>NC_142873.1:30263106-30566136 GCF_051225735.1 Oryctolagus cuniculus
CATATTTTCTCCTTGATGTGTGGTAACTAATAGAATACCTAAAAGGTTATCTGTAAGAGTGAAGTTTATACTTTGAGGTGTGATGATTTTTAACAGCCCATGTCTTGACTATTGAGGAACAGTGTTTTTTTTTTTTTTTCTTCATGATATTTGTTGAACTCTTTACTTAGTGTGGGGTTAATCTTATGAGTATAAAGTTAAGTGAAAATCGATCCTTATAAAAAATAAGGATAGGAATAGGAGAGGGAGGAGGAGGAAGGGTGGGAGCATGGGCAGGAGGGAGATTCACTATGTTCCTGCATCTGTATGTATGAAGTACATGAAATGTGTATACCTTAAATAAAAGTTTAAAAAATTAGTAAAAAATTAAAATATCATTTTATAGTAAAAAAATAGTCCAAGCAGTGCTGCACTCATTTACTTTGGGACACAATGTCAAGTGGATGAATTTCCATTTCTATTTATTTGGGAATATGGAAGCTGTTGTAACTGGTACAAGTATGTCAGCAGATACTTCAACAGTAAAGTTTGTTGTACAATACTATTCTTTGAAGAAAAGTCAAATTCTGGTGTAATAATGGGAAAGCTAAATGTTTTTTCCACATAACGACTAGATAGTGAGCATTTGTTACATATTTTCTATGTAGATGGATAAGCTCTATGTGCAGTAACAAGGGGCAGAGATTTGAACGTGCTTTGGAGGATGATAGCTCCAAAATTATTTTACAAAATTGACAATTGTGACCTTGGGAGCATAGTGATAATCCTTTCTTACAATTTTGAAAAGGCCCATGTCAGGTGAACGTGATAACCACTACCCCATGGAAACCTGCATGAAAAGGCCCGTGCAAATGTTGAACCCCAACACCTAAACTTCACGTTACTGCTGGCGTTTCTTTAAGAAAACCATGATAATGTCAATATCTTCAGGATGGAAACAAGAGAGCATGACATCCTACACTCTGAAGGCCTCCAATGGGATCTTGGACATTCATATATTCACAGGTAAGCAACATATGAGTATATAGGAATATACAGAAAATATAGGCATATACAGAAAGTTACTCAAGGGAAAGCTACAAAATTGGGACTGTACTTCTAGAGAGATGAGCTGGAGCTGGAATATTTTTATCCCATTTTGAAAGGATACATTAAAGGCAGAGTGAGTAGCCTCACCAATCCCCTTTCCCTGGACTCGATTACTTTTTAAAAAAGATTTATTTTCATTTATTTGAAAGAAGTTTTTATCATCTCATGTTCCCTGCCTCCATCATATCAAGTCTATCTCCAGAATAAACTTCCTTGAAGCTTATGTGTTTCACGTGCTTTAACACTGAATTATTTCCTCTTTATTTTTCTCCCAATCAGGTTCCTTCCATGAGCACACATCTTGCCTTCCACAATAAGCACTGCTTTTTACACTGTGCTCCCCAGAGTCCTGGGGTTGGAATACCTCTGAGGCCCTCAGGGAGGATGCGGGTAAAGGTGAGTGGAGGCTCAGGTCACTTGTTTCCAGTGTTGATGAGATATCTCTGCTTTGAAGTGTTTTTTGCATCATCCTTCTCTTTAAGATTTGAATTGATACAACATGCTTCCAAGGCGTAAACAAGAAACGTGAACACCACAAATTGTTGCCATCACCATGTGGCTAAGACAATCTCAGATGCTTCTGTGTGATGCTAAACATATGCTGTCATAAAGGACATTTCACATTTGAATGTTCCCTCCCAGAGTGTATGGCCCTTGTGCACTGAAATTCAGTTAATTACATGACAGTATTTCACAAATAAAGGGGAGATAATAACTTATCTTTGCTTACTATACTGTAATTACAGAGGGACCATGACTTGGACTGCCAGAAAAAACAGAATGCTTTTACAACCTTTCCTAGAAATTAGAAAGTACAGAATGGGGGGTAATAAATTATCCAACCTGAACATTTTCAATGGGGGAATAAAATCAGGCAAAGGAATTGGCTTTCCTTTTATTTGTCATGGTGGCTTTTGGTTAGGATACAATCCTGGGGCATTCAAGCTGAGTACTCAGCCAAAGTCATTTGGATTGAACCATCTCAGAAACAGATGCCAGGTACAATGTGGAGATTGATTTCCTACAGGTCCTTAATATGCAAACTTGATGTGCTTATTTTTTGTTAAATTTTATTTATTTTTTATTTGAGGAGAGAGGTGGGGGTGGGTGGGAGAGAAAGCAAGAGAAAAATAGATTCAGTTTCCAGCCACTGATTCACTCCCAAAATGCCCGCAATAACTCAGGTTGGGTTAAGCCAAAGCTGAGAGACCAGAATTCAGTTTAGTCTCTTATGTGCTGCAGAGACACAGCCACTTGGTCTATCACCTGCAGCCTTGCAGAGTGCATATTAGAAAACTGGTGCATATTAGAAGCAGGAGTGGAGTCAGGACTGAGACCCAGGCACTCTGAAATGGGATATAGGCATCCCAGCTGGAGTCTTAACCACTAGGCCAAAGCCTGATCCTGGTGTGCTTTGCTACCAACTCAGTTATTTGAGTGGTGTGGTTTCCTTTTGTTGATCAGTAATTCCTATTTGTTTCCATCATAGAGAAAATACAATTATTTGAAACATTAATGATTTGAATTATTCCTAATGTTTTTGAAATTTTTAATGTTTAAGGAAAAACAATGAAGAAAGATGCTTTAGTATATTGTATGTACGTGTGTATGTTGGAATTCAATACTTTGAAATAGTGATTATTCTTGAACTATATAAGCAGTAACAAACCATCAACTTACCAATTGCTGATAAGATTGTCCCAATGTTGGTGCTTTGTACATTGCATTCTGCCATCTCTCTGTCATGCAGGTTGGTCTCTACAGTGACTGGCTGTACATTCTTGACCCAATATGTTCTGTTTTCCCTGTGCAATGAACTTTAGCAAATCACATTTTATTCATTATATTGGCATAACACCGAAAGGAGGGCATCATAAAGATAATCTACTTAGAAACATTTTGTTGTTGAATACTTCTGGTGCCCTCACTCCTTGACAAATAACATTCTTCAATTCTATTACAGCCAGATGAGACTTTTTTGCCCAGTTTTTCACTAAGGTGTCTGTATCCTCTGACACTCTTATGTAATCCCCTTGACATTAACCCATGCAGTGTTTAGTTCAAGGTTCACACTTGGTCAGGTTTGTGGTGGAGTTGGGGGCTCAGTTTTGCAGTGTGCAGACACCAAGAGGAGATTTTCTATTTTTCTATTGGTTCAAGGAATTAGTTAGCAATTGGAATTAATGCCATGTGGCACAGAGGCCATGAACTACTGCTTTCCAGGCCATAGCAGAGAGCTGGATAGGAAGTGGAGCAGCCAGGACTCGAACCAGTGCCCATATGGGATGCCAGCACTGCAGGCGGCATCTTTACCCACTACATCACAGCACTGGCCCCGAACTTATCTTTTAATTGTATTTTTTCCACAAAATATATGAAATATCCTCATAGTCCTTCCATTGAGCATACGATGTCAGAGGCAACTGACCAACTTACTCCTGAATGTCTATGCTTTTCCCCTAACGATGAGCTGGTTCCACCATATACCGTCTTCTTTCCCATCTTTCCTGCTCTCCAACCACACTCAGACTCCCTCATTATAGCATTTGTTCAAAAATCTCTTTTCTGTTGTTGATTTATCTTAATCATAATTTATCCATAAGTTCTTTTTTTATTTTTTTATATATCCATAAGTTCTGAGTCTATAGGTTGCCTCTGCGACCACTAGAAATAGACAAGAGCAAACCTTGGGTTCTGTGCTCTGTTACAGAAATACACACAGTGTGTCATTTGATATGATTTTCTTCCAGCTTATACTAAAATCTAGAGGAGGCTGAATCATTTCTGTGATGAGATTTGCCCAAACCTATCCTCCTGTGGATTTTCTTTACCTGGGAAATATGTGCTCTTAGAGCTTTTAATAAAAGAACTGTAGTTCTTTCTGTATTATGTTTCATCCAGGTGGCAAGAGGTGTGACACATGAGCTGAAAGTAAATTTAATAGGAAACTTGGGTTTTGTTTCCCTGGCAACTTTAATTCAGTCTTCTTACAAGTGGAGACAAAGCTGGAGGCCTTTGTTCCTGCATCCGCAGCTCTATGGGACAGTGCGATTTGCTGAGCACTCTGGAAACAGTGCTGTCTGAAGCATTCTGTGGCATTTGCTGTAGACTTACCCCACTAAATTTCATACAACCCCACAGGCATATTATGCTGCAGCTGATACTCACTCTGTTTGCTGAAAAATATGTGAGGATGGAGGAATGTTTAGTGCTGTGACGTAGTACACCAGGGAGTGCATGTCAGCAGGGCAGATGCGTTATGTAAGTCCATGATTAGAGATTTGGTGATCTGGGAACGTTAGGGTCAGAAGATTCAAGGTCCTATTGTTCACAATCAGAGTGGACAATGGTTCAGTAGTTCAGACATTTGGGGCTGGAGTACCAGTGTTGGAGCAGTGGCCACATCAAATGCATGACCTGTCACGCTTTATCATCAACCTTGAACGTTACATGAATACTAGGTGAGTTTCAATCAGAGTCCTGGAAGATACTATAATCCAAGTTCGTCCATTTCAATACTTTTCATTCAAGAGGTTTTAGTGAAAATTTGTCCATTTTCTATATCCAGGAGATTTCATGGATGCATTTCCACTAGAAGACTTTATCATATAGTAGATACGCAGGGTTCTAATGATAGACTCCTGAGATTTAATTCTTGGCTCTATTTTTCATTAGTCATGAGCCCTTGGCAAGCCTCATACTTTCAGTGTAAAGTGAAGACATCTCTAGAAGGTGCTGAGAACAATGCCTAGAGCCCTATGGTTAATCTTCATGTATTTTAGACATTGAAATACCACACAATCCCATGTATTTGTCCTGGAGAGAAAGAGAGAAAGAAAGAGAGAGAGAAAAGGAGAGCTCATTTGTTGATCTTTTTCAGCTTTCTAGGGAGAATTTCAGTAGAACTGATGAATATAAACCCTCCCCCCAAGTAATTCCTTGAGAATTGATCCTTATTTTATAGTTGCTTCTTAACTATGTGACGGGGAAGGGGCTTGAGATCATGAAGCAGAAATTGGGCCAGGGGCAGGTGGAGGAAGGATAGTGCAAGACAGAACCAAGAAATCCAGTGAGCTTAGAGTTGCATGAGGTTGGCACTCACACCCTCCTTCCTCTTTCCCAACAAGGTTTGCTCCTTCCCAGTAACTGTAGACTCTTCTTAGAACTATGTGTCCCTTTTATCTTGAATCCCTAAAAGCCAAACCTGAAATGCAAGCCTCCGGTGTGGAGTTACTCAGGTTGTAATTCAGAGCTGCAACCGACAAGAAGAAACCACCGTAGGCACCACAGCCCTGCTAACAGCATGAACCCAGGGTTCCGCGTGGGTGTGGAGACAGAGAGGAAGATTTCTTTTTCACTCCTAAGGTTAAGATTAGGGAAATTAAAAAAAGACTAACCTCCTGTTTTCATCTGTCATCCTTAAGCATTTACCTTAAAATTTTAGAAAATTAGAGGGCACAGGATTCCCTTAGGACCATAATCAACTGGAAGAACAAATGCCACACATTTTTTGTTTATAACTGATGATTAATGTTGTTTATTGAAGTCATAACTGTTGGGCATCTCTCCCCCTCCATCCGTCCACAGTCTCATGTTGCAGAGAGCTCAGAGGACAAGGGACATTCCAGCCAAATGCATGCTGCTCATTCTTGGAGAGAAATTCTGTCTTAAGTGCAGACACTTGGAAGGGCATACCCAGCTCCTGTGATGTGACCGACAGACACCCTCTCCCCAGTTTCCCCCTTCCTCACATATTTCCCACTTCTGCGAATCCAACCAACACTTATGGTGCTCCAATATCTCTGGCCCTCGGTGTATGCTGATACTTCCACCTAGAGTACTTTTCCTCCTCCCATGGTTTTCACCTCAGCTTGTCTTTTTAGCATACTCTTTTTCCCTCTTTTGGACCAAGACATGATTGTCCTTGAGACCTTCTCCCTGTCAACCCTCATTGCCCTTTCAACATTTCATCCTCCGGAACTCAGATAGTGTTCACATCTTGCATTTAGCACCTGTCATATGGAATCCCATTGTATAAACGTGGTGTGTGTGTGTCTCTGTGTGTGTGTTATTGATTTCCCCTATACATCCCCTTAATGATGGGGAGCCAGTGTTTTTTGTCTTTATTTCTTGAGTTCCTAGAGGAGTTTTTGCACAGAAATAATTTGTAAAAGCCCCTTGTTTGCATGAAAGAATGAACAATGTCCTGGGCACTTTACCACTCACTCTAGCTATTGGGCTGCTAGGAGGACATCGCTCCCAAAAGGCTCTTTCTCTTTTCTCCTGTGAGCCTTCTTTGCTTTGTCAGCTCTGCCCTGGTCCTCGCCAGGAGTCCTTGAGACTGGAAGTAGATTTTCAAGTCTAAAAGAGAACAGCAAACAGGCCACAAAGCCCGTGGGTCAAATGAACCTTCTCCCCACCTTCAGCAAAGTTAAACACTCACAGGATTTGAGAGTTCTTCAAATATTTTTTTTTACCTTTCTCTGTCCAACTTCAGTGGTCTGTAAAGCTTCTGGAAGGAGCTGAGCAGAGCGGACAGGACCTCTGGTGCCAGCTCAGTCTGAGGTCAGCCTTATTTTGCCTCCTTTAAATATTCTCTGTACTGGTTTCATATTTTGTGGGGAATTTCTGTCAATATTTTTTTTCATATCCTCTTCCACTTTATGTCATTAGTATCCCACAGTCTTGATCAAGCCTGCCTTCTTCATATCAAAGGTCAGATTTGTGAAAACCTAATAATATTATGCACATTAATGGTCAGTAATGGCTTGTGATTTAGTCCCAGCTTATCAGATAAGCACATAAGAGTACTGTTTGATTGGTGCCTGACTGAGGGTAATTAATTAAGTCCCATGCTCTCTGCTTTTCCCTGGTATCTGCCACTTTTTTATGGGAAGAGTCTTATATAGCAAAGAATTTCTGTATTTATAGAAAATAATGATGGTGAGAATCAAGGATGCATGGAAAGAATTTATCAATTAACATGTATTCCTTTTTTTTTTTTTTTTTTTGACAGGCAGAGTGGACAGTGAGAGAGAGAGACAGAGAGAAAGGTCTTCCTTTTGCCGTTGGTTCACCCTCCAATGGCTGCCGCGGCCGGCACACTGCGCTGATCCGATGGCAGGAGCCAGGGACTTCTCCTGGTCTCCCATGGGGTGCAGGGCCCAAGCACCTGGGCCATCCTCCACTGCACTCCCGGGCCACAGCAGAGAGCTGGCCTGGAAGAGGGGCAACCGGGACAGAATCCGGCACCCTGACCGGGACTAGAACCCGGTGTGCTGGCGCCGCAAGGCGGAGGATTAGCCTAGTGAGCCGCAGCGCCGACCCAATCAACATGTATTCTTTATTTCTTCCTTTTAAAAGATTTATTTTATTTATTTGAAAGGTACAGTTACAGAAAAGAGAGAGAGAGAGAGAGAGAGAGAGAGAGAAAGAGATATAAAATAATCTTTTATTTGCTGGTTCATTCCCCAAGTGGAGGCAATGTTCAGAGATGAGTCAGTGGGCCAGACAAAAGCCAGGAGCCAGGAGCTTCTTTTAGGTCTCCCATGGGGTGCAGGGGCCCAAGTACTTGAGCCATCTTCTGCTGCTTTCCCAGGTGCATCAGCAAGAAGCTGGATTGGAAGTGGAGCAGCCAGGAATCGAACTGGCACCCATACAGGATGCCGGTGGTGCAGGCAGCGGCTTTCCCAGCTACACCACAAGGGCAGCCCCTCTTTAGCACTTTCAGATGTCCTAGGGCAAGAAAGAGAGAAGCACCTGTCTTTTTCTAATTTCTCTGTAAGTGAAAAGATAGTGTTCTATCACTGTGTCTGGAAGTTGCTGTCCTCAGTGGGCTTGGGAGGGTTTAAAAGCTTTGGGTGCTTTGTGAAGAGCAAAATACAAGAATTTAATGGACAGGGCTCCGAGATGAGCAGCCCCTCCTTGGTGTCTGTGTGGGCCTGGATGAAGGAGATGGCAACAGCTCAGATTATTTGACACTTCTTTTTCTCAGTGCTTCGTAAGACTAAGTTAGGAACTATTAGAGCTAACTGATTGTTATTTCCATTTTACAGATAAAGAGGCTGAGACGTATATCACCTGTCTGAGTTTGAATAACAAATGCATGTCAGAGGCAGGACTCAAACTTGGGCTGAATTGGAGAACCTGACTCTTCACAAGTATCCAGGCTAGGCCCACGTTGCTGGGCTCATGTCGCTGGCCCTCTTCACTCTCAGGATTCCCGAGTAATGGGGCATGGCTGTGAGTAGTCAGTCATAGATGAGATTTTAATGCCCAAGGTAGAGTGAGGGATGACCATTTGCACAGTTTTAACATGGCATCACCTGCAGGAACTCCTCAGTAATGTACAAAGCCTCAGTTGTCCAGAGATTCATATCTGACATCTTTTCATCAAATAAATGAAACACAGCATGACTGAATTTTAGTGTCAGCCTACGACATGGCTTCTTTGTGTTTAGACCTAGCAGCTCTCTTGAAATTGTTGCTGCCTGTAATTAGATTTCGGATTTTTCTGTGATAATTCAGTTAAATCAATTTGGCCTTCTGATAAATTATCCTTGTACATTCCATAGTTTAGACTGGTTATCTGAGCCTAATGACAATTGTAATATATTTCTAACTTGCCTGTTTTAAACCAACAAATGCCTTGTGGTTTTTAAGTAGAGCGACATGGTTTTACCTAATCAGGGAGTTGATGTTTTCTGCATGACAATGTGACCCTGTGACTCAGTTGCTCGAGTTTCATCTCTGAAAGCTGTCATCTCAATTGTTCAGATTTGGGTCCAAAAGATGATGCTGGAGCCTTCCTATGTGCCAGGCACATTCCCTGGGTCCTTATTTCTTCCCCACAACAGTCTTGTCTTTCAGGTTGGATTTGATAGACAGGGACTCAGGGGCTCTGTGGTTGCAGTGACCAGTGCACAGGGATGCCAGCAGGCAGGATTCCAACTTGAGTTTCAAACCTTACACTGAGAATGGTGCTCTTTATTACATCTGATCTCTGCTTTGTAATGGATTTGTCTTTTCTTCTTTCTCACGAATCATGTCAGTGAATGGCTTACAGTATCTTTAAAAAACAATTATGTGGACACAATCAGGTTTTACTTTTTTCATGTTGTTGATGTTTTCAGAATTTATCTCCAGCGTGACCTTGGGTCTCTGGTGTGCAGTATTTGAGCTCGCTGACTGCAAGCAGATTCCTGAGTTTCTGGCAGAGAATGAATTTGGGGGTGGAAGCCTTCACCATGTCTCAGGTCCTCTGTCCCCTGTGTAATTGCTTTGTGTCCTTTGGTAGAGAAAAATGATAACCAAATGGAAAAAGGCTATTTGTGTAGAGAGTGGTGGGATTTTAAAATATGGTTTATTCTCAACTTTTACTGTTTTAAAAGAGCACATGTAAGATGTTCTAAAAGTGGGGCCCATATGTAACTAAACTGAAAAATCTATCCAACCGGTTAAGAGTCTCTTTAAAATCATGTCAAAACTTTTGCCTTTCCTGCTTCGCTTCAAAGACCTATGGTAATTAAAGTGCTGTTGGCAACTACCCCAGCGGTGGGTGCCAAGGGAGAGACCAGGATCAGGAGGGCCCAAGGATCCCTCCTGGGCCACCAGCACACAGAGATAACTTTTTATTTCTATATAAGGTCAACTTAATGCATTGTTTGGCAAATAATATGGTAAAATGAGAAAGAGAACAATATTTTCTTTCTCTATTATAAGAGTTCCTGGATAATTGCTTTCAAGTTCACTGCATTTCTATTTAATTTTTTGGGGTAATGATGCACATTAATGAGGGCAGATTTGTGTCTTTGACACCTATATGAGCCATTTACCTTTCTCTCTTTTCCTGTGCTAACTGATTGTATTTTCATATCTCATAAATCTAGGGTCTTGACCCCTGGCTGGGAGTAGGGAGGTTCCTGGGAGGTACTTGTCATCCATTTCTCACAATGCATCTGTGTCTATTCAAAACCAATTTCAGTGCTACTCTCAATCTGTGTGAAGTGTACTGAAATTGTCATCCTAGCTGAAGCATGACAAGTACGCGATGTCCCATGCCCACACCACCCTGTCAGTAATAGCACACACAACCTTGAGACTTAGGGATTGCTGAGATTGCCTTTCTTTCTTAAGGAATTCTGCCGCCTGCTGGGGCAGGTGTTGGGAGGAACTTTGGACCTCATAAGTAGAGGCACCTGTTTGGCAATGAAGTATCCTGGTTTGAATTGTGGCCCCACCTTCTTGTTAGCTAAGAAAACTTGAGTAAGTCTATTAACTTTTTTTTTTTTTTTGACAGGCAGAGTTAGACAGTGAGAGAGAGAGGCAGAGAGAAAGGTCTTCCTTCCTTAGGTTCACCCCCCCCCCCAAAAAAAAATGGCCACTACGGCCAGCGCGCTGCACCGATCTGAAGCCAAGAGCCAGGTGCTTCCTCCTGGTCTCCTATGTGGGTGCAGGGCCCAAGCACTTGGGCCATCCTCCACTGCACTCCCGGGCCACAGCAGAGAGCTGGCCTGGAAGAGGAGCAACCGGGACAGAATCTGGCACTCCAACTGGGACTAGAACCCAGGTGCCAGCGCCACAGGCGGAGGATTAGCCAAGTGAGCTGTGGTGCCGGCCAGTCTATTAACTTTTTTAAAAAGCTTCAGAATCTTTATTTAGAAAATGTGGATAATAAGGAATCAGTCCTGGTTTCATAAGGTTGTTTTTAGCACAAAATAAAATAATTCATATAAAAGCAACTAGCGCAGTGCCTTGTAAATAATAAATACTCAAATGTTAATGATAATTAACATGGTAATTTCATATAATGGAAGGGAAAATGAATATATAGCAGATGAAATAACTTGTAAAATCATTGTTTAGTTCTAGGTTTGGGTTGATAAATATTAAAATAAATTCTATGTGAAGGATAACTTTATACTGTTTAGAGGCAGTTGAGATAATTGGTTAAATAAAATACTTAATGTATGAGGAAAAAATGGAAAAGGAAACTCAGATGTTAACTTCTCACTTTTGTTTTAAACTTTTTGGCAAGAATCACCACACCATCTAGTGTTTATCATTTTCTCTGGCAACAGAACAAATCCAAAGAGTTCTTAGTTCATAACGGATCATTGACCAACTAGAGGCTCATGGTGAGTCACTTGTTCTGAACTCAAGTTTTCCCATTGCAGCAAAGAGATAAGAAATCTTAGTTCACTGGGTTCTCATGAAGACTGGGCTGGATAATGCATTTAAAAGTACTTCCTAATCCACAAAATACTTAAAAAACTCAAGTAGTATTATTTTCTTATATGGCTGAAAAGTGAAGGGCAGAGTCCCTTAATTCCCTGAAAAAAGTATAAGAAGTTAATGCTGAAAGTTGGTGTAGCCCCAGCTTGCTTCTTCCTAGGTCCACATTATTGATCAAGTGCTGGCCAGCTGGTATTGGATCACGTGAGCCTGCTCTGACATCTTATTTAGGGCATGTGTAACTAGCTGTTCTGCTCTCTGCTCTTGCTGGTTGCAAACCCACAAGCTGAGGAAGGGACAGTTCCTCTGTTTGGGCATCTTGGTCATTTTTCGGGAAAGGAGTCCTTTCTTGTTAAGGAACCAGAATCCATTTCTTTTCTTTTATTTATTTGAAATTCAGAGTTACAGAGAGGGTGGGAGGGAGGGAAGGACAGAGGGGGAGGGGAGAGAGAGAAAGAGAGAGAGAAGGGAGGAGGGAGAAGGGAGAAGAGAGAAGAGAGAGCTTCTATCTGCTGGTTCATTGCCCAAATGTCCACAACAGCCAGGGCTAGGCCAGGATGAAGCAAAGAGCCAGGAGCTTCATTTCGGTCTCCTGCATGGGTGCAGAGACTCAAGCACTTGGACCATCTTCTGCTGCTTTCTCAGGCTGTTGGCAGAGAGTTGGATTGGAAGTGGAGCAGCCAGGACTCAAACTGGAACCCAAAAGGGATGCCAGTGCTTCAGATGCAATGCTTCAGACACAACTCAATATAGTTGTGTGCTTTGTTTGTTAGAAAAAAAGAATCTACTTGCAAAGAAAACACAGAATTTTATGGTATTATTCCTGCAGATTTATTAATGAGAAGTAGGTGCTCCTCTAATCAGCAGTAAGGGTGAGGGTCTTGAAGGTTCTTGTTTGTGGTTGTAGGGGATGTCACTCAAGCTGAGTGTACAAAGGATTTTATATCTACAGTTAGATCTGTTTTGGGAAATAGGCCATAAGAATGTCAAATTTCCCACTTAAATATTCAGTTTCATCCGTGGCTATATCCAAGGTTTGCTTTCATGTTCAGCCACAAGCAATATTTTCTTTTAGTCTTTGCAGTGTCCTCTGCATGCTGTCATGTTTGGGCCTTTGCACATGCTATTCCTGTGTCCTGACAGTTTTTCTCCATCTTCCCTACCATTTCATGGACTATAGCCTACTTTATACCATTGATATTGATAGCACTTATCGCCAATCCCTCTGTCTCCTTCCCTGAATTGTGTTAATCCCCATTGTAGTCCTTATTTCCTCCCCAAATATCTGGCTTACTTTAGATTTTCAATATGAATTTTCAGAATGAAAAAAAGCTAAACTGTTTTTATTTTTAATATTTAATCTCCTAAGCCTGCAAGGTCCTAGGATCTTTAAGTCCTTGGTTAATAACAAGATAAATCACCTAGGGTTTCCAGTTAAAACTTGAGCAAAGCGTCAGTTACAAGCAAAGCTACTTCTTTCATTCAGCAGAGTCAGACTTCATGACAGATTGAAAATGGAAGAAACTGTAGAACATGTTGGATTCTTGTTAGGAGAATGCTGTTCATGACAAGACTTGTCTTTGGGAATAGCTGCAGCTAAATGAAGGGAAGTGAAGTGCTAGTGCTTGGATAGCTAATTGTTGAGAGTGACTCTACATGTGCAGTAATTGTCACTTGAGAATGATTAGCTGATTTAGGAAGCCCTGGGAAGTCTTCTTTTTAGTTGACAACACAGCCCTGGGTAACAGGCAGCCACATGTAATTGTTTTTAATACTTCTATTCCTCTGCCTCAAATTGGAGTGCTCTCAAGGGCAAGATTTTGTGTCAGTCATCTCTAAATTCTGCAGAACTTGCAGAGCCTAGCACAGAGCAGGATCTTAGTAAAAAATCTTAATAAAAATTTTTTATTTATTGTCATCTTCTAGTTGAAAGGCAGAGAGACACACAGAAGTCTTTCAACCTCTGGTTCACTCTCCAAATGCTCACAACAGCAGGGGCTGGGTCAGGCCAAAGCCAAGATCCCTGAACTCCATTCAAGTCTCTCAGAAGGATGGCAGGAACCCAAGTACTTGAGCTATTGTGTGCTGCTTCCTGGGATGCACATTATCAGGAAGCTGCATTGGGAGTACGATAGTCAGGACGCAAGCCAGGCACTTTGATATGGCATGCAGGAATCCCAAGCTGCAACTTAACCACTGTGCCACACACCGCCCTTCAGTGAGTATTTCTGAATGAATGATTAAGTAGAGGCAGCCGCGACTACATAAGTTAGGTGGTTTGGTGTCTGAGCGTCTGTATGTGCATTCTGATGACTCAACCATATAGAATGAATTGCTGTTGGATTCAGGTAATCGCTCTACCCCTAGATCTTCCAATTCTTACTTACTTGGAGGAAGCAAGAGCTACCAGCAGGGAACATTTACCATTGTGTGGATTGTGTAAATAGCTAATCAGTCTCTAACTGGTTTTTGTTGTCGTTGTTCTCAACCTTTTGGGAGGTGACACCTCCCTGCCACCTGTCTTCTCCCACAGTTTGGCCAGCTTCTCCCAGTGGGATTGTTGAGAAGAAGCTAGTGGGACTTCTGGGCATGTGAAATGGGGAATTGAATGGGGAGGAGAGGAGGAGAGGACAGGGGAATTAAAATATGGTGGTAAGAGTATCTTGTGGTACAGATGCTCATAACTCTTGCTTCCACATCAGGCAGTACAGATTTCATGACCAAGCTTGGGTAGAAATGTGGGCTTGGTGGAGCCTGCACAGGAGTGCAGGGCTAATCCTGCCCATAAGGTTCACAAATTTAACTTAAATAGCTGTGAGTTAGATGCTGACATGTCTATGGTACAGCCTCAATGGCTCCTGCCATGAGGGCCTTTATATCTTAAAGCTCTAAGCAGGTAAGTAGATGTGCACCTTTTGTATGATGACTCTAAGGAAACCACAGCTAAGGAAAATAACAGATAAAGTCCTCAATATCTTTTCTGTAGGCTCCAGAAGGAAGTTTTGCAGCCCTTGACTTACCTACTGAAAAGTCTCATGTGGGACTTCTGCCAAGAGTTCTCACATCTCATATAAATCATGGCTCTGATAATAGATGTGACTGTGCCACAAAAGAAAATAAAAGCTGATTTCAAGACATCATCAAACCAGCTTGATGAGTAATATTTGCCTAGTGCTTTGACACTTTTGAAAGAAGCATGGAATCAAAGGGTAAGTTCTCAAGACAGTACACAAAGCAGGTAGCTGGCTAGCATAGCTTTAACATAATCCCATTCTAAGTTCTCACAGAGAAAGAACAAGCTGGCTATTGAAAAGACTTTTGTAATTTATTTATAAAAGATCTTGTGTTCTAGCACGGACCATGTTTTCCTTGTTAGACATGAGCAAATATCCAAGTTCATGACCATGAGATTGGATGTAATTAATAGAAAGCTCATTATTCCTTTTTTTTTTTTTAAAAAAAAAAGATTTATTTATTTATTTGAAAGTCAGAGTTACACAGAGAGAGAAGGAGAGGCAGGGATAGAGAGAGGTCTTCCATCTGCTGGTTTACTCCTCATTTGGCCACAACAGCCAGCCGGAGCCACGCCTATCTGAAGCCAGGAGCTGGGAGCCAGGAACTTTTTCTGGATCTCCCACACAGGTGCAGGGGCCCAAGGATTTGGCCATCTTCTACTGCCTTCCCAGGCCATAGCAGAGAGCTGGATTGGAAGTGGAGCAGCTCGGACTCAAAACGGCCCACATAAGGGATGCCAGCACTGCAGGTGGCGTCTTTACCCACTATGCCACAGCGCCGGTCCCTAGCTCATTATTCCTGACACTAAGTCTCCCAGGTGCTGAGTGTGAGAAGGAAGTAAAAAGCCACTCAAATGAGAAGCTGTGGCTTACCGACACAAGGAGAAAATCACCATTATTTCTGCTCTTTGCTTGAAATTTGAATAATAAAGTTGACACATGATTAACACAAAGTTAAAAAGAATGGGAGTTCATGGTCCAATTTGTGTGTGCAGAAAGTGGATCTGGAACTCGAAAGCTCAGCAGCAGTGCTTCACCTTCTTCTCTCTGTCTAAATTTAAGCTCATCCCATTATGTTACAATCGCTACAAACTCTGGATACCTCAGGAGTCAGAAGACTGACCACTAACAGGATCTTCACAAGCTATGCCCACATTGTCTTCTGGTAGAGTCCCTTGCTTTTTGGGGTTGGCCACAGGCGGAGGGGTGCAGTAACCACAATACTGGGCTTTATGGCATGTAGAGGCTTGAGAGTGGTTACGCAAAAGCCAAAAACTAGTGAGCAATCTCTGGTGCTGGGATAAAAACTTTTCACTTATTATCCTCATGATATCTAAGAAATGGTTATTATTATAATCCCCATATTATGGATGAAGGCACAGAGGCGCAGATAAGAAGCAGCTATCCCAAGGTCACTGTGATATTTTGATGTATGTTTAAGTTTTCATCCTTGATTCCTGGCTCATAACTCCTTCCCCAAGACAGGTCATAGAAACTAGAATTTCTCTTCTCTAAGGTGGGCCATACTCTAATCTTTTCCAGCCTTTTGGTCTTGGAGTTGGCCATAAAGGAATTATATGACCTATCTGACAGTAGTCTATAAGACCCCCATTTTAGAAGGGGTTCTGTATCATACCCTAGAGGAAAGATTGCTTCCCAGAGAGGCTAGGAAGAATTTGAACAGATAGGACTTGCTGGGTTTCCCCACTCAGTGTGTTAGCATAAGGTTATAGCCTTTTGGTTCGATCACATTTTGACACAATTGCCATTGCTTCAATCATGTCGATGCAGTGAAATTTCACCTTATGCATCTCTTCATGTCTGTCCATTGTAACATCCCTTATAATTAACCAGGAAGTGTGCTTCCCTGATTTCTTTTTTTTTTAATTTTTTAGGTGATGTTTTATTTTCTTGAAAGGCAGAGAACACAGAGAGAGGGAGTGACAGAAAGAGAAAGAGAACGAGGTCTTCCATCTGCTGGTTCACTCCCCAGATGGCTGCAATGGCTAGGGCTGGGTCAGGCCAAAGCTAGCAGCTCCATCCAGGGGCCTAAGAACTTGGGCCATCATTAGCTGCTTTCCCAGGGATATTAGCAGGGAGCTGGATGGAAAGCAGAGGAACAGGGAATCCAACCATCACTCTGATATTGGATATTGGCATTGTTGGCAGCAATTTAACTGTCTGTGCCACAATATTGGCCCTTGTTTCCCTAATGTCTGTGGGCCATTCAAGGACATTAATCAAACCTAAGGAGGAGATGCAAATTTTTTTAAAGATTTATTTATTTATTTGAGAGGCAGAGTTACAGAGAGACAGAGGCAGAGGGAGAGGGGAGGGGAGAGAGAGAGAGAGAGAGAGAGAGAGAGAGAGAGAATCTTCCATCCTCTGGTTCACTCCCCAAATGGCCACAATGGCTGGAGCTGTGCCAATCCAAAGTCAGGAGCCAGTAGCTTTTTCTAGGTCTCCTTCACGGGTGCAGGGGCCCAAGCACTTCGGCCATCTTCTATTGCTTTCCCAGGCCATAGCAGAGAGCTGCCTTGGAAGTAGAGCAGCGGGGACTGGGACTGGTGCCCATATGGGGTGCTGGCGCTGCAGGTGGTATCTTTATCTGCTTCACCAGCCCCAAGGAGATGCAATTTATCGCTGGTCATTCAGAAGCACAGGCAAAACAACTTGGGACTCATGATTGATGTCTGAAGTGGGAAAGGGAAAAACCCTGGAGAAACAGCCCTCTACCTGGGGGACCTGTCCCCGTGTCGGCAGTGTCAGAAATGAATTGGGACTGGTGCTGTGGTGCAGCAAGTTAAGTTGCCGCCTGTGACTCCAGCATCTCGTATGAATGCTGGTTTAGTCTCAGATGCTCCATTTCCAAACCAGCACCCTGCCTTTCAAATAAATAAATAAATCTTTTTTTTTTTTAATTTTTTTTTTTGACAGGCAGAGTGGACAGTGAGAGAGAGAGACAGAGAGAAAGGTCTTCCTTTGCCGTTGGTTCACCCTCCAATGGCCACCGCTGCCGGCGCGCTGCGGCCAGCACACCACGCTGATCCGATGGCAGGAGCCAGGAGCCAGGTGCTTTTCCTGGTCTCCCATGGGGTGCAGGGCCCAAACACCTGGGCCATCCTCCACTGCACTCCCGGGCCACAGCAGAGAGCTGGCCTGGAAGAGGGGCAACCGGGACAGAATCCGGCGCCCCAACCGGGACTAGAACCCGGTGTGCCGGCGCCGCTAGGTGGAGGATTAGCCTAGTGAGCCGCGGCGCCGGCCATCTTTTTTTTTTTTTAAAAGAAATGAATTGACCTTCGAGATACAATGATTTTGAATAGCCCTTGTCTGGACTGTTGAGGAACAGTTTTATTTTTTTCCTCCTTCTCTTTTTCTTTCTCATACAAAGTGTTGAACTCTTTACCTAGAAAAGAGTTAATACTCTGTATATAAAGTTAAATGAAAATAGATCTTAGTAAAAAGCAAGGCAGGGAACAGGAGAGGGAAGAGGTCAGGCCCCATTTCTGGGTTGTTGTCTCAGCTCTGCTACTGACTAGCTGGGACCCCAGATCATGCTTTCCTCATCTGCAGAACTAAGATTTTATCCTATATAACTGCCATGGTTCTTCAAAAATCAGGTGGAGCATACTGCCTAGACTTTGTCCTATTAGTCTTCAAGGTTCCTCATTTTCTAAATTGAGGTCTGAAGACATTTTTGGGCTTCTGACATTTTGCAAGGCTGTTCTAGGAAAACTTGATGTCCAAGAATGATTTTATTTAGGCATTGAGCTTTGCAGAGTTCCTAAGAACGTTAATACCTAGTATTCTCATGCATCGCTCATGTTGTCCTAGACATGCGGTGTCCCAGTTACCAACCGCAAGTTTGAGAGGTAGGTTGGAGGCTGTGGTTCATATAAGCCAACATTGAGTGTCTTCACCCACTCAAACACCTTTCCTCTAATTGCTTTCTGCAACCTTCACCAATCAGAGGGGTTCTAAAGGAGTATTAAATATACTCACAACATCCTTTGAGGAAGTGGCTAGCATTCTCATTTCATAGATGAAGAAATTAAAGTGCAAGAAACCATACATTTTATCTAAATGCTAGGCATTTACAACTAAGACCTGAGTCCCAGCCTACATCTTCTGTATATAAATCTAAAGTTAAATCGATTTTCATTGCCTCTTGTGAGGAAGGCTGCATAAGATAAATAAAAGGCAGAGCCCTGCAGTGGTAGGTTTGATTCATTCCTCCATTCTTTACCATCCAGAATTTGAGCCAACAAAATTCTATGATTCTCTTCTGTGAAATGGTTTAATAATATTTACTTTGCAATATCATTCCGAGGTTCAGAAATAATATACCTGAAAGTAGGGGCAGACATTTGGTGCAGTGGTTAAGATACTACTTGGGATGCCTGCGTCAATATGGGAGTGCCTGGGTTTGAGTCCCAGTTCTGCTTCTAATTCCAACTTTGTGCTACTGCAGAGCCTAGGAAGCAGCAGGTGATGGTTCAAGTTGTTGGGTCTCTGTTACACCTGTGGGAGACCTCGATGGAGTTCAGGGTTCCTGACTTCAGCCTGGATCAGTTCTGGCTGTTGCAAGTATTTGGGGAATGAACAAGTGGATGGAAGCTCTCTATCTGTCTCTGTCCTTCTCTTTACCTCTCTGCCTTTAAATTAAGTAAAATAATAATTTTTAAAAATTATTAAAAAATTTAAATGAAACAAAAAAATTATCTTGCCAAGTATCTGGAACAGAATATGTACTCAAATTCATTATTTTTACATCTCTATATTTGAGAAACTGCATTTTCTTTTTACTTTTAAGGATTTTACGTATTATCTGTTGTAATCTAATTAGTATGCAAATGAGAACAATTATTTTATTTTTAACTTTTATTTAATAAATATAAATTTTCAAAGTACAGTTTATGAATTACAATGGCTTTTTCCCCCATAAGTTCTTTCTTTATTTATTTAATGAATGTGAATTTACAAAGTACAACTTTTGTATTGTTGTGCCCCCCCCAACCTCCCTCCCTCCCGCAGCCCTCCCCTGTCCCACTACCTCTCCCATCCCACCCTTCATCGAGTTTCATTTTCAATCACCTTCATATACAGAAGATCAACTTAGTATACACTAAGCAAGGATTTCAACAGGCTGCACTCACACAACTGAACCAGGTATAGGGCATTGTTCGACTAGTAGTGCTATTTTTAAGTTTCCTAGTAGAACACATTAAGGACAGAGATCCTACATGGGGAGCCTGTACTCAGTGACTCCTGTTGTTGATTTAACAATTGGCACTCTTATTTATAACATCAGCAAACACCCGAGACTCTTGCTATGAGCTGTCTAGGCTATGGAAGCCCCTTGAGTTCACCAACTCTGAACTTGTTTAGTCAAGGCCATATCACAGTGGAGGTTCCTTCCTCCCTTCAGAGAAAGGCGCCTCCCTCCTTGATGGCCTGAGAACAATTATTTTAAAGGTCTCCCACGGAAATAATTTTCTTAGAGAGTAAAGAAGAGAATGAATTAGAAATTGGAAAGTTATCTTTTTAACATATCAGAAATAATCTGGTACCAGAGTTAAGGCTTGCTAATCTCTATTCTCTTAACTTCTAGAATTTCATTTTCCATATTTTAAACTCAGCTTTAAGAAGTGAATGCACAGATTATATAATTTGTGCTGTTAGGCTACTCCTGTAGGGCTTCAGTGCAGAGCTATAGAAATCCAAGCACCGGAAAATCTATATTCAGCATATACAACTGCAAACATGGTGAAACATTGGGCCTGGTACCCTGATGGAATAAACAATTCTCTGAAGGAAGGTTTTCAATTTTTCATATTTCAAGCCATGCACACTTATTTAAAAACAAAACAAAACAAAAAACTATTTCAGTCACCATCACTACTTGTCATTTTCCTGAGAATTTGGGTGCTCTGCTGGTTTTTATACCTGGTTATCAAAATTGGTTTCTACATTGGGGGAAGGGAAGACATATTGTCATTATTGACCTACTATATGTATTGGGATCTATTTTTCAAAAGCTTTGTTTTATTAACTTGAAAGGCACAACTACAGACACACACACATGCTCACGCACACACACACACAATAACTGGCCCTGGGCCAGGCTGAAGACAGGAGCCAGGAGCTTCTTCAGGGTCTCCCACACGAGTTCACAGGCCCAAGGACTTGGACCATCTTCTACTGCTTTCCCAGTCACGTTAAAGGGAGCTGGATCTGACGTGTAGCAGCTGGGACTGGAACCGGCACCTATATGGGATGCCAGTATTGTAGGTAGCTGCTCTACCCATTATGCCACAATGCTGGCCCCAAGAATCTATTTTTCAAAACACATTTAATCCACTCAACACTGCATACCTGCAGAGTGTTGTCTGACCAGGATCTGTTCCCCATTTCCACTCACCACCTCCATTTTGCTCTTTGTCAAGACCTCTGGTGGAGTAAAGAAAATGGGGATGGTTTGTCCAAGAATTCAGACTTGTTGACTGAGGCAATGCTGTGTTAGAGGAACAGAATGGGAATTTCCCAATAAACACTTGAGTGGAGAAGGCAGTAGGAGGAGGATGGCAAACTGTGGGGAGCAGACCGGACTAGACTGTTACTGGAATTAAGACTTATTCTATGCATCTGCTCTCCCACAATATGGCGCTGGGAGAGAAGTAAACAGCTTCCGCACAGCTGCCTCCAGTTCAACCAATTAACTGTAGGACTTGCTCCTGATTGGAGAGCAGCGTGCTCGGCGTGTGGGCAGCCGAGTTGGGATTGGCGGAGGAGGACTATAAAGGAGGAGAGAGACGGCATTCACCAGGAACATCTATGGGGAACATCTAAGGGAACCCGTGCAGCCCCCAGAGAGCCGGCCGGCGGTGTGCCGCTCCCCTGCGGAAGTGGGGAATGCGGCCAGGGGGAACTGCCCTTCCACGGAGGTGGAAGGGATAGTAGCCAACCCGGGAAGAACCAGCAGCAAACCCGGGGAGGGCCGAGCAGACGAAAGAACAGCGCAGGGTCCTGTGTTGCTCCTCCACGAAGAGGGGGAGCGACAGCAAACAAATCAGAATACATGAGTCTGAGTTTTGGCTCCTTCACTGCATGCCTATGGGACTCTGGGAAAATCCTGAACTCTTTCTAGGCCTCAATTCTCTCTTATATTAAAGCCAACATTTGGAATAATAGATCTCCAAGTTCCCATCCAGTCTTAGAATATTATGGTCTAAAGTGACCCTAAGACTATGCATTTCAGTTACAGTAAAAAAAATCAGGCTTAAGGATAGTTATGTTAAGTATACTTGGTTCAACTGTGATTATATATAATAATAGGTTTTTTAAAAAGTAGAAATGATGAAAGATGGTTGGTTGAATCTCTCAGTTATCCTCTCCATACACAGGAGGATCCGTGGTTTGCCAGACAGTATTTATCTTCTATCATCGTGCTAGGATAAAAACAGGCTGGGGCTGGTAGCACAGAAGGTGCAGCCAATTTGGAATTCTTGCTTTTCTACCATAATCTGAATCTCATAGTCCCAGTAGGCATGGCCTTAGAGTGAAGCAGGGAATTTTCGGCAATGATCAACATCTAGGTTTAAGCTCAGATCACTATTCTACAAGGTGCTTCTTGCCTAGTGAGTGGTCCTTATGGTTATGACTCCTCAGAGGCAGAGAAGGGGATAACCACTCACTGGTGGTGATATTTGAGAAGGTGATATTCAAAAGGATGTGACTGGAAGACTAAATCTTCCTTGAAAGTTGTGTAGGACCCAGATAAATAGAGAAGAGCTGGGGGCTGGGAGGGCAGAGTGCAACAGGGTATATTGGAAAGCTGAGGAAAAAGGATTGGACCAGTTTAGCAACTCTGGTATAGAAGTCTTCTGAATCAAAACCAGAATTTTTAGGCTCTAAAGAAATGTGGAGTCATGTAGATGAGTCATATTGACTCAAACAGATCAAAACTTTCAATTCAGTTGAATTTTTTATTTAAAGTGAATTTGCTTACTAGCAATAGGGATATTCACCAAAGTTGCTATAAACTTGCTTTTGTGTGACTTCACATAGACTACCTGGAGAGGGTAATTTTGATATTTTCATAAAAGTACTTGTTTTTGACTAGTTCTCTATCCAGCATTATTGTCTGTATTCAAAGTAATGCTTTAATGGTTTCCTGTGGAGATTGGTTCTTGGGTTTCTTTTGGCATCTCCAGGCTCTGTGGATTCCACAGAAAGAAGCCATGTTCTCTTTTTTGAACTCTGCATTTGAAGTGCAGCCTGTACTACTGAGTGAATTGTGTGGGATCATTTTCAGGTCTCAAAGTGCTTTTCATTGCTCCTGAGTATACAGCATCCTACTGGGGTCCTGTCATTCACCAACTGCAATCCCTTCACCCCTGAACACTCAACTCACAAAGACCTTTGTTTGCAGAGCCCTTGCTGAAAGTTTGGTGAAGGGTTTCATGCAGTGCCCATAGCTTTCTTCCCTCCCTCAGCACACACTCCACTGTCGCTCCCCCTCTTCGCGGAGGAACGACACAGGACCCTGCCTAGGCTTCATATCCGAGTCACGGCACCATCATGTCGCTCCCCCTCTTCGTGGAGGAGCAACACAGGACCCTGCGCTGTTCTTTCTGTCTGCTCGGCCCTCCCCGGGTTTGCTGCTGGTTCTTCCCGGGTTGGCTACTATCCCTTCCACCTCCGTGGAAGGGCAGTTCCCCCTGGCCGCATTCCCCACTTCCGCAGGGGAGCGGCACACCACCGGCCGGTTCTCTCGGGGGCTGCACGGGTTCCCTTAGATGTTCCCCATAGATGTTCCTGGTGCATGCCGTCTCTCTCCTCCTTTATAGTCCTCCTCCGCCAATCCCAACTCGGCTGAGTACGCTGCTCTCCAATCAGGAGCAAGTCCTACAGTTAATTGGTTGAACTGGAGGCAGCTGTGCGGAAGCTGTTTACTTCTCTCCCAGCGCCATATTGTGGGAGAGCAGATGCATAGAATAAGTCTTAATTCCAGTAACAGTCTAGTCCGGTTTGCTCCCCACAGATCCCCCTTTCTTTTTATTTTTGGCGTTGATACGCGCCTGTCTTCGGTGTCCCGCAGCACACACTCTGCTTTACTTGCTAGAGTTGCCACAGGCTCTTACAAGTCCTATCAATCAGGAAAACCGAATCCGGGTCCTCTCTTCGCCATTGTGAGGAGGTTTTTAGGCGCTGATGCGTGCCTGTGTTCGGTGCCCTGCAGCGCATGCTCTGCTCTGCTAGCACTGCCTGCAGGTGTTTACAAAACCTATCAGGCAAACCGAATCCAAGCCTTCTCATTGCCTTATTGTGGGGGAGACTTATTAGTGTTGGTTCGTGCCTATCTTTGGTGACCTGCAGCTCATACTCTGGTCGAGCTTTGCTGGCGCTTACCGCCTTAAATCAGGCAGACCGAATCCAAGCCTCCTAATTGTTGCATTGTGGGGAAGCTTTACTGATGTTAATTCGTGCCTGTCTTCGGTGACCTGCGGCTAGCCGCCCAGGTGCTCATCGCCTCACTAATCGGGCAGACCGAATCCAAGCCTTCTAATTGGCATGTTGAGGGGAGGCCTTATTTCTCTCTATTTCTCTATCTCCGGGCATTCCTATTTCTCCCATTTTACTTCTATCTTCCAGCATTCCTATTTCTCTCACTTTACTTCTAAAACTTCTGTTTCTCTTATCCCCGCAGCTTTCCGGCACCTCGCCCCGCCGGCGGGTTCCCGGCTCCGCGCCGCTTCAGCCCGCGCGCCTCTCTCATCTGCGCAGCTTCCCGGCTTTGCGCGGCTCGGCTTTGCGCGCTCTGCGGTCTCCACGCTTAACCCTTTCGCGTCTGAACCACGGCCTACGCCAGCCCGTTCCCTATCTATTCACGCCCCGTGCTCTCTCTGCACGCGACGGCTTCCGCGAGTAACACAGCGTAGCTTGCGTCTCCGCCACCAGGATTCAATCTAAGTTCCCCGGGCTAGCCTGGCGAATTCAACCCAGCGTACGTCTCCGCCCCACGATCTGGCTTCCCGTCCTTTGCTCCCCGGGCTAATCAGACGGATCCCAATCTGGCTTACGTCTCAGCTTCTGGTTTCAACTTTTCGCCCCCTATTCCCGGGCTAACTTGAGAATCCCAAAGTGGCTTTCGTTTCCGCCTCGGCCTGCCCCCCGCGGCTTCAATTTTCCTAACATTTTTCTCTACCCGGTATGTTTCCCCAAGCTTTCCTCCAACGATATTCCTCCCTCATTTCTCCTGGCCTCTCCCCACAGTCCGCGTCCGAGTCTGTTTGTTCTAGCTTTCACTTTCGCTTTCGACCTTAGAGATTTCTCCCAGCTTCCCCCCGTAGTCCGTATCTGAGTCTATGCCTAGGCTTTCAACAACTTCCTCCGGCACCTCTTTTCGTCCGGCTTTTCCCTAGGCCATTTGCTAGTCTCTCTCTCTGGTATTTTCCCAGTTCTTCCCGTTTCTTCCCTCCTAAGTTTCCTATCCGTCCTAGGTTTCCTATCCAAGTCAGGTTTCCTATCCGAGTCACGGCACCATCATGTCGCTCCCCCTCTTCGCGGAGGAACGACACAGGACCCTGCCTAGGCTTCATATCCGAGTCACGGCACCATCATGTCGCTCCCCCTCTTCGTGGAGGAGCAACACAGGACCCTGCGCTGTTCTTTCTGTCTGCTCGGCCCTCCCCGGGTTTGCTGCTGGTTCTTCCCGGGTTGGCTACTATCCCTTCCACCTCCGTGGAAGGGCAGTTCCCCCTGGCCGCATTCCCCACTTCCGCAGGGGAGCGGCACACCACCGGCCGGTTCTCTCGGGGGCTGCACGGGTTCCCTTAGATGTTCCCCATAGATGTTCCTGGTGCATGCCGTCTCTCTCCTCCTTTATAGTCCTCCTCCGCCAATCCCAACTCGGCTGAGTACGCTGCTCTCCAATCAGGAGCAAGTCCTACAGTTAATTGGTTGAACTGGAGGCAGCTGTGCGGAAGCTGTTTACTTCTCTCCCAGCGCCATATTGTGGGAGAGCAGATGCATAGAATAAGTCTTAATTCCAGTAACAGTCTAGTCCGGTTTGCTCCCCACACTCCACGTCTACATTTTTTTTTTTTTTTTGGACAGACAGAGTGGACAGTGAGAGAGAGAGACAGAGAGAAAGGTCTTCCTTTTGCCGTTAGTTCATCCTCCAATGGCCACCACGGCCAGTGCACCGCACTGATCCGAAGGCAGGAGCCAGGTGCTTCTCCTGGTCTCCCATGGGGTGCAGGGCCCAAGCACTTGGGCCATCCTCCACTGCACTCCCGGGCCACAGCAGAGAGCTGGCCTGGAAGAGGAGCAACCGGGACAGAATCCGGCACCCAGACCGGGACTAGAACCTGGTGTGCCGGCGCCGCAAGGCGGAGGATTAGCCTAGTGAGCTGCGGCATCGGCTCACTTCTACATTTTTTCAGGTCTCCATGTTATTCCCTCTTAAGAAAGGCTCAAGAGGATCATGGAAAGTGAGGAATGAGGTGAAGCATGAGGGATGACTTAGGTGATGCACTGACTGTGGACACTTTGCAGCCTTGAGGGAGCCTTCTCCTGGAAGAAGGCAGAGTCCGCCATCTCCCTCCTGCCTGCTCCCCTGTCCACAGACTCAACAGTTATCAGCCCAGCCTGAGCCATTCCCTCCTGTCTCAGGCATCAGTGGTCCTAAAGACCTAGATACTGAGGTTTTCTCATTTTCGTTTCTTCATTCCTCTAATATCAATGAAGGGGAGCACTATAAGGATTCATTGATATTAAACTATGCCATTTCTTTTAGAAGACAGGGATGACTCTTATAAATATTATATTTACCTCTTTTGTGATTGTGACAGAGTAAAACCTGTTCCAACTCCACATCTGGTATCACTATGCTTTCATCCAATGGACAATGTATGCTTTTCTTTCCATGCAAAACTATGACTCCAAAAATTAAGTAATAGCCATGCTCCATACCAGTGTAGGTTTCAGTGGCTACTAAGAATTTACTCCTAAATGAAAAATAAATGATGTTGAATACATAATTCTATGGGGTACTTATTCACATTTATGAATAGGGAATATAATTTTGAATTTTAAAATAAGATATAATCATTAATCATTATTTTATAGAAATTAGCATCCAAAGAAAAATTTGTTTTCTGAAGTTAAACTTCTCATAGAAAAATGATAAAATTGCAAAGTCAAATGAAGAGAAAAACTGAGGACTGACTAGTTTCTCAAATATTTTTATTTTAATGCCACTTAAGAATAAACAGATAATGGAAACACAAAAGTCATTTACTCATCTTGTTTTAGTGATCAGGTTAAAATTTTTATAGGATAGTGGAAGTACTAGGTACTTCATTGACAATTACCTTTTCATATAATCCTGCTCGCTTCATTAGTGGAAATACTTCTTAAGAGTAAAATAGCCAAACTGATGAAAAGTAAAAGTTTTGAATAGGAATATATTTTAATGAATTACTTAAAGTTTGTCATTCCAAGTTATGTTGTTGTTTTTTTTTCCCCTAAAGATGGCTGCTATTAATTCCTTCCTCCTTTACACCTGTGTGCCAATCTCATATGACGAGATGAATTCTAATTTCTCTAACCTTGAATCTGGGTTGGACTTAGATTCTTGCCTGATCAAAACAGTTGAGGTAGAAATGACACTATCGTGCTTCCAAGGATGTAGATCTTAAGAATCCCTGCAACTTGCACCTGGACTTAATGAAAATTTCTCATGGATGCTCTTGGAAACCATCTACCATGGTGTGAGAAGTCCAGTCACGTTGCAGAACACGTATAGATGCTCCACAAGATAGTGCAGTTGATTGCAAAACCAACAGGTGGCTGTATGAGTTAGCCATCTTGACTATCAAGCCCATTTCAGTCTTCAGATCATTTCAGTTCCAGTAGCCTGGTAGCACCTATATGAGAAATCCTGAAAAGAACCGCCCAGCTAAACACACAGAAATATTAGAGAAATAAATTGTAGTTTTAAACCATTAAGTTTAGGGATAGGTCATGACAGAATAATAAATAAATAGAAATAAAAATTTTTTAAATTATTTTTTATGCTTTGCTTCAGGCTCTTTCTATATTCTTTTTGGACATACTTCTAAGCCAGGTACTGAAAATGGGTTCAAAGATGAATGATATGTAAGATGTAAAGCCGAATATATTTGCTTTAAAAGCATGCTGTTGGAGAGAAAAATGAACAGAAGAATATTATGCCATATGATAAGTGATATTACAAAAATGCTTCTATAGGAGTTGCCTATTGGAAAGCTAACTGATTTTTTGAGGAGATGATGAACAAAATGAAATTTGAAGACTTAGAATAAGATAGAGTGAATCGCTTGAATACTAATGTGGCGAAAACATGAATGTGGCAGTTTCCTGGAAACAGAAATAATTCGGTATGGCTGGTGAGTAGAATATGATGGCCAAGACATTATTGTAAAACTTAGCAGAAAATTCAGAAAGATCCTTGTGTTCTGTCAAAGGAGTTTGTTCAGTGTTAAATTTTTTTTTTGGTAAAGATTTATTTATTTATTTGAAAGTCAGTGTTACAGAGAGAGAGGGAGATATAAAGAGAAATAGAGATAGAAAGAGAGAGAGAGAGAGAGAGAGAGAGAGAGAGAGATCTTCCATGCGCTGGTTCACACCCCAAATGGTTGTAACAGCCAGGGCTGGGCCAGGCTGAAGCCAGGAGCCACGAGCTTCTTCTAGGTCTCTCATGAGGGCAGTAGGGGACCAAACAAATATGTGGGCCATCTTCTGTTGTTTTCTAAGGACATTAGCAAGAAGCTGGCTAGGAAGCAGAGCAGCTAGGGCATGAATTGGTGCCCATATGGAATGCTGGCAATACAGATAGCAGCTTGACTGGCTACTTCACAATGCTGGCCCCCAGTGTTAAATTCCATATATGTCCTTACATTTCAAAAACTTTTTATTTTGTCCTTCAGTAGTTAAATAATAATCATAATCTTTCATGGCTATATCAAAAGATTTTGAGGGTAGGAAGAGAGTTATATTATCTGATTTGTGATTTGTGATGATGCTATAAATATAGACTAGGGAAGGGAGTTTGGCAAAGAGGTTAAGATGCCATGTGGGATGCCCATATCCAATATCATAGTGCCTGGTTTGAGTTCCAGCTCCATTTCTGATTCCAGTTTCCTTCTAATGCACATCCTGAAAGGGAACAGTTGATGGTTCAAGTGAGCGGGTCCCTGCCACCCCTGTGAGGAACCCAGATGGAGCTCTCACTTCCCAGCTCCACCCTCACCTAGCCCCAGCTTTGCAGGCATTTACGAAGTGAATTAGTTGATGGGAGAGCTCGTTCATTTTCTCTCTCTCTCTCTCTCTCCTCTCCTCCCTCCAACCTTTTAAATAAATAAAATATTTTTAAAAATAAGAAAATAGATTGAAGGTGTGGTGGAAGAAGGCAGGAATATTTCTAGAAAGACTATTTGGGAACTATTCCAGTAATTTAGGCGAGAAATCCGTTGTGAGATTGGCCAAAAGAAGATGAGTTCAAGATGTAAAGCAGGTAGAATCTGAGTGGTTCATGTGGTAAGACAAGATGAGGGAGAAATCCAAGGATAAATTCCCGGTTTCTAGCTTGGGAGAATGAGTAGATGAAGATACCATTTTCTGAGGTGTGGGAAAAGAATAATGGTGAACAGTTTCAAAAATATTGGATTTGCAGTATATATTGGACATTGGCATGGAAATGTAAATTAGAAAGCACATATATAGTTTAGAAGTTAGGTGAGGAAGCAGATTTGAAGGTTTGGTTTGGAGATTATCATTATATAGAGAGGGTCTGAAGCCATGAGATAGAATGAACACTGGCTGGGCTCCCAGGTAGGGCTGCTATATGGCTCTCAGAGCTCAGTTAAGGTTTAAAGGAATGAATTTCTATTGTCACTAATCTGCACAGGATGTTATCTGTTTTTCTAGCATTTAGAAACTCAGTTATGGCAGTGAGAAGGTGAATGAGTGGGTTGATCCAGGCTTATTATTTTTCTGGCTAACATAGTAGAGGAAAAATTGGATAGCAGTTGGTTTTTCAGAGTGGTGAAAATAACGGGCCACAAGGTCCCTTAAGCAAGAGGTGTGGGATCATTGAAGTGAAAGAAAACCTGAATATTAAACTGAGACAGCTGGAAATATCAGAGCCTGTAGTGAGAAAGGGGTGTTGCACGTGTTTGGGAATGGGATAGGCTTTCTCTATGGACTTGAAAGAGATGTAAACTTTCTAGAGACAAGATTCTGAGATATCAATGACTGTGATGACACTCTTGGCCAGGGAGGCCAGTGGACTTCATTGGTATCGAGGGCAGAGGGTGGTGGAGATTTGCTACAGGATCCCACGTGAGTCTGGAGGAAAAGAAGGGTTACAGAGGAGGTGATAGACTCTGAGTAGTGGAGCACATGTTATCAGAGCTGGACTTTGAAGGACTGATCAGAGTTCAGAGTTCTCTAGGCAGTTGAGGAAGCTGATGGCGAGGGCATTTCTGATAAAATCATAATACCTGCCAAGCTTTGGAGACACTTACCTTCTTTTTCAGTGCAATATCCCCCAGGAGATGTAATTCATAAATACATGCCCTACTTCCTGTTTTGCCTCTTTTCTCCAGGTCGAGGCCATTCTGGAAATTAAACATTCCAGTAGAATTAAAATAACCCTATCTTCAAATAAACTTAGAAAGGGGGGAGGTGTGTTTGGCATAGCAAATTAGGCTGCCTCTTAGGATGCATATACTCCATACCAGAGAGCCTGCAGCTAAATCCTACCTTCATTTCAAATCCAGCTTCCTGCTAATGCATATCCTGGTAGGGAGCAGATGATCCTGGACCCTGGGTACCTACCATCCACATGGTAGACCCACGTGAAATTCCTACTCCCTGGCTTCACTTTGGTCCAGCCCTGGCTGTTGTTGGCATTTGAGAAATGAACCAGTGGATGGAAGATCTTTCTCTGTCTGTCTTTGTCTCTCCCCCTCACTTCCATCATTCTGATTTTATTTTATTTTATTTTTTAAGGTTTATTTTTATGAGTCTGCTGTGTATCCCGCTTCCCATGCACACAGCAGACTCATAGAATGGCAGATGTCCTAAACAGCACTCTGGCCTCAGAATCAGCCCTTAAGGCATTCGGTTCTGCCTGAAGAGCCCATGAGAGTATTTTAGGCATGGAAAGCCAAGACACTCTGGAAAACAACAACAACAACAACAACAAACCTAAATGAAAGATCTCTGTGAGTGAGATCCCAGTGGAAAGAACAGGTCATCAAAGGAGGTACCTTTCTCTGAAGGGAGGAGAGAACTTCCACTTTGACTATGACCTTGTCTAAATAAGATCAGAGTCGGCAAACTCAAAAGGCCTCCATAGCCTTGGCAAGTCATGACAAGAGCCTAAGGAGATTACTGATGCCATAAACAAGAGTGTCAATTTGTTAAGTCAACAACAGGAGTCACTGTGTACTTACTCCTCATGTAGGATCTCTGTCCTAAATATTCTGTACATTGTGATTTAATGTTATAACTAGTACTCAAACAGTACTTTACACTTTGTGTTTCTATGTGGGTGCAAACTGTTGAAATCTTTACTTAATATATGCTAAAAAGATCTTCTGTATATAAAGAGAATTGAAAATGAATCTTGATGTGAATGGGATGGGAGAGGGAGCGGGAGATGGGAGGGAAGTTATTGGGGGAGGGAAGCCATTGTAATCTATAAGCTGTACTTCAGAAATTTATATTCATTAAATAAAAGTTTAAAAAAAAGATTTATTTTATTTACTTGAAATACAGAGGCACAGAGAGAGGTAGAGACTGAGAGAGAGGTCTTCCAACCAGTGGTTCAATCCCCAGATGGCTGCAACAGCTGGAGCTACACCGATTGCAACCAGGAGCCAAGAGCTTCTTCCAGGTGTCCTATATGGGTGCAGGGACCCAAGGACTTGGGCCATCTTCTACTGCTATCCCAGGCCATAGCAGAGAGCTGGATCTGAAGAGAAGCAGCTGGGACTAGAACCGGCATCCATATGGGATACAAGCACCTCAGGCCAAGGCGTTAACCCTCTGTGCCATAGCACTGGCCCCATCATTCTGCCTTTAAAATAAATAAATTAAGAAAAATAACTCCATCTCTTGAATACCTGAGCAAGTTTTTTTTTTTAAGTCTTGCAGGAGTGTACCAGTTTCACAGTCCGAACTTTGTTCCCTGTCGTTTTCATGAGAAAACGGTCAGAGATGCAATATATAAGAGTTCTTATATATCTTTGAAGAAATGCCATTTTTATGACTTCACAAAAATTGACATCCTGGAGTCTATCATTTCTCCATGATCCAGTTCCTTCTTCTATGCTTTGGAGCTATTGTGATTTTAGAAAGATCATGGCCTTTGCCGCTGAACAGAACCAGTATTGAATCTTGATAACAACACATTCTAGCTGTATGACCTTTAGCAACATATTTTTCTTCCTGACTTTCCATTCCCTGTTCTGTGAAAAGTATGCTCACCTCCCAGAGTTATGAGGATGAAGTGACATCCTATCAATGAGGAGACACAGAATAGATGCTTCACACAATTCTTCCTGGCTTTCTCCGTCCTTGCCCCTAACTCTCCTCCTGTGCTCATTTCTTTCAAGCACTGAGCTGCTGACCTTTGCTTCTGCCCGTATTGTCTGTCTCCTACCTGCCACAACCTCACATAAATACTTCACACTTCCCAGAAAGTGCTCTGTTTTCCCAGAATCACGACCTCTAGAAGTCTAGCTCAGGAAGATCCAAGAAAAATAAGAGGAGGAAGAGGAAGCTCTTTTATACTGGATGGTTTTAAGAATGGCGTCCTGGAGACAAGGGCAGACAGTGAACAAGGGGGCAGGAAACAGAAAGGAGAAACTGCAAGAACGTAGAGGAGACGCCTTGACAATCAAACCAAGAGTAGCAGTCCTCTTGTGCTTTGCTGAAGCTTGATGATATTTGCTTATAGTTTCGTTGGACTCCCATCTCCTTTCTGAAGCTAAATGTTTTGACTAGGAGGAGCAAATCCTTTAATAAGATGTGTTGTGAACGATTTGCTGTATTTTTTTTTCATCAAAGTGTAACTCACATTTTCGCATTTCCCTACTTACCAGACTTGTTTTCCATTTTGCTCTACAGGAGCCTGCAGCCAAGATAAACTGAAACTCTCAACCTGCTCCTTATTGACACTGCGGAGCAGAGCAGTACACTCCCTCTAGGTGAGTGGTGCAGCACAGTCGCCCCGAGAATCAGGGAGATTGGCATCTGCAGAATTGCCCGCATCAGCAGCTGCTTCATGTTCCCTTGTTAGTGGTTATACCACATCATCTACGCAAAGTCCAGTGCAGCAACGCAGCAACAACAGAAAGAGAAGTTTGCAATACAGACGACAAGACCTTCAAATCTAGTAACTCACAGAAAGAACTACATAAAGAAACCTACATTCCTGTAGCGGGGAGGGGAGGTGTTCTTTTAGAACTATTTAACATAAGACTCTTGGAACTGGGGCCTGCGCTGTGACGTAGTAGGTTAAGCATCTGTCTGCGGCGCCAGCATCCCATATGAGCCCCATTTTGAGTCCCAGCTGCTCCACTTCCGATCCAGCTCCCTGCTGATGGCCTGGGAAAGCAGTAAAAAGGGCCCAACTGCTTGGGCCCCTGCACCCACGTGGGAGACCCGGAAGAACTTCCTGGCTCTTGACCTCTGATTGGCTCAGCTCTGGCTGCTGCAGCCATTTGGGGATGAACCAGAGCATGGAAGACCCTTCTCTCTTCTCTCCCACTGTCTGTCTGTAACTCTACCTCTCAAATAAATAAATAAACTCTTTTACAAAAAAGACTCTGAACTATATATTGGTAAACTATTACAACATTCCCTGAGGAAATCTTTAAGTTTATTATTAGTAAATTAAAATCTTCATTCTCTGTTTAATGTGAGCATAATGGCTAACTTAGTTTCTTCTGAACCATATTAATAATTTTTACATACTAAATAAATAAATAGTATAAAAATATAAATGGCCAGTGAACTTATGAGAGAATATTCTGTCTCTCTAGTTGCAGTGCCACTTTAAATAGCAAGCATAAGCCATTTGAACTGATTTGACATTGGTAGTACAAAATAGTGACCATTTTTGCCTAGACTACAATAGACCTCAAAGGCAATGATAATTATCATTGGGCAGTGTGACCCTGGATGATTTTTGTTTGCTTCTTGTACTTTTCTGTACCCTCCTATTCCCTCATCTCTACCAATAGACACCCTCTCATAATAAACACATGTCAAATTCAGAAAACAAAAAGGGAAATGATCAAATCTAATGACTTGGTGTGTATTTTTTTAAAAACTTTTAGAAGTAAAAATATTGGGATCAGGAGTTTAGTCTAGCAGTTAATATGTCTGCATCCCATATCAGTATACCTAGGGATCTGACTCCAACCCAGGATCCTGACTTCAGCTTCCTGCTGGTGCAGACCTTGGGAGGTAACAGGTGATGGCTCAAGTAATTGGGTCCTTACCACCCATGTGGGAGACCTGGATTGAGTTCCAGCTCCCTGCCTCAGCCCCAGACCCTGGCATGTGCACATTTGGGGAGCAAACTGATAGTTTATGCCTGCTCCTGCTTTCCTTGTGTGTTTTTTCTTTCTTTATCACTCCCTGCTTATTTTAAAACAAATCCCTACCGTCATGTCGTCTTAACCACAATTGTTTATACACACACACACACACATGGACACAGATGCACACACATACAATGTCTGTATAAGTATTAAAAGGTTCATATATATTATTTTTAACAAAAATGAGCAAAAGCTCATTGGTGACATCTAAGCTCGGTCTTTCTTAACATTTCTACCATTATCAAAAAAAAAAAAAAGAAAGAAAGAAAAGGATTTTACAATTGATTTATTTGAATTAGGATTCAGATGAGGTATAATCATTACATTTGATTGTGACACACTTTAAGCTTCTTTTAATTTAGGACAGATATCTCTCTCCTCTTTTTTCCTGGTCCTTGACTTTTTGTCTTATAAATTGTCCCAAATTCTGGATTTATCTGTTTGTTTTCCTACTTCTGTGCAAACTAAGTTAGATATAAATCTTGACTAAATACAAGTTCAATGTTTTTTGGCAAGAATATTTCATAAGTGAGGTGTCTTGTTACATTACATCATGAAGCACATGATGTCTGATTGTCTCATTTTGAGACATTAAAATTGATCAGTGGGATCTGATGGCGTAAACTATGGTAAATGTCCCCATCATCCTTTTTCTGAATGATTTTAGCTTCTGTTGACATTCATTGCCTGAATTAATTATTTCATTAATGCTTCTAATTTTAATAATTTTATTTATTAATTGTATTAATTCTTATCTACTAAAATTCTCCTCTGAAGAAAAGCGGTACGTTGTCAACTTGGAGTTTTGTTTTCTGAAATGTAATCATACAAAACAGTAAAAACAGATGTACATCCCTTGCTTTTGTCCAGTCTAAAGTCCTAGAAACAGTACCAGACCAGTGTCAAGGAAGATCCATGACATACAGGCAACATGAACACTGGGAGGGACCAAGACTTGAGAATGGGCTGATTCGAAGTGTGAAGCTGGAATAAGCCAGGTGAGCCTGGTAAACCTTGTGGTTCCAGTAACCAAAGAATCTATGCAAGCTGATAGGGCTGTGTCAGAATGGTTCCCCAGGAGCTGATTTGAAGGAACTTCTACTGATGCAAGGTAATTTGAGCATAAAAAAAAAAAATAGTGGCTACAATTGATTGACTCATTGAAAATATTTAAAAAGTCTTATGCGTTCACAATGATACAGATATAATATGAAAACAGGTAGAAAATCACTAAATAAAAACAAAAGCAAATACATTGGTAGCCACTGCAGCAAAGCAGAACACCAACTGCTTAAAAATTAGTAGATTAAAGGGAAAGAGTGATTTATGTTTTTTTTTTTTTTAAAGATCACTGTGGCCTCTGTGTGCGGAGTAGGTGGACTACACACTGCCAGCGATGTGTAGATGAAAGAGCAGCGCCTGGCCTCCTAGAGCTCACGTCTCCAGTGGGGATGGCTGCCCTGGATCAGGTAATCAAGTGGAATATGAATAGTAACAGGGATGAGCAGATGATGCCACTGGAGCACACAAGAGGGCCTCAAGTCACCCTGAGAGCTCTGAGACAGAGTCGGCACCGAACGTGGGTCTCACAGGTAGAATCAAAACAAGTGGTGATCCTACACTAGACTGACTCAAAACCAGCTGGAGCTTCCGACTCAGGGCGTGGAGAGGATTAAGCAGGCAAGCGGAAGGACACATTGAGTCCTGCACAGAAGCGGCTGGGGAACATGGGCTGAAGGCTGATCAGCTGGTGCCAGGGAGAGAGGGCTCAGATCTCCTTGGTATTACCTTCGACTTTCTATTTGATCCTTGCTTGTAACTGCAAAAGGTGCTGGTTTGGGGAGACAAGAAGAGAGCTAAAAGGAAAGGTAGGGATTGGGAGGTGAATGTCAATGAAGAACAAATCACAGCTGTGCTATATGGCTGAGAAGGTCTGCTGTGATGTTAAATGACATCATGGGATCAAAGGTGCTGTGTGTGTAACAGCTTGGATGTGCTGTACTATGTTAAAGCTTTAAGCCACAGAGATTATATGAACACTGGGCATTCACAAACATATTAAGAGATAACTAGCCAGGCAGAAGTAACAAATGGAGACAGCCAGACACAGGCTGCCGACTATTGGAAAGATGATGTCATTGTAGAGGATCACAAGACCCAGAGGATCTGCAGATGTGCAGGGATCCCCATGAATGGATAAAACGGACCCTGTTCACGGGAGGGTGAGTAACATAGACTGATTCTTTATGCACAGGAGGTTACAGAATAGTTATAATCCAGTGCAGAACTGAAGTGTAAGGTTCTAGAACAGGGTTTTAGCAAATATCTAAAATAATAATTAACAATAACATTCAGTCTTGCCAGGAGTGCAATATAACTGGTCCTTTCTTATATCGCTAGTGAAAGTTAAATCGGTATAATTTTCCTGGAAAAATTTAGCAATACATTGTATGATCATTAAAGCATTCTTATTCTTTGGCCTACTCTTGCAATTTTTTTTGCAAAACCTAATGTAAGGGGAAAATACAAAAACATATGTGGACAAAGTGCATCTGAGTATTAATATAGAGAAAAAATGAAAACAATACAGGTTTCTATCAATAAGGGAACTACTGGCCTGCGCCGTGGCTCACTAAGCTAATCCTCCGCCTTGCGGCACTGGCACACCAGGTTCTAGTCCCGGTCGGGGCGCCGGATTCTGTCCTGGTTTCCCCTCTTCCAGGCCAGCTCTCTGCTGTGGCCAGGGAGTGCAGCGGAGGATGGCCCAAGTGCTTGGGCCCTGCACCCCATGGGAGACCAGAAGTACTTGGCTCCTGCCAAGGGATCAGCACGGTGCGCTGGCCGCAGCGCGCAGCCCGCGGCGGTCACTGGAGGGTGAACCAACGGCAAAGGAAGACCTTTTTCTCTGTCTCTCTCTCTCACTGTCCACTCTGCCTGTCAAAAAATAAAAATAAATAAATAAAAATTAAAAAACAAGAAAAAAATAAGGGAACTATTAATCGAGTGTGGCATATTTATAAATGAATATATAGGAATTAAATGCTAACAAAGTTTTTAGCAACAGGGTCAGGTTCATCATTTGAAAGCATTTAAAAACCATGTAGAAAAGAAGAATACAGAAAAACTATCTGTGACTAATAGGCAGTATTTTTCAAAGTTTTATTGAGGGATAAGTTACTACAATAAAATTCACAAATTTAAATGTAGAACTTGATGTTTTAGACAACTGTTTATGCCCATGTTAACTACTACAACTAAGATACAGTTGCCTTCAGTCTCCCCAGAGTTTTCATAGATCCTTTTGCATTACCATCCTCTGACCTCCTGACCCCTAACAAAAAAAGTCTTCTTTTTGTCACTGTGGTTTTACCTTTTCCAATATTTCGTGTAAACAGAATCTTATACTATGTAGGCTCCTGAGCTAGGATAACACTTCTTGAGATTCTTCTATGCTGTTGGACTTATCAGTAGTTCATTTCTTTGTGTGGCCAAGATAGTATTCTGTCATATGCGTGCTGCAATCTGATTTTCCATTTGCCCCTTGTTGGATATCTGAGTTGTTTCAATTTTCTTATTACCGTGAATGAAGTGTGCTGGCCATTAGTGTACAAGTATTTGAATGCCCATAGTTTTTATTTCTTTTGGGTAAATACATAAGAATGGAATTACTGTATTACTTATAAATTTATAAGGAGCTGCTAAAGTCATTTTCCAAGTAGGTGAATCTTGTGTAATATTTGGGTGTTCCGGTTCCACATGTTCACCAAAACTTGAAGTTGTCAATTGTTTTAATTTTAGTCATCCAAGTGAGATCAAAGAGGCAATTTAATGTAGCTTTAATAGATGTTTTATTAATGACTAATGATGTTGAACATCTTCAAATGCACTTATTTGCAATTTTTATATTTTCTTTGCTGAAAGTCTATTAAATCATCCCCTTTCCCTACCCCATCTATTTATAGGGGTAAAAGTAGATTATGTATAGATTATAGGGGTATAAATAGATTACATATAGATTTCTTGTTAATGAGTTATGCTCTTTATATATTTGCATATATGAAGTTATTGATTATATATATGTTTTGCAAATATTTTTCCTGATCTGTGACTTTTCATTTTCTTTCTTTTTTTTTTTAAATTTTTTGACAGGCAGAGTGGACAGTGAGAGAGAAAGACAGAGAGAAAGGTCTTCCTTGGCCGTTAGTTCACTCTCCAATGGCCGCCGCGGCTGGCGCGCTGCAGCCGGCGCACCGTGCTGATCCGATGGCAGGAGCCAGGTACTTATCCTGGTCTCCCATGGGGTGCAGGGCCCAAGCACCTGGGCCATCCTCCACTGCACTCCTGGGCCACAGCAGAGAGCTGGTCTGGAAGAGGGGCAACCGGGACAGAATCCGGCGCCCCGACCGGGACTAGAACCCGGTGTGCTGGCGCTGCAAGGCGGAGGATTAGCCTAGTGAGCCGTGGCACCAGCGCTTTTCATTTTCTTAACAGTGTTTTTTTGAAGACTGAAACTCTTAAACTTAGATGAAGTCCATTTTTTTTCTTATAGTCATTTTCTTACGGTATTAATTCAGAAATCTTTATCTAACCACAAATTTTATACACTAGTAGTTCTTATTTAGACCTATAACACATGCCAAGTTAACTTTTAAAGATGGAGTGAGATAAGGTTTATTTTAGATGTGTTTTATCATGTTGAGAAAATTCTATTTCTAGTTTTCTGAGAGTTTTTAAAAAATTTATGTGGGTTTTAAAATTTAATTTCTTAAAAGAATGTTAAGGGGCCAATGCTGTGGCGCAGCAGGTTAACACCCTGGCCTGAAGCACCAGAATCCCATTTGGGCTCTAGTTCAAGACCCAGCTGTTCCACTTCCAATCCTCTCTCTAATATGGCCGGGGAAAGCAGTAGAAGATGGCCCAAGTTCTTGGGCCCCTACACCCGCGTGGGAGACCCAGAAGAAGCTCCTGGCTCCTAGCTTCAGATTGGCGCAGCTCTGGCTGTTGTGGCCAATTGGGGAGTGAACCATCAGATGGAAAACCTCTCTCTCTCTATCTCCCTCCCACTCCCTCTCCTCTGTGTAATTCTGAGTTTCAAATAAATAAATAAAAATCATTTTTTAAAAAAAGAATGTCAAGAGTTTATGTAAATGAAAGATATTGATCTGCAGGTTTTTTTTTGGTTTGTTTGTTTGTTTTTTGACAGGTAGAGTTAGACAGTGGTCTGTACCCCCTAAATGGCCACTACGGCCGGCACACTGCGCCGATCCAAAGCCAGGAGCCAGGTGCTTCCCCTGGTCTCTCATGCGGGTGCAGGGCCCAAGCACTTGGGCCATCCTCCACTGCCTTCCTGGGCCACAGCAGAGAGCTGGACTGGAAGAGGAGCAACTGGGACAGAATCCAGTGACCCAATCAGGACTAGAACCCAGGGTGCTGGCGCCGCAGGCGGAGGATTAGCCAAGTGAGCCGTGGAGCCAGCCTGTAGTTTTCTTTCTTACAGTATATTTTTTTGGCTTTGATTTTAGGGTAATATTGGTCTCCTAAAATGATCTGGAATATATTCTTTCATTTTCTATAACCATTTATGTAGAATTGACATTTTTTCTTTCTTTTTTTTTTCCCAGAAGATATATTATACAAAATACACTCAGAATCATGGATTTCTTTTTCTTCGTCTTTTCTTCCCTGAACGTGCAGTTGTTTGAGTCTCTTGTGTTTCTTCTTTTACATCAGATACAGGCTGTTTGAAAACTATTTCATCATCTTTCTCTTCATCTTTCGTTTCAGCTGCTTCAGATTTTCGTCTCTCCAAATATGATGGTGTACAAACTGGTGTGGGGCCCTGGCTATCCACAGTCTTCTCAGGAGTGTTAGCAGTACCTGAAGTCTTTTTTTTCTTCTTCTTAGGTATGCCAGAAGTTTTCTTCTTCTTTGAAGGTACATTTACCACCTGGCCATTTGTAGATTTCTGAAGATCAGTGCTTCCAACATTTTTCCCTTTCTGTAAAATCAATGAGGGAAAATCATAATCAAGAATTGACATTTTTTCAATAAATGCGTGGTAATATTCAACTGAAATCATGTGAGCTTGGAGTTTCTTTTGAGGGATTATTTTTCTTTACAAACTAAATGTATTCATAGATAAAAAGATATCCAGGGTATCTTTTTGTTCTTATGTGTTTTGGGTAGTTGGCGTCCTACAGACTCATTCCATATTTTTCCCATTTTATCCAAGTTATTGAATTTATTAGCATAATGCTATTTATAATATTTTTAATTATTTATTTATTTATTCATTTATTTATTTGACAGGCAGAGTTAGTGAGAGAGAGAGAGAGACAGAGAGAAAGGTCTTGCTTCCACTGGTTCACTCCCCAAATGGCAGCTGCGGTCAGAGCTACTCCAATCCGAAGCCAGGAGCCAGGTGCCTCCTCCTGGTCTCCCATGTGGGTGCAGGGCCCAAGCACTTGGGCCATCCTCCACTGCCTTCCCAGGCCACAGCAGAGAGCTGGTCTGGAAGAGGAGCAACTGGGACAGAATCCAGTGACCCAACCGGGACTAGAACCCGGGGTGCCGGCGCCGCAGGTGGAGGATTAGCCTAGTGAGCCGCTGCGCAGGCCTATAATATTTTTATTATCCTTTTAATGTTGAACTCTAGTGACATTTACTCTTCCATTGTTGATATTGTCAAGTTGTGTCTTTTCTTTTTATTCCCTGATCAATTTTGTCAGTGTTATTTTTTAATCTTTTTAAAAAAAATTTCCTTGGGGCCGGCACTGCGGTGCAGCAGGTAAAAGCCCTGGCCTGAAGTGCCAGCAGCCCATATGGACGCTGGTTCTAGTACCAGCTGCTCCTCTTCCTATCCAGCTCTCTGCTATGGCCTGGGACAGCAGCAGAAAATGGCCCAAGTCTTTGGGCCCCTGCACCCGCGTGGGAGACCTGGAAGAAGCTTCTGGCTCCTGGCTTTGGATCAGTGAAGCTCTGCCCATTGTGGCCATGTGGGGATCGAACCCGCAGATGGAATACCTCTCTCTGTGTCTCTACCTTTCTCTGCAACTCTTTCAAATAAATGGAATAAATCTTTAAAAAAACTTCCTTGTTTTTTATTCCTTATTTCATTCCTTTTACTTACTTTGGGTTTAATTTGCATTTTTAATCAGAAATAATTATAAGTAATACAAATACTACAACAAAGAAACATTCAAATTTTCTATTTTTTCAGATGTTTAAATGAAAGTTTTCAGTTTTAAAAGAAAACCGAAGAATCTCCTAATCTTACAGGTCTACTGATACTTCAATAAAATAAAATAAGACAATATTTCTGGGGCTGGCACTGTGGCTTATAGAGTAAAGCTAGGTCCTACAGCACCAGCATCCCATTTAGGCACCGGTTCAATTCCTGGCTGCTCCACTTCCAATCCAGGTCCCTCCTGATGTGCCTTGGAAAACAGTGGAAGATGGGCCAAATCCATGGACCCTTGCACGCACATGAGAGACGTTAAAGAAGCTTCTGGCTCCTGGTTTCAGACTGGCTGAACTGCCGTTGTGGCCATTCAAGGAATGAACTGGTAAATGGAAGATCTCCACCTCTCTCTCTCTCTCTTTCTCTCTGTCTCTTCTCTCTCCATAACTATGACTTTCAAATAAATAAACAAATCGTTATATAAAAAGACACTATTTGGCTTGCTATAGAAACAAATTGCTATAGAAGCATTATCAAAATTATTTCTTTTTTAAAAATATTATTTATATGCAGTGCAGAATGAAAAGGAAAGTGATAGAGAAAGAGAGAGAGAGAGAGAGAGAGAGGGGAAGAGAAAGAAAGAGAGAAAGAGAAATGTCTTCAGTAGCCAAGAATGGGCCACACCAAAACCAGGAGCAGGAACTCCATCTGGGCCTCCACGTGGATCGCAGGGATCCAATTCCTTGAGCCATCATCTGCTGCTTCCCAGAGAGCACATTAGCAGGGAGCTAGATCATAAGTAGACGTGTGACCCCATCGTCCCAGTTGTTCCAATCTGGGATGCAGGTGTTCCAAGCAACATAACAATGCCTGACCCTCCCAGTTTATTTAGTTTACTTTCCCATGTCAATTTTTGTATTATACATTTGCAGTATATCATAAAGTCACCAGTACTTTGCTTTACTCAATTAAAAAACAAAAGAATGGCAGGGAGTGATCTTTATCACTCACCACTTGAGAATATCTTGACAAAAACTGAGGAATAATTGTGAACTGTCCTGTGGAAACAACTATGAAGTATAATTGCCAAATGCTAATTAAGAATATCAAGAGTGTCAGCATATTGGCACTGAGAGTCTCCAATTTACCTAAGAATGATCATGCTTCATGATTGAGGTGACGTTGTCATTGTCATCCAGAGCAACAAATGTTCATAGACTCTCTGGTCATGTGCAGCACTGGGTAGGCAGAGAGGTCCCTGATCTCAAAGAATCCCTATTCTCATTAGGGATGCAAGGCATATGGAAGATGTTAAGTGGTACAGGTTGTCAGCGGCTCAGTGTTAAAGGAGGGATGGAGAACTTTAGAAATTCAAAGGGGTTGGCCGGCACTGCGGCTCACTAGGCTAATCCTCTGCCCGCGGCGCCGGCACACCAGGTTCTAGTCCCGGTCAGGGCGCCGGATTCTGTCCCGGTTGCCCCTCTTCCAGGCCAGCTCTCTGCTGTGGCCCAGGAGTGCAGTGGAGGATGGCCCAAGTGCTTGGGCCCTGCACCCCATGGGAGACCAGGAGAAGCACCTGGCTCCTGCCTTTGGATCAGTGGGGTGCACTGGCCGCAGTGTGCTGGCCGCGGCGGCCATTGGAGGGTGAACCAACAGCAAAAGGAAGACCTTTCTCTGTCTTTCTCTCTCTCACTGTCCACTCTGCCTGTCAAAAAAAAAAAAAAAATTCAAAGGGATCATAAATGCGGGGGATGTGCTCCCAGATCAGGACCGTAGTAGAAAAGTTTCACAGGGAGGAGGAAACATATTTTGATTTTCAAGGAAAAATCCAACTCAAACAGAAAGGGAAATATATTCAGAGGGATCAGAGGAAGGAAATATTCAGAGGAAACAATGCTTATAATGTGACACTGTCAGAATGAATGCATGCAGGTGGATATACTTGAGGGGAGAATTTGTGAAATGGAGTAGAGGAAAATGGTTGAAGAGAAATCTGCAGCTGCCTCAAGTATATTTCTGCGAAATGTAATTGCATGTCCTTTGCATTTATTTGTTGGACCCGTGGTGTCTTTGTTTAGGTACAGGGGTTTTTCTAATTTTATAACAGAAAAATGAGGCTCAGGTCTGGACAGTAACCCCAGTCTTTTAACTCAAATCTAAGCCACACTGAGCTTGGCAAGCACTTGGAAAATGACCTAAAGGAATTTGAGTTTTATATGTTAACCATGGCAAAAAGAGAGAGAGAGAGAGAGAGAGAGAGAGATGCATGGAGAATATGAACCAACCATAGTTCTAGGAAGATAAATCAGCTGAGGTTTGTGAGATGAGTTGGAGAAGGGAATTGGAAGCAAAGGAAAGATTGTAAAATTCCTCTTCTATAAGTCACTGAAATCAGTGGAAGCAGTGAGAGTGCACAGGAAAAAAAATGCATAGAAAGTGGAAAACACTATTTCGGGTGACTTTGGGAGGTATGCTTTCTGTTTTTAAAGATTTATTTATTTAGGCCGGCGCCGTGGCTCACTAGGCTAATCCTCCACCTAGCGGCGCCGGCACACCGGGTTCTAGTCCCAGTTCGGGCGCCGGATTCTGTCCCGGTTGCCCCTCTTCCAGGCCAGCTCTCTGCTGTGGCCAGGGAGTGCAGTGGAGGATGGCCCAGGTGCTTGGGCCCTGCACCCCATGGGAGACCAGGAAAAGCACCTGGCTCCTGGCTCCTGCCATCGGATCAGTGCGGTGCGCCGGCCGCAGCGCGCTGGCCGCGGCGGCCATTGGAGGGTGAACCAACGGCAAAGGAAGACCTTTCTCTCTGTCTCTCTCTCTCACTGTCCACTCTGCCTGTCAAAAAAAAAAAAAAAAAGATTTATTTATTTATTTATTTAAAAGTCAGAGTTACACAGAGAGAGAAGGAGAGGCAGAGAGAGAGAGAAAGGTTTTCCATATGCTGGTTCACTCCCCAGATGGTGCAACGGCCGAAGCTGCACTGATCCGAAGCCAGGAGCCAGGAGAATATTCTGGGTCCTTCAGGCAGGTGCAGGGGCCCAAGAAGTTGGATCATCTTCCACTGCTTTCCCAGGCCATAGCAGAGAGCTGGATTGGAAGAGGAGCAGCCAGGTCTCTAGCCGGCGCCCATATGGGATGCTGGCACTACAGGAGGCAGCTTAACCCACTATGCCACAGCACCAGCCCCAATATGCTTTTGACATATTGTGACAAAATAAAAGTATTATTGTTCTTAAGTGAAGGAAAATAATAAGAATTATGAATGTATAGATAAGCACAAAGAAGAAGGAAAATAAAAGATGGTTAACATATTGTAAGATTGAGTATTTGGGAACAAAACAACTCTGGCAGGTTGAGCTGACTGGGTTGGAAAAATATTATGTTTAGTTTTGGGTAAATTGAGTTGGTGGAGTAGTGAGGCAACCAGCCAGTGATATCATACAGGGCACAGGGGCCTAATACACTCCTGAAATTGACAAGTAACTTTGAAGGGAATGAACACATAAGGCTCAAGGTTAAGATTTTTTGTAGAATTCCCCTTTGATAGCTGGTCCTTTCTGAAGGGTTCGTCTATCTTGAGTTGACTTATAACTAATGAGAAATCTGCTACAAAACTCTAGAAAAATGATGAAAACTTTGGAAAATCAAACAGATAAGCAAACGCAGTGTAATTATGTGCCTGATCTTGGTGACCCTTAGTACACAGAATTCACAACTGCTAATTGCTTACCGTGTCCTTCATGCTTTTCGTGTGCAGGCTCATGTAACAACATTGACAAAGTGGGCAGAGAAAATGATAGAGAAAGCTGTGGCAACACCACAGAGATGAAAAGGGTTTTCTAGACTAGTTAACCCATTTATGTTATAGATGAGAAAAGGCAGTCTCTGGGAGGTTAATAGCCTTACTTTCTGAGGAATCTAGAAACTACAAGGAGTCTTCAAAAAATTTTGGAAAAATGTGTATTATGAAAAAACTCAGCATGGATCTCAAAATTTTTTTCATTTGTTTAAGATTTATTTATTTGCAAGGCAGAGTTACAGATAGTGAGAGAGATTTCTTTAAAAAAGATTTATTCATTTATTCGTAAGGCAAGAGTTACAGAGAGGGAGGGACAGAGAAATGAAGAGAGAGAGAGAGAGATCTATATTCCATCCTCTCGTTCATTCCCCAAATGGCTGCATAGGCCAGACCTGGGCTAATCTGAAGCCAGGAGCCAGGAGCCCCCTTAAGTCTCCCACATGGGTGCAGGCCCCCAAGGACTTGATCCATTATCAGCTGCTTTTGCAGGAGCTTTAGCAAGGAACTCACTCAGAAGTAGAGCAGCCAGGACTCGAACCAGCACCCACATGTGATGCTGGTGATGCAGGCAGCAGCTTAACACACTACACCAGAGTGCTGGCCCCAGTGAATAAATTTTTAAGAAAGAATTTCTTCGTGTTTTAATACCTATGATACTTTCAAGTAATTGATTACTCTCAAACTCTTTGTTTGCTAATTGGGCTAGTAGAGTATATATTATTTGAAGGAATGAACTACTAAATAATGACTTAGAATCAATACTAAATAGTTTACAGGGTAAATCATGCATTATGATACAGATTATTGCATTATGTGACTTTGTTTTAATTCTCTCACCGACACTGCTACATCTTTTAGTGTGGAACTCGTGTTCATTTTAAGAATATCTAAGAGTATTTTTAAGAATTTACGAGTATCTGTACCAGGCCCCTCAAAATTGTTTTTACTGTGATAATCTAATCTCTGAATTCCATTTTCTATGAACATTCTGAATACTCTTATATATTCTTGTTATTTTTATTTAATTACAGTTCCATTTAAAGCCATAAAGAAAGACTCTAAGAGTCCCCTCAGGGAGTATGTGTGTATTTTGCGATAGCATTTTGTGAGGACAACCTCAAGTTATGGTCAGTCTGTGGTCCTGTGTTGACTCTTTGGTGTGATATGGAGTCCACAAGGCACAGGGCCTGTTCTGGTAACTGACATGCAAGTTCAGTGATCAAACGTTTCTTCTCTTCTAAATAACAAGCCATTTTCTCCACGGTACCTCAAAGGTCAGTACACATAGCCTATTTCGAAAAATTTACGCTATTTGAACTTGTTTTTCCTTCTACATTGGCATTTCCCAGGCTTCATCTCAGCCTTAAAGAAAATCTTTATTTTTGGAAAGTTCTAAAAATTCTTTTCAGCTATTTTTTGAGTTTTCAGAGTGAGAAAAGTCAATGTTTTCTGCTGCTAAAAAAATTAAGTACTTTGATGTCTTGGATACTCAAATAATTAGAACCTGTCTTCTCATAGAAAGTTGTAATTCAGCATGTTGGTGAATGTCAGCAGAAAGCCAGCTGCTATGCTGTGTTTGATAATATTGGTCTAGTTTTAGTTTTCTATTGCTGTCTAACAAATTGCTACCAGCTTTGAAGCTGAAGCAACACACATCTGCAATCCCACAGTCTTCGTTAGTGAAGAATTTGGATACAGCTTAGCTAGGTCTTCTGCACAGGCCTCCCAAGACTGATCAAGATGTTAGACAAGCCTGAGATTCTCATGTGGGAGCCCTCTTCCAAGTTCATTTAGACAACTGGACAAATCGAGTTCCTTTTGATTGATTGAATGACCCAGACCCATGCTTCCTTGCTATCTATCCATCAGGGCTTACTCTCCACTCCTAGAAACTGCCCTTCTCTGTACATGGCCACCAACACAGTTGCTAGCCTTTTCCCTCAAAGCCAATCAGAGAAGTCTGCATTTAAGGATTTATCAGACCCCCATCCCAGGGTAAAAATCAACTCATTTTTTACCTTAATTACATCTGCAAGATATCCATACCATAGAACAGATTGCAATCACAGGAGTCATAGCTCATATTCACCTGGTCCCACCATGCTCAGGACAGAGTGATACAAGGATGAGAGTTGCTGGGCATGACATCATCTTAGAATCTTCCCTACTCATTTCCACAAATAAAATTACTTCAGATGAGTAAAATCTTCCCTAATTCTTGTTGTGCTATCAAAAACTCCATCCAGATTTCAGAGTCAGAGATGACTGCATAGCTAAAGAAGACCACACATTCATCAGAACTCAGAGTTCCCCTCTTTGCACTGCTATAAAAAGAAGACGACTGTGGGCCTTTGGTGTAGCAGTTAATACACTGCCTGAGATGCCCACATCTCATATTGGAATGACTGAGTTTAAGCCCTGGCTCTCCTCCCAATTCTAGCTTGCTCCTATTGTGTACCCTAAGAGGAAGCAAGTGTTGGTTCAAGTAGCTGCCACCTATGTGGGAGACCTGGATTGAGTTCTGGCTCCCAGCTTCTGCCTGGCATAATCCAGGCTGTCAGAGGCATACAAGGAGTGAACAAATAGAAGATGGGAAAATCTCTCCCTCTCTCTCTCTCTGATTTTGAAATGAAAAAAGAAAGAATAAAAAAGCTAGATGAGATTAAATCCATGTTATGCTTTGATGAGAAGAGTAGGAGACTCATATTCATTCATTCAGCAAATAAATACTCATATTTGGAGCTCCTATAGAAAGGCCAGGCACAATGCCAAGCAGGTAAAATGAATGATAAATGAAAGTACCAACTACCCTCTACCCTGAAGATTTACAGACTAACAGGAGTGATAGGACTGTTATTCCAAGGCAGAGGGAGCATGGCGTGTTTGAAGAACACAATGGAAGTCATCATGACTGGGGCAAAGAGGACAAGGGATGTTGTCGCTTGAGATCTGTTTGGAGAATCATATAATCAAAATATGGTATAGAACCTTTAAGACTATGGTAAGAATTTTGTTCTTAATCATGTGAGCCAGATGACATCACACTGGGTTTTAAGAGAATAGCACACTCTGATTTTTTGAAATGATTCCTCTGACTGTAGGGTAGAGAATGCATTTCAAGTTGGCAAGAGTAGATACAAGAAGACCAATTAGAAACTACAGTAGTCTCTCTAGAGGCCCCTTTACACAGCATGAACTAAGATGCTGTTGACCAGATGGAGATTGTGGCTAGCATTGAAAGAATCTTAAGAGATAAATAATTAAAATGTGGTCATGGGCTTAGAAATGGGTGTGGGATGAGGGTAAGATGTCTGAGGATGCCCTGGCATCCTGGTTGCACAATGGTATTACCATGTTCTGAGACTGGAACCACTGTGAAACCACTGTAACCACATGGCAATCCACTGTGTTGCATGGGAAGAGAGGGGAGATGGCAAATGAACATAGTATATTTGTTGTTGGATGCTTTGAGTGTGAGGTTCTTGGATATATTCAGGTGGAGATACCCAGAGTGTTGTGCATCTGAGTCCAGATAGAGGAACACAGGTCTGGATTGGAGATGGAATAGTAAGACCAGCTGTGTTTGTTTTCTATTGGTCCTGTGACAAATGACCAGGAATTAATGCTTTAGAACAACACAAATTATTCTCTTCCAGTCCTGGAGCCCTGAAGTCTGTATTGGGGTGTGTAGAATCAGTATGAGTGGGACTGGTCTGGAGATTCTGGGGAAGAATATGTTCCTACCTCTTTCAGTTTCCAAAAGGTCCCTTGTCCCTTCCTTCCTACTCAGACTTAGTTTTGCTGCGTCTTTAAATCTCTCTGCTCTGTCTTCACATAATTTTCTCTGTTGTAAGTATAAGGATACTATGGTAACACTGTGCTCACCAGATAACCATCCTATCTCAAAACCCTTAGTTTAATCATACCTACGAAGTCCCTGCTGCCATGAAAGGCAGCAAGCTCACCTGGAGCTCCTTGGGAGGGGGGATATTATTCAACCTGTGACCCCAGCCCTATTGATGGAAAATCTAAAGGGATTCTGAGCACAACTGCCATATTATCACATGTGGGGAGAGGGATCAACCAGGCATTCTGCACTAATTCACTCAGATCCTTAAAGGTCTCTTCAAGGGAGATGTGGTTGCTGCTATTTTACAGGGGCAGAAACAGAGGCAAGGAGAGGTTAGAGGGCGTACAGATCAGAGAGAGAATAGTTATTCAACCCAAGTCTGACTGGTTCCAAAGTCCTCATCTTTTTAGGCTGAAGAACTCACTTTTATTGAGATCTGGTCCCCTTTTCAGAGCTACCCCTCCCCTTCCAGACCCACTGTCACTCCCTCACTCATTCACTCACTTTGGATGCCCACTCAACTCCTGTTAACTTAGTCTTTTGCACAAGAGAAGACGACAAAAAGCAAATTTGCAGAGCTTAAGTGACTTATGTATTATGGTTCCCTGAGAATTTGATAGCACATGGCCATAGCCACATCACACCCCAAATTGAGTCATCCTTGCTGATAGAATTATACCCTCACCACACCAGAGAGGAAGAGGCCAGGAGCAAGGAATCATTGCTACACTTTCGTAGTGCCTCTATGATTCCTGGCTGGGACACTGAGTTGTGATGACAGTGGGTACTCCCCTGAGCATGAGGGCAAGTTCAAAGCCTGTGACTTTATGCAAACTTTTGCAGAGGATCAAGAATGTGGTTTGACCAAGGAGACAGCTTGACCAAATTCACAGACAGTGACATTTTCTGACCAACTGTACCAACTGGCCTTTTTTACAGTAATTTTTTTCTTTATTGTCTTTCAAAAGCATTAAAGTACTTTTCATTGGGCTTAACTTTCCATGCCTCTACTTGCCTGAGTCAAGGTAAGATTCAGGTGGATCAGCCTTAAGGAAGAGTTCTGGATGGCTCTACTTTTTTTTTTTTAATTTATTTGGCAGGTAGAGTTATAGACAATGAGAGAGAGAGACAGAGAAAGGTCTTCCTTCCGTTGGTTCACTCCCCAAATGGCCGCTATAGCCGGTGCTGCGCTGATCCGAAGCTAGGAGCCAGGTGCTTCTCCTGGTCTCCCATGCAGGTGCAGGGCCCAAGGACTTGGGCCATCTTCCACTCCCCTCCCAGGCCACAGCAGAGAGCTGGACTAGAAGAGGAGCAACTAGGAATAGAAACTGGCGCCCATATGGGATGCCGGCACTGCAGGTACAGGATTAACCAAGTAAGCCACAATGCTGGCCCCTCTACTGTGTTTTTAAGCCAAAGATCCAAAGAATCTTCTTAGCTCTGCTCTTCTTAGCTCTGCACAGGCTGGCTCATCTGGATTCCACATAAGGGCTTTGGCACATGAACCTTATAGAAGTAGGCCCAGGGTGAAATGTTTCTGCTTACCTTTCTATCAAGTCTGTTAGTGGTGCCTGATTGAGGTCCCACCATTCTGGGAGCTAGAGATAGTCCTATCTTTTCACCAGGGATATGACTAAGAATGGCCTATTTCTTTAAAAAAAAAGATTTATTTATTTGTTTTGAAAGTCAGAGTTAAACACGCATCCACACAGACAGACAGACAGAAAGATATCCTCTATCTGTAGGTTCACTCCCCAGATGACCACAATGGCAGCAGCAGGTCAGGCTGAAGCCAGGAGCCAGGAGCTTCATCCAGATCTCCCATGTAGGGGGCAGGGGCCCAAGTACTTGGACCATCTTCCACTACTTTTCCCAGGACATTAGCTGGGTGGGAGAGGATTGGAAGTTGATCAGCCAAGGCATGAACCAATACCTGTATGGGATGCTGGCATTGTAGCTGACAGCTTTACCTGCTACAGCGTTGGCCCTTGACCTATTTCTAAACCCTGCTTCAGGGAATAATATCTAACACATATTCTGACTGAGATGTAGTATTTGAAACTTGATTTTCTTGAAACATATTGAGATATATGGCCATAAAAACATTGTGCATTCCCAACTGGGGGGGCGATTTGGCTTTCAGAGCCAACCACTCAGATGACCTTGTCTTGGAAGAATCAGTGGCCAAGGTTCTGGTCCCCTTTTGACATGCTATTATTTTGCTTCCTGATGACAAATTACAAGTAGAGGATTTCTACCTGCTGCTTTCCAAATTGGTTCAATAGATTCATTACACACCTTTAAATCAGGAGTTGATTTTTGTTGTAGGGTGCAAGTAAAAGCTTGCATTCCTGCTGCCTCTGGCAGACGTGATATTTGGCAAGAGCCCTTGCAGCACAACATATTCTACACCTGACACATACCTTTCAATTCTCTGTCAGAGCTGCTGCTCAAGACAGTTCAGAATTCTGTCTCCAATTTACAGATAAAACCACTGAGGCATGAGAATTCAGCAGCACTTCATTTGTAAGTCAGCAATGAACTACTCCTTGAATTAAATTTTATTTTTTTCCCTTCTATCCCATTAAGCAATGACTTTGGCTCAAACTGTACATTATCAATATGTGCTTCCTTCAGTTTAATTCTATCACAGAGTAGGCAGTTAATGTTAGCTGTTATTATAACTGTTATTTTTCTTAACTGTTATTTGAGAGTGAGGGGAAAGCAGGGAGGGAGAGGCAGTGGGAGATGGAGAGGGAGAGGGAGCGAATGAGAGATCACTCATCCTTTCATATGCTGGTTCTTGACCAAATTCTTGCAATAGTCAGGGCTGAGTCGGTTCCTGGACCAGGAGCCAGGAACTCCATCTAGACTTCCCATGGGTAGTAGCCATCCAAGTACTTGAGCCATCGCCTGCTACCTCCCAGGGTGCACATTAGTAGGAAGCTGGAATCAGGAGCAGAGTTGGCACTTGAACCTAGGCACTCTAATATAGGATGTGGGCATCCCAAGAAGAATTTTAACTGCTGGGCCAAATGCCCACCTCTATAATTATTATTGCTTCTTAGATCAGTTCTAAACTCATTGTGTGTGTGTGACAATGCTTCCAAGTTTGAATGGTTGTACTAGGTGAAGCACTGGGTGATATTTGAGTAATATATTGAAACAAAAAGGAGACCCTATTAATGCCAGAGGGTCCTCTCAATTTCTCATTCCCATCTCAACCACTATACTTAGTTCTGCATAGGATAAATTATGTGACAGAGCATAACAGAACCTGGGTGGATGCTGACTTGGATCTATTCTTGCCTTTTGCTTAATATCTCTCCTTTCTCTCCTACCCCATGCAGGTTCACGGAAGGGCCATGGGTGTTTGATTCAGCTTTCTTTTTCTCCAAATCCAAATTGCAGAACTACCTTTTATTCCCCCTATTTTCTTCCCTTTTTACTTCCCAATGCCCAATTTTATATAAAATAATTTTTAGAGTATGTACTGTGTTTCAACACTCATTTTCCCAAAGGAAAATGAAATATATCCATCTTAAAGATTTCCTAATAAAATGGGTTAATTTCTAATTCTAGAGAAGTTCCTCATTTGAGCTCTTTATTGTACTCCACAATCCATGAAGGATTAACCAGACTCAGGGTTAAGCTCTGAGGATGCAAAAATGAATTGGATGTTATCTCATCAGTTGAAATGTTCATAGACTAGCTGGGGAAGCTGAGCAGTACACAGTGGAAATCTCTGAATGAAAAGATTTTTATTGTACCTACTTTGAATTTGATACATGTATGATGATTTCATACATCAACTACCTTCAATTCCACTCAGCTGTGTGGAATTACTTCCCAACTGAGTCAAAGAAGAGAGAGAGAGAGAGAGAGAGAAACAATCTGGGTGAGTCACCTTTGGCACACCCTTAAGCCTGAAGAACCAAACAGAGCTCTCTGGCCACACCCATCACAGCCTCTAAGGATCCATCAAAAGCAGACAGTCCACTTAATCTAGAGTCATAGTATAATGAGAAAAAGCACCACAGTGAAGAAATCAAAGAATATCTCCACAATGCCAAACAAAAGCAGAAACCGAGGTAACAAGAACAAGGAAGACACTATGATGCCCCCAAATGAAAAAGACATCCCAATTCAAGATTATGAAGATGATGAGATAGAAGAAATGCAAGAAGCAGATCTCAAAAAATTGATAAGAACATTAAGAAGTTCTCAAAAACAAATTCTTGAACTACAGAAATCCTTAATGGATAAGATAGAAAATCTCTCTCATGAAAATGAAATATTAAGGAGGAATCAAAATGAAATGAAACAACTAGTAGAACATGAAACTGTGATAGTGACGAGAAATTATAATGAAATGAAGAATTCAATAGATCAAATGACAAACACATTAGAGAGCCTTAAAAACAGAATGGGTGAAGTAGAAGAGAGAATATCGGACTTAGAAGACAGAGAACAGGAAAATATACAGTCAAACCAAAGAAAAGAAGAGGAAATTAGAAATCTAAACAATATTGTTGGGAATCTACAGGATACTATTAAAAAAAAAAAAAAACCAACATTCGGGTTCTAGGAGTTCCTGAAGGCATGGAGAGGGAGAAGGGATTAGAAGGCCTTTTTAGTGAGATACTAGCAGAAAATTTCCCAGGTTTGGAGAAGGACAGAGACATCCTAGTACAGGAAGCTCATAGAACCCCTAATAAACATGACCAAAAGAGATCATCACCACAGCACATTGTAATTAAACTCACCACAGTGAAACATAAACAAATGATCCTAAAATGTGCAAGAGAGAAACGTCAGATTACTCTCAGAGGACCTCCAATTAGACTCACAGCTGACTTCTCATCAGAAACCCTACAAGCTAGGAGGGAATGGCGAGATATAGCCCAGGTACTAAGAGAGAAAAACTGCCAGCCCAGAATATTATATCCTGCAAAGCTCTCATTTGTGAATGAAGGTGAAATATAGACCTTTCACAGCAAACAGAAATTGAAAGAATTTGTCGCCACTCGTCCAGCCCTGCAAAAGATGCTTAAAGATGTGTTACACACAGAAACACAGAAACAAGGTCATCAATATTGTGCCTACTTTGAATTTGATACATGTTTTGTAACAATTGAGGCAAAATTAAAATAACCTACAATTAACTATTTTTTAAAGATTTATTTATTTATTTGAAAGGTAGTGTTACAGAGAGAAGGAGGGAGGGAGGGAGGGAGAGAGAGAGACAGAGAAAGAGAGAGAGAGAGGAGAGATTCCATCTACCAGTTCACTCTCCAAAGTGAACCACAGTGAAGCCAGAAGCCAGGAGCTTCATCTGGGACTCCTGTGTAGGTGAAGGGATCCAAACACTTGGGTCATCTCCTGCAGCTTTCCCAGGTACACAGCAGGAAGCTGGATCAGAAATGGAACAGTCAGGATGTGAACTGGAGCCCATTTGGGATGCCAACATCGCATGACCCTCTTTACCACAATGCTGGCCCCCAATTAACTATTTTAAATGGATAGTTTAGGGGACATTTAGTGAATTCACAATGTTATACAACCACCATTTCTCTCTAATTTCAAAACTTTTTATCTCCCTAGAAGAACACCCAATATCCACTTGAGTAGTCACTCTCCAGTCCCCTCCATTAATTTAGCTTCTATCTCTATGGAGTTACCTATTCTGGATATTTCAAATCAAAGGAATTGTAAAATATGTCACCCTTCGTTTGGCTTCTTTCACTCAGTGCAGTTTTTGAGGTTCATATATGTTATATCATGTATTTATATTTCATTCATTTCTATAGCTGAATAATATTCCATTTTATAATATATACCTTGGTTGGCTTATCCATACTTCCACTCATGGGAATTTGGATTTTTTCCCTACCCTTTGGCTAGTGTGAATAATATTGCTATGAATGTTCATGGAGAGGTCTCTATGTAGACATATGATTTTGTTTGTGTTAGATGTATAACTAGTTGTGGAATTGCTGGGCCATATGTTAATTCTGTTTAAATTTTTGAGGAACTGATAAACTGTTTCCCACAATTACTAAATCACTTTATATTCCCACCAGCGGTGTGCTAGGTTTCCTATTTCTCTATATCCTTGTCAATGCATCACTTATTATTTCCCATTTTTTTAAAAAATAGAGCCATCCTAATAGCTTTGTGGTGGCATCTAATTATGGTTTTTATTTGCATTTCATTAATTATCAATGATGTTTAATGCTTCCTGGAATTTTTTGTAATTTTCTTTGGGGAAATACCTATTCAAGTCCTTTGTCCATGCTGTGTTACAGCAAATAGCTTTATTGAGGCACAATTTGCACTCTTCAGAGTTCATTCACTTAAACTGTATAATATAGTTCAGCGGCTGTCATATATTGACAGAATGTGAAACTATCACCATAATCTAAACTTGGAATATTTTCATCATCTCCTCGCCCCGAAAATTAAGTACCTAGAGGCACCTTTCCTCATTCCCTCATTTCCCCTAGCAACACTTACCTACTTTCTGTCCATATAGATTTGCCTATTCTAGGTGTTTCATATTAGTGGAATCATATAATATGTGGACTTTTCTGGCTGGCTTCCTTCACTTAGCATTATGTTTCCAAGAAGATTAATACTGTAATATAATTAGTATTTTATTCTGCTTTGTTACCATATAATTTATTGTATGGATGTACCATCTTCATAAATTGATGGACACTTGAGTTACTTCTACTTTTTGCACGTTATGAATAGTGATGCTATGAATATGAAATATGTTTACCTGTTTTCAAATCTTTGGGATATGAACCTAGGAGTGGAGACCCAGTTTGAATTCTGGGCTCTTGGCTTCAGCCTGGCCTTGCCCTGGCTGTTGCAGGCATTTGAGAAGTAAAGCAGCAGATGGGAGAAATCTGTTTCTCTGGCTTCCAAATAAAAAATGAAAAATAAAAAAGAATTGTAAAAAAAGTATATTAGTTGGTTGTAAGCATTAATGGTGAAATAGTAAACATTTCTGAAATCGGGAATGAGACAAGGATGTCCACTATCGCCATTTCTAATCATCACTTTACTGGCAGTCTTAGCTAGCACAGAAAAGCAAAATGAAAATATTAAGGATTGGAAAAGAAGACACAGAGCTATATTTTTTGCAGACATCATGACTGTATAAACAAAAACGTTCTAAAAATGATCAGAGTCAGTGAACTCAGGGGGCTTCCATAGCCTTGGCAGCTCATGACAAGAGCCTAGGGTGATTACTGATGCCATAAACAAGAGTGTCAATTTGTTAAGTCAACAACAGGAGTCACTGTGCACTTACTCCTCATGTAGGATCTTTGTCCTTAGTGTGCTGTACATTGAGATTTAATGCTATAACTAGTACTCAAACAGTATTTTTCACTTTATGTTTCTGTGTGGGAGCAAACTGTTGAAATCTTTACTTAATGTATGCTAAACTGATCTTCTGTATATAAAGAGAATCGAAAATGAATCTTGATGTGAATGGAAGGGGAGATGGAGTGGATAAGGGGAGGGTTGCGGGTGGGAGTGACGTTATGGGGGGGAAGCCATTGTAATCCATATTCTGTACTTTGGAAATTTATATTCATTAAATAAAAGTTAAAAAAAAAGTTCTAAAAATCTATTAAGATTAATAGTGAATTCAGCAAGGGTATTGGATATAGTTAATATATTACAATTTCACTCCTATACTCCAGCAAAAATGAGAAAATGAATTATAAATGATATAAACAAATATAAAAACTTTATATATTTTTAATATGTTAATTTTATTGTATGTTAATTGTACTTCAATGCAGCTGTTTTCTAAATGACACCATGTATAACCACACATTATAGCTTCAATACTATACTGAATGCCTAGGAATAAATCTACTAGATTTATTTTAAAAGGAAGGTAACATGTTGCCTGGATCTAAGAAGACTTTTCATAGATGGGTTGTTCAGTCATAGACCAAATACAATACTAACCAATCTCCTGAATTCAGTGGCATAACAAAATAAATATGTATTTCTCATTTATTTCATAGTTCAGTGAGAGATGGCAGGGCCTTGGTCTGAGACTGGATGGAGAGTTTGAGGTGAACTATTTTTATCAGGTGGCCTTAACACATTTTTCAAAGTTCTCCACTAGATCTGTTGGCTCCAACAGCAGATAGGGGAATAAAGAGGTAAGGTGAGTGGAGGATTGTTTCTGTGGCTACCCCTGGAGATCATTTTGTCTTGCACTGCATCAACCAGAACTCAGTCATGTGGCCCCAACTCTGCAGGGAGGCCAAGAAAAGTATGCTTAACTGCATACCAAAGATGAAGAGGAAATGACTTTGGTAATCTCTGCTAGGTCATCTAGATACGATAGAAATATCCACAGGGACATGTTTATATAATATGGTAGCTATAGAGAGAGACATTATTCTATACACTGACTGAAAAGACAAATGGGATTGAATGCTCACACAAAAGACCCAGCTGGTGACTCCATGCTCAGAAAATACAGCTAATGCAGACCCTCTTGTTTTATAGGCAAGGAAATTATGATCCAGGTAAGTAAATAGACCGTTCAGAGTCACCACAAATCAACTCCTTAGCTGGTCTAGAACTGTTAAGTCATTGTACTTGCTGGAATTCTTGCAGTAGAACCACAGATGCCCGCATTCTTTGGTTTAAGACCAAAGTTCAGCTATCAACCTTAATATTTTTGATGGAATTGGTATAAAAATCATAGAGGAACTTCAAGGTCAGTTACAGGTCACTGAATGTATAAGAGCACAGAGAGGTGTTCAATGGGAGGAGGGAGAAAAGGAATGGGGGAAAGAGAGGGAGGGAGAGAGGGAAAGAGAGAAAGGAGGAAGGGAGAGAGAAGGAGAGAAACTAAGAACCAAAGACCTATTCAAGAGATATCCTTTGGATAGTCTATCTAGAATACCAGTCTGATACCTCTGTGGGTCTGTAATGTCAAATTTTCTTCATGGTCTCTAGTTTTAGGAAGGTCCAGGTCTTTGGGCTTCTGCCCCATCTGTGGTGCACCTTCTGTAATATTTAGAGCTCCACTGGTCTCTCGAGACCATCACCAGATAGAAACACCTTCACTCCATGCCCCCAGTTCATCTGATCACTCCATTTTTTGTCCACAGTGACTACTAAAGTTATGTACAAAGTGCTGATTATATACCTTCATGTCTCCTTTCGTGCCCTAGTAAACCACAGCAGCTTAGTTTTATTTTATCAATTTTGTAGATGAGAAAAATTTACTAAAGCATATACCAATAGATACAATAGCAACAGATACCAATTTTACTGTGTTTGATATATATTATCAAAATTTTGTATGTCATTTTAAAAATTAATAGAAAAACTAAGAAAGGAAAGAGGAGGGAAAGTAGAGTGGAAGTAGGAGGGAGGGTAGAGTAGGATGTTATCACTATGCTCCTAAATCTAAATATATGAAATACATGAAATTTGTTCACCTTATATAAATAAAAAATTTTAAAATCTTTAAAAAACTCAATATCTCAAAATATATATTAAAATATACAATATAAATATTACATATAAAATATTTAAAATATATCTTAAAATATAAATATAATATATAAAATATATAAAAGTATATCTTAAATTTTTGAAGTATCAGTACCAGAGAAATCAAAAGAGTTTTCCCAAGATCACCAAGTAGGCAAGATGGAAAGATGGATTTTAATCTTTGACCTGCATCTGACACAGCAATTAAGATGCTACTTTGCATACCCACATCCCATATCGCAGTGCTGGGTTCAAGGCTGGCCACATGCTCAATCCCAGCTTCCTGCTAATGTGCACCTGAGAAGCTGTGCTGGATAAGTATTTGCATTTGTGCCGCTTGTGTGGAGTTTGATTCAGTTTGAGCTCTTGGCTTTGGCCTGGCTCGGACTGGGCTATTGTGGGCTTGTGGGGAGTGACTCAGCAGATGAAAATCCCTGTCTGTCTTTCTCTGTTTCTTTCTTTGTCTGCCTCTTAAATAGAATGAAAATAAAATTTTTAAAATGAATAGAATAAGCAAAGAAACAGACCTAGCAGATTTTAAACCTATTACGATGCCTAATACCAATGATGATTTTATTGTTTTAAAATAATTTCTACTGTTATTAGCTTTTTATTTCATAGTCTTCCCAGAGAAACTTTACATTTTATGATGAGATTCTTAGAGATGCAATTTATTTTAAGATTTATTTATTTATTTGAAAGCAGATAGAGACAGAGAGAGAGGTCTTCCGTCTGCTGACTCACTCCCCAAATGGCCACAAAAGCTAGCTGGAGCTATGCCAATCCAAAGCCAGGAGCCAGGAGTTTCTTCCAGGTCTCCTACATGGGTGCAGGATCCCAAGCACTTGGACCATCTTCTACTGCTTTCCCAAGCCATAGCAGAGAGCTGGATCAGAAGTGCCGCAGCCAGGACTTGAACCAGTGCCCTTATGCAATGCCAATACCGCAGGTGGTAGCTTTACCTGCTACACCACAGCGCCAGCCCCTAGATGCAGTGTTTTAAACCCGATGAGTGAATGTGGTATATCGGTTTATTAGTTAGGATGCTTTTATTTACATATAAAGTAAATATGGAAAAATGTTAAAAGTTACTGTAAAAACAGCAATTAAATGAAAGAAGTAAATATGGGAAATAAACAGAGCTTTAATTGTTAGGAGGCAAAATTGTTATAACAAAGACAAATCACATAAATAAACAAGTAAATGACAAAGCTGCATATTTTCTCTCTTAAGGAGAACCTCAGATAGAGAGAAATTCCAAAGCTAGTTTAATCGGGGCCATCATCAAAGACTCAGTCTCAATCCTTTTTTCTGCTCTGTCATCTACAATAATTTCATTTGTCCCCTGAAGCTGGTACCAGATGGCTCTCTCATCGCAGGTGTCTTAAGCAGGTGACAACATTTAGAGGCAGAAAATGAAGCTGCTAGACTTGCATCCATTTTTAGGAGTGAGAAAAAGCTTTCCCAGAGCCTCACCTACAGACTCCCTTTGACATCACTCCAGCCAAGATTGTATTACAGACCAGGTCTGAACTCATCATTTTCCAACAGAGTTAGTGTGTTGGACTCAATCTCTTAGAGCTTTGCTCATCCCTGAAATAATTGGCTTTTCAATATCTGAACAAAATTAACGTTCCCTTAGGAAGAAGATCAAAGCAAATGGCTGGTGGGTGGGAAGCAATAGTGATTATCACATTCAGGCAGCAGGACTTATTGGGATGGGATCAAAGTGGGCACTTTCAAGTTCAGCACAAAAGTCTCCTTCCAATGGGCTCAGCCCTCCTGTAAGGCTTACTATAGAGGTAAATATTGTAAGTGGAAAAGAATTTTCTCATTGTCTTAAGGTGTCATTTTGGAGTGAAAAAGATTCTAGATTGGTTAATTAGAAACCATATAAGAATCAAATGCTGGCTTAGGATTGGTGACTCACATTTCTGTATGGTAGACCCATGTGTAATACTTGTCTCTCTTTTACCATGTCTTTTCTATTATGTTTCCTCTGTCTCAATGCATTTTAGAGCAGAGGCTCACTACTTACAGTCCATTCCCTTTGGAAATTCTTTTTGTTAAAAAGTTATTTCATATATATTTTTAAAGATTTATTTATTTTATTTGAAAGGCAGAGTTGTTACAGAGAGGGGGAGAGAGAGAGAGAGATCTTGTATCCATTAGTTCACTCCCCAAATGGCAGCAATGGCTACAGCTGAGCTGATCCAAAGCCAGGAGCCAGGAGCTTCTTCTCGGTCTCACACATGGGTGCAGGGACGCAAGGACTTGGGCCATCTTCTACTGCTTTCACAGCGCAAAATCAGGGAGCTGGATTGGAAGTGGAGCAGTCGGGACACAAATGGCCACAGTATGGGTTGCTGGCACTGCAGGTGGTGGCTTTACCTGCTACGACACAGCACCGGCCCCCAGTTCATATTCCTTTATTTTTAATTTCACAATAGTTTTAAATTTACAAAACTAGAATAGTGAAGTTTTAAATTGAAGTTTCTATAATTAAGTCCTTATGTATTTAACATAGACACATATGTGCTGTGTAGAAAAAAAGACAGATTTTGGAATTAGAAAGGATAGGCTAGTAGCTCAGGTTTGCCAAAGACTGATTAGAGTTAGGAGACAAATAATTAGATTGAAGTCCCAGATAAGTTATTTATCAGCTCTGCAGCCTTGGGAGAGCACTTAACTCATCCCCCCACCTCCATGCCTCAGCCTTCTTATCTGCAAAGTGATGCATAATCATATCCACTTAAGGGGGTTAAATGAGTCAACACACATACAGTCTTAGTTCTGGAGACAAGAAATATTGCTTACTATTTTTAAAATTCATTGTGAGGGCTTACAAAAATGATTTGAGCTCTCTAAAACTTAGTAAAATTGGTATATGCATACCTAATTCTGAGGTTCCCTATAATGATTAAATGAGACTTTGAATACAGAAAACTAAAAACAAAAAAATTGAGTCCTTCTTCCCACTTCACTTGCCAAATACTTGCTGCTATTGGTTGCATGTTCTTGCCCCTCTAAAATTCATAATCCATAACACAACCATATTAAGAAATGTGGTCTTTGGGAGATTAAGTCATAAGGGCTCTGCCCTCTTGAATGGGATCAGCACTCTTATAAATGGGCACAGGATTAAGGGAGTGCTCTTGCCATTCTGCCACATGAAGACCTAGTGTTCATGCCCTCTGGAGGTTGCAGTAATGGGCACCCTGTTGGAAGCAGAGAGTGAGCCCTTACCAGACAACAATGCTGGTGTCTTGGTCTTAGATATGCTACCCTCTGATTTCTACTGCACTAGTTCCACTTTCTCCATGAAGATATAGGAATGAGGTTCATGGAATAGGTTGGTCTCAGCCCTCCATATGGACTCCATTTTCTGCAGAAGGGAATCGGCTCCTCTTAAAGATCTGGCCTCACCATCGTTTGTATCTCCCCATCCACTAGATTACAAGCTTGTCAAGCACTGAATCAAATCTAATTCATCCCTTCCCTTTAGTGCATACTATCTGACACAAAATTGGTACCTTGCACACATTTATGACTAAATAAACTTTTCTCTGTGCCTCTCAATGAAGAACTAAGTACTTCCCCTTATACATTCCATAAATGTTCAAAGACATTAACTATTGATATCATTATTATTATAATTAATTCAATTGTGTATTCAGCTAGTGGGCTGGGAGTGAGTGGGGAATGTAGTTAGTCCCCAGGCCTGCAGTGCTATTTCCCTTCCTCCTATGATAGAACTTATTTTTTTTTATTTGACATATAGAGTTAGACAGTGAGAGAGAGACAGAGAAAAAGGGCTTCTTTCCATTGGTTCCCTCCCCAGATCGTCGCAATGGCTGGAGTTGCGCCGATCCAAAGCCAGGAGCCAGGAGCTTCTTCCTGGTTTCCCATGCAGGTGCAGGGGCCCAAGCATGTGAGCCATCTTCTACTGCTTTCCCAGGCCACAGCAGAGAGCTGGATTTTTACAGGAGCAGCCGGGACTAGAACTGGTGCCCATATGGGATTCCGGCTCCGTAGGCAGAGAATTAAGCAAGTAAGCCACGGTGCTGGTCCCCCTAGGATAGAACTTCTAATGTTTACTTTTCCTCTCCCAAGGCACAAATCATACCCACAAAGACTAGCCAGCACAATGGGCAGAGAGTATTGCATCTCTCATGGAACAATTCCCTGTTTCCTACACTCAGGCTGGGGCCACATTTTCAGTGCAGCATGCAATTTGGGATTATGCAAACTTCATTTTAAGTCAGCTAACTGAAGTCAGATTTTGATGACCGCTGCCCCTAAATACGTTTGTTCCAAATCTCTCATGGATGCCTTTCGAATGGTAACTTGAATTACTTATGAAATATGGTAACTGCTGCATTAAATCAAAACATCATTTTATTCAATCCGACCTTCTCTCCTTGAAGCCATCTCAAGGCATGGATTGAGGAAGAGCTTGAGAATTTCATGGCATAAACTTTTCAAACAAGTAACTTCTTGTGATCTTTTATGAATTCCCATCATGAAATAACCTTGATGCTCTGTGAAATTCGTTCAGGAGACATCAGGGTCTGTCCCTAGCTCTTGGTATCAAGTTTGTGTTCTCACTATGGTCTTGGAGATGCTGAGTTACTTCCTCTGTCTTAGCAGACCTAGGATGCCTGGTCTTTATGATAGCTGCCTTTAGCTTTGCGACTCCTTTCTTTTAATTACACTTGAACACTAAATAATTTTTCAAACATTGCCTCCTTGGGAAAGAGGCACACACATTTTTTCACTCAATGAATGTCTCCTCAATGTAAGAGAAACTGTTTATCTAAGAGAGCAGAAGTTCAGAGCTGCACTGAATTGTTCTGCTTTGGGAACTGTAAAAAACCCACTGAGCTGAATCCTAGTTTTCTTTTAGCTGGGCTGGGAGGTCTGCATAAACAGCCTTTCTTAGGACAATTTGGCAGTGAACCTTTTGGTCAGGAAGAGAAGAATCATACGAATGTTTTTATTTCTCATTCTCCATCTTCTTCCACCCTCCCCTTTCCTGACCTTTCTTTGAACTTTCTTGCTGAGGCTAGAATTTGATTGGGGCTTTGTTTTACTATTTGGGCAAAAATTTTGGGTCAGCTGAGGTCAGTTCTCATTTTATCTAAATCAGTTTGCCCTTCCTCAATCTCAATGGAAAAACTTCAACAAAAACGCATTTACACATAAGACTGAGTTTTCATTGAGCTCTGTGTTGATAAAGGAGGCCAGATTCTTATCCCTGGAGGCACTTTACTACATGATAATGTTTTATTAATTTTTTAAAAGAATTTCTACTTCATCTTAAATTGGCTCCCCTGCTTCTTTTTTTAAATTTATTTATTTTATTTGAAAGTCAGAGTTACACAGGGAGAGAAGGAGAGACAGAGAGTAAGAAAGAGAGACAAATCTTCCATCTGCTGGTTCTCTCCCCAATTGGCCACAATGGCCAGAGCTGTGCTGATCCAAAGCCAGGAGGCAGGAGCTTCCTCCAGGTCTCCCATGCAGGTTCAGGGGCCCAAGGACTTGGGCCATCTTCTTTTGCCTTCCCAGGCCATAGCAGAGAACTGGATCAGAAGTAGAGCAGCCAGGATTCGAACCAACACCCATATGGGATGCTAGCACTGCAAGTGGTGGCTTTACCCACTATGCCACAGCACCAGCCCCTACCCTGCTTCTTATTCTAGCTCTAAAAGCTTGTGGATATTCCCCATAATTTCAGTCTTAACCTTGTCCTAAATATGTATGAGTACCAAAGAGGTATCATCATAAGATAGAGGATTTGCAATCAAGAAAGTCAGATTCCAGCTCTGCCTGTGCCACTGCATGTAACCTTGGACAAATTCCCCAACCCAGGCTCCTCATCGCAATATATTTGTGATTGGATAATATTTAAATCCTCCAAGATTTCATGATTTAATTAAGAGCAACTGAATGGAAATCAAAGACCCAAAAATATATCAAAGGGCATTGGACTTAGTTTAGAATTCACAATTTTTCTACATGGTTACTGAAGTGAGGGGCACTCTTTCTTGAGTTTCCAAGGTTAAAGAGCTATTAGGGAGCAGTGGAGACTCTTAGCATGTGAGAGATAGAAAGGACCGTATCATATCTAACTCATTCCTTTTGTAGATGAGTAAGCTGGGAAGTGGAGGGGAGCAACAACTTGTCTAATTTTGGCTAAAAACAAACAAACAAACACTTCCATGGATTTTTCTCTTCATTGCTCTTGCTTCGTAATCCCCTGATTTTCACACCAGTACTCAGAGTAAGTAGTATTCTTTACCACTACTACTATCTACTTCTACTACTTTATCTACTACTCGGAGGTATTCTTTGTCATAAGTGTTGAGAGCATTGTGTTTTGAATATTGCCAGTTTTGGGGGAGTATTAACTTCATTTTATTTTCTATATAGCTTTAAGTTCATAAAGGTTTACTTCCACAGGCCCCAAGTAATGGGTAGAAGTCACAGGACAATCTCTCTTCCCACCAAAAAGAAGCTGCATACTTTGGTAAGTGCTTGTTCTAGAGGGAAATACTTAAATTTATATTCACGATGTTGTGCAAGATCCTTACATACATCAAAACCTAAAAACAGCTTGTGGTGGTTTTAGTCCTTTGTTCAGGTGCCAGGACAGAAGCCACATACTATTGAGCACGACAAGAGGCAAAGGAAACAGGTGACCAGCACCTGGCAAGGAAAGAAGAATGCTAGATTCTTTGGAGTGGGGTGTGTGTGTGTGTGTGTGTGTGTATTTAGAGCCTTCTCTGTAGGAAGGTGCTGGGCAGGGATGCTAGAGAAAGAAAGGGTCCACCTGCCCTCAGTGATGGGCACTGATATAGCAGCTGATACCAGAGAACCTACTCTGTCATGGTCGAGGCAGGCTATGGGATGCAGAACAAAAGGAATGCTTAGAGAAAACAGTTTTGTTTGGAATGCAAGATGGTCAAGTTTCAGCCTTTGGTCCAGGGCAACCCTTGCCAAACTTGTCAAAGGTGAAGGATTAATTTGGTTAGAATAACTCTCTGGAATCAAAACAGCTCCTCTTAGCTCTATGTTCACTGTTAGAAAAAAATTCACTAGCATGAGTATTCTGGTGTGTTAATTCCTGAGACTGTCTTATTCTTCCCAAATAACTGTACTTGGTAGAATAATCCAAACACTGAGAGCAAAAATCCACCAGTCCTGGTCTGCAGTTCCTTAAGAATGGATTGCTGGTGTGGCTGCACAGAGATAAAGAAGCTGCACCCTGATGCAAAAGATCAATTGACCGACTATCCTGCTCCAAATCTCAGCCTGAGGTATATTTTAGTGAAGGCAGGTAGCTATGCTTCTCAAAGCAGAGAAGCAGTTTAAGAGCAGAGACATAGAGGAAATTAGGAAAGAACCATCTTGATACAGAGTTATTCCATGGTGTGGAGCGAGAGGGCACAGAACCCAGTGGCACTGTCACTGTGATCGCCAACTGATGCCCATTCCGTACAGTCTTGAACTGCTCCAGGACTGGGAACTCACTGAAGTCACTGCCTCCTGTAGGAATGAGGACGTTCATCTCAGAAGATTTGGCATTCTTGCTCAAGTAAGGGCGCCAGCCTTTGTTTTTTTTAATGGAAATTGTTGGCACTTTATTCATTACTTGATCTTCGATTATCTCCACATTGCCCACCACGTCATCGAACACCAGACTGAGTTTTTTAGTTATCCCTGAGTTACTCTTGCCCTTGATTTGCAGTGTTGTGTTGACATGCTTATATATGTAAGCCACCTGTTTCAGCTCGGTGTCATTGATCCCTAGGTTGGAAACATTCTCTTGATTTTCAACTCTCCATCTCTTGCCCTCACTTTCTTCTTAATTTTTTTTTATTTGACAGATAGAGTTAGACAGTGAAAGAGAGAGAGACAGAGAGAGAGGTCTTTCCTTTGGTTCACCCCCCGCAAATGGCCACCACGGCCTGAACTGCACCGGTCTGAAGCCAGGAGCCAGGTGTTTCCTCCCAGTCTCCCATGCGGGTGCAGAGGTCCAAGCACTTGGGCCATCCTCCACTGCCTTCCCGGGCCACAGCAGAGAGCTGGACTGGAAGAGGTGCAGCTGGGACTAGAACCGGTGCCCATATGGGATGCTGGTACTGCAGGCAGAGGATTATCCAAGTGAGCCATGGCACGGCGTCTGTCTTCACTTTCAATACAGGTGGCTCCTTTTTTGTAGCTGATTTGGGGGATGGGCTTTTTTGGGGTTTAGATGCAGAGAATGGTTTAGGGTCACTGCATACTGGACCACTCTGAGCAGTCAGGGCAGGCTTCCTGTGAGTCCTCATATCATCAGACACATATTTCAGGGCATGTGTGATGCTGTCTCCCTGGGTAATCTGTGTAGACAGTGCTGAGCAGGAGGCAGAGTCACTGAAGCCTGAATCGGTAGGGACTTGGTGGAGGGTAGATGGATCAGGCAGCAGGGGAGAAGGACCTGACCCAGCAAGAGTCCAGATGGCAGTCCACTCAGTTCTTTTGCTTGGTCACCATTTTGCTGCAGGCTAGCTGGGTGGTATGCAATTCCTTAAATGTAAGCCTGCCAGCTCCATCCAGATATTCAAGTAGGTGTTGACCCATTCCACATGCTTCTTATCCACATTCTTTTATTCCTTGAGGATTCAGTTTATATAAAACATGGCAGCATCATTCATTTCTTTCACATAGGGGTCAGGCTTGGAGGCCATTGCCAGCCACCCCAGGGCCTGGATGCTTCCTCTGACAGCTGCCAGGTAATTGGGAACAACTTGCTGCCCCAGTTTTTCTCCCAAAATGTTATCACTTCTTGGTTCTGCTCTGAGATGGATGTCAACAAATCATGCAGCTTATTATCTGCTGGCTGCTGGCGTGGAGAGGCTGTAACCAAGAGAGCTCACTCCAGCTCCAGACCTGTGTGCACCATCTCTGTGTCTGCACATCTCCCCCAGTCTCTTCATTCACCTTCAAGTACTCTACCCACAGCACCAGCAAGCAGTGAGTCAAATGACCGCACTTAGAGATGCCCCTTTGGAAGGACTGTTTCCATACCCTGGGTTCATGTCAAAGGGACAGGATTCTGCCTCCAGGTGGCCCACTGCCATCTTCAATCTTTCTACTAGATTTTGCAAGTCAGTCACCACATCAGAGTTGTGCCTCGCATTAATACTGCTAGCTCCTTCCTTCCTTCCTTCCTTCCTTCCTTCCTTCCTTCCTTCCTTCCTCCCTCCCTCCCTCCCTCCCTCTCTCTCTCTCTCTCTCTCTGATAAAGGCAAACCCATTAGGCCATTCTGATTATTCCTCATTAGGATTGTCACCAGAAACCAAATGATGTGTTGGTGTGATGGTCGATAAGTTGTACCTATGTCCCTTGGTTGAAACAAAAGCAAGGAATTTAAAATGCCATGCATGTAAAACTGCATAAATTGCTTGCATGTCTTTCATCCTTTTTCTTGGTTCTACATATATCAATTCTGTAATATGTTCAAACCTGAAAAATATTTCCTCATCACAATTTTCCCAAACTGCTTTTACCCAAGGTATCAGGGCAGCTGAAGTTCAAATTTATTTGGAAAAGTAAATAATCAGGATTGCTGACTACAGAAGTCTACCAATTACATCTTTAATGTGCAGAGGTTTATCTACTACATCTTCAGTGCAAAGAATACAAGACTACAGATTTGGTTTGGCACACTACCCCCAACCCCCCAATTTTTTTGTTCCCAACATTCCTCAGACAATGAGGACAACACATGACATTTTAGCATTAGTCACCTTAAATTCAGTTTGCTAATAAATATCGACCCATCCTGAGAACATCTTGTTTATCTCACATTTGGGGGTGTGAAATGTGTCACTCATGAGTTTTTTCAGGCAATTAGTATTTTTTTGAAAGCCAGCCATAATTTTAAATTAATAATATTTGATGGCATGATTGCCATTTTTTCTAATTCTAGAATAGTTATAGCTGTCCTTATATTTTTGGAGTGCCCAAATTTCATTAAGAGCATCAGTTATTGAACAGTCTCTGATAATATGAGGGTACTTCTAAAAAGTTCATGAAAATGGAATTGACAGCTAAGTTTACTTCAGCGAAAAATTTTTTAAACCACGTGTAGTTTTTCCTAATATGACATTTCTATAAACATTTAAAAACTCCTTGTGCAGTGATCATTTCAGGGATTACTGAAATGCACAAGGCCATTTGCCCTATGTGTAGGCATTTCTGGACAGGTGCACAATTTTATTCTTGTGATATTGATATGAATGGTTACCTACCTGTTCCTACTGTGGATAGCATGATAATTTTTACATTCTCATTCACCCAAGACCATATTCCTTGTGCATTAAAGCCAAATAAGCATATTTTTATAACCATGGGGAAGAGAGAGAGAGAGATAAGAATCTGAGACTGGCCTCTGGGACTTCGGTGCATGGAATTTTACTGGCCAAAGATCTCTTCTTGTGTTTATTTTAACAATAACTAGTGTGTGTGAGGCATTTTCTCCAGGGCTTACAGCTATATATTAGTTTCTAATATATGGCTGTATTGTATTATCTGGGGTCAGTTTGTATACAACCTCTTAAATAATAAAAATGTACTTAAGCCATTCTTGGAACTAGATGTTAGGAATTAAGGATGATCAGGTAAATAAGTAAACGAGATTCAGCCATGCACTGCATTTCTTCCTGCAATTCATTCCATTCCTGGGAGGTAGGTTGACATGTCTGTTAAAGAGAATAGGCTTTGGAACCAAAGCAACTTAGGTTCAAGTCCAAGTTAACTACTTTTTAACTCTTTGACTTGAGCAATTCACTTAGCTTCCATTTTCTTCATGTGTAAAATGCATATGATAATATCTACCTCTTTTTGTAAAATTAGCTGTGATAAAGCATGTAAAACACTTAGTCCAGGGCTTAACATAAAGCAGATTCTCAATAAAATATTAAACCTTATTTTAAGGCACACTTTCTTCTTATCTTCCATATTTCTCTCATCTCTATATTTTTTTAAGATTGGTTGATTTATTTATTTGAAGGTGAGAGTAAGGGTTGGGAAGGGGAAGTTAGAGAGAGAGACACATCTTCCATTTACTAGCTCAGTCTCCAAATAGCTTCAATGTCTAAGGCTGGTCCAGATCAAAGTCAAGAACCTTGAGTTGCATCCAGGTCTCCCACATGGGTGACAGGACCCTAAGTAATTGGGCATCCTCCACTGCCTCCCCAGGTTCATCAGCAGGGAGCTGGGTGGGAAGCAGAGCAGCTGGGAGTCCAGCCAGTGCTCCAATATGGGATGATGACCTTGCAGGCAGCAGTTTATCTGGCTGCACTATAACCCCAGACCCTTCTCTATTCTCCTTTTTAGTCAGGATTGGATAACCAGTATATTGAACAACACTTAAATTTCATGACTAAGCATAACAGAAGTTTATTTCTAACCTATGTGAAGTATAGTCATAGTGGTAGGGGAAGAGACTCAGGCTCCTTCCAGCTCAGCATAAAACACTCTTGGCAGTGAACAGCAAATGATGGCCTATGGGCTAAATTTACCTGTTGCTTGTTTTTGTGCATCCCATGAGCTAAAAATGGATTTTATCCTATTTAAATACTTATTTTTATTTTATTTATTTGAGAAGAGAGAGAGAGAGAGGAGGTAGCCAGGTCTGGGTAAGGCCAAAGCCAAGAGCTGCAAACTCAATCCAGGTCTTCCACATAGGAGACAGAGACCTAATCAATTGAAACATCATATGATGTTTCACAGTGTGCACATTAGTTGGAAGTTAGGATTGGGAACAGAGCTGGAGCATGAATTCAGACACTCTAATATAGTATGCAGACCTCCCAAGTGGTATGTTAACTATTAGCCAAATACTAGCCCCAATACCTACATTGTATCCTTGATTTTGCTTCTTGGCACATAAAAATATAAAACATTTGCATCTTGCTCTTTAAGAAAATGTTTTCCAGCCCTCTTCGTGGGCCCCAGAGAAAAATCCTCTCTGGGTCCTCTGCTGGGCCATCAAATGGAGGAAAGGAAGTAGATTGTGTGGGAGATTTCTTTAGGTCCGTTCAGGAGAGGGCATGCCAAAGTCCCACGGTGTTCCTTTAGCCAGCACTGAGCCAAAGCCCATACCTAGCTGCAAGGGAAGCTGGGAAATGTGCTCTTGTGTAAGCCCCAGGAGCTGAGTCATGGATTCCAGTGAGCACAGGGCAGAACGGCAATATCACCTTAAAAATAGACCTCTTCCTGTTCAACCCGCATATACGCCTAATCTACCTTTTCTCCTAACCCTATTCCATTCAACCCTAAATGTTACTGACTCACTCACTCTTCCCTTGGCAGTGGACCACTTCGTTGTCTACCTCATGGGGATACTCTTTATGTGGTCTCTCTAGGCACCTCTTGTTTCTGAATCTACCTAGTCATTTGTATTTTACAACCCCTCTTTCTGCAGTGACTTTAACAAGACAGATCTCTCCAGCATGATCTGTGCTGGTGTTCCTGTCACTCACAGAACAGACACACCATGGCTGTGTAAAAGGATGATTCCTTTATGCTGCAACCCCAAGACTTCAGACTCTAAAATCCTCCTTTTTGACGGTCATTTCTTGTTATTGCACCTAGTCTCTTCTTCCTTACACTCCCTGGTCTTCTTCACAACCTTCAGGTGTCTCTCTTTTCCATCCTACTAATCCTGGGCTCAATGATCAATCATATCAGTAACTCTATTCCTGACACCCAAACATCCTTCCCCCGAAGTCTTCCAACCTGTTTTCTACCCTGAATATTCCCACATCTCATCAAACAGCATCAGTATTCATGTGCACCACTTCTGTTCCTAAACTGGCGAGTGTTGCAAAATAAAGACCAATGCACCGGCTAACTTGTTCTAAATATCCCTAACCTGCCCATCTTCATCTGGGCCTCAGACACTCAGTAATTCTTTGATTTCTTTCCAATAATTCTTTGAATTATTTCTGATTGTTACCCTGCTGCACACCTAAAGCTTGCAGTTTCATTATATTTCTTCATCCATCACTGCCTCCTTGTTCACTATAGATGACTTTTGTTTTATTAGGATTTTAAATAATTCACTCATTACTTCAATGCTTATTTACAGAGAAACTATTATACACCCTCTGCATATTTTATATTCTTGTCTTTGCATTAGCCAAGATTTGCAGTATGATATTGAACAAAAATGGCAAGAAATGTTACACTTTCGTAAAACAATCTGTAATGAGGATAAGCTCTGTTAAGAATAGAGCGATTCTGGCATTTACAGAATGGATACTGTTCTTTTCCTTCTGCTGGAGGCACTGAGGAATTTTCTCCAGGGTTTGTTGTGATGACCCAGTGGTAGGGCTCCTGGAGATAAAATCACAAAATCCTGGAGCCCTGTAACTGGCTTCTCTTCTCAGCAGTGAGCCTCCAGCAATCTGTCAATTATAGCTCAGCACTTCCTGCGCTAGAACTGATTCCCATGTAGATTTCTGCTCCAATAGATGAGCCTCTCTGACATACCTGTGTGGTCTCTCCAATTCTGGGGGCCACAGTTTGCCCTGTGAGCCTACTTCTCTGATGGATCTCAAAAGAATTGTTGATGTTTTAATTTGTTTATATTTTTATTGGTTGTTAGGGTGGGATGGAAACTTATAAGCTCCTGACATGCCAAATTAGAAGTGTAGAGAAGAATTCTTACTCAAGTCATATGGGCCAGGAGATTTCTCTGTGGGAAAGATTTTGTTATAGATTTCTTTCCTAATAACTATGAAAATATTTTGAATTTCTGTTTTCTTCCACGTCATTTTTATAGTTTTTTTTTAAGAATTTGCCTATTTTATCTAAATTTTCAAAACACACTTGTCATAAATTAATATAATAGTCTCATAATTGTAATGGCTTTAGGATCTTTGGTAGTATCTGCTTTTTTTCTTGGTATTGGTTATTTATTATTTCTTTTTCTATCATTAATCTTATTATGAATTTATCAATATTATTAGATTTTTCTATTTTTTTAAGATTTATGTATTTATTTGAGAGGTAGAGTTACGGGGTGGGGGGGGGAGAGGGAGATCTTTGATCCATTGGTTCACTCCTGAAACGGCTGCAATGACTAAGGCTGGCCCAGGCAGAAGCCAGGAGCTTCCTCAAGGTCTCCACAAGGGTGCAGGGGCCCAGGGACTTGGGCCATCCTCCATTGCTTGCCCAGGCACATCAATAGGGAGCTGGGTCAGAAGTGGAGCAACTGGGACTTAAACCAGCACCCACATGGAATGCCAGTGTTGCGGGTGTGGCTTTAACTCACTGAGCCACAACACTGGCCCCTGGACTTTTCTAAGAACAAATTTTTACCTACAATTGATAACCAGTCTGAAACTTTTATTATATAATTATGTTCGGCTTTTACCTTTATAATTTTTTTCTTTTACTTCCTTTGGGTTTAATTTGATATTCTTTTGTTATCTTCTTGTGATATTTTCTAGATACTGATTTTAGCCTTCCTTTTTTTCCCATTATATGCATTTTAAGCTTATAAATTTACCTCTAAGTATCACTTCGGTTGTACCTCACAAGTTTAATATGTTACATCATTTAAGTTATTCAACTGAAAATATTTGTAAAACACTTTTGGAGTGATTTCTTTATTTAACTAAGGGTTATTTTGAAGAATATTGCTTAATTCCTATATTCAGATGCTTGAAAACCTTCTAACTATCTTTATTCATTTTGTGGCTTAATTCCACTATGGTCTGAGAAGTATACTTTGAATTATTACAATTCTTTGTAATTTGTTTAAACGTTTTATCAATAAACATATCACCTTTGGGTAGGAGTCTATGTATGTACATAATGGATGTGTATTTCGATGTTGTATTTACAAATGTATCTATATTTCTATAAGCCTCTACTTGCAGGTATAGCTCTGTAGCTCTATTTGAGGTTCTCTAAATATCTTGTGGAAATAATAGAATTAAAAATAAGATAATTGGTAGTATAAAAATTTTGAAATTTACACGGTTTTTTCATCACAAGCATTTTTATGAGTTTTTGAGACCACATGAATGCATGGATTTCTTTTCTTTTCTTTTTTTTTTCACAGGCAGAGTGGACAGTGAGAGAGAGAGAGAGAGAGAGAGAGAAAGGTCTTCCTTTTGCCGTTGGTTCACCCTTCAATGGCCGCCGCGCTGTGGCCGGCGCACCACGCTGATCCGATGGCAGGAGCCAGGAGCCAGGTGCTTCTCCTGGTCTCCCATGGGGTGCAAGGCCCAAGCACCTGGGCCATCCTCCACTGCACTCCCTGGCCACAGCAGAGAACTGGCCTGGAAGAGGGACAACTGGGACAGAATCCGGTGCCCCAACCAGGACTAGAACCTGGTGTGCCAGTGCCGCGAGGCGGAGGATTAGCCTATTGAGCCGTGGCGCCGGCGAATGCATGGATTTCAATTTTTGGCATCAGAATAAAATTATCTTTTAATCTACTTTCCATGAATTTTTTTATTTAACCTCATGGATATGTATCTCCAAGTTTGTTAATCACATTGTTTAAATCTCCATTGCTTTTTTTATTTATTTAAAAATTATTTACTTATTTGAGAGGTAGAACTACAGACAGAAAGAGGGAGAGACAGAGAGAGAGGTCTTCCATCTGTTGGTTCACTCCCCAGTGGCCACAACAGCTGGAGCTGGGCAGATCCAAAGCCAGGAACCAGGAGCTTCTTCCAGGTTTCCCACATGGGTACAGAGGCCCAAACACTTGAGTCACCTTCCACTGCTTTCCTAGGCCATTAGCAGGAGTTGAATGGGAACTGGATCAGCTGGGACTCAAACTGGATACCTCAAATTGGGGCCCAAATTGGATGCTGGCTCCACAGCAGAGGCTTAACCTACTGTGGCACAGCAGTGGCTCCAAATCTCCTTTCTACTTACTGAGTCCTTGTAACTTGATACATTGGTTTCCCAGAGAACTTTGTCAAGTAGCCCTCTGTGGTTGTGACTTTGTCAGTTTCTCTTTTCACTTCCATCAGTTTTTGCTTCATGTGTTTTAAACTTATTTCAGAAGTTCATATAATTTTAGAATTATTCTTTCTGCTGGATTGAAAATTTGGCATTAAAATATCTCCTTTATACTCTAGTTTTTTTGTTGTTGTTGTTAGTTTTTTTTTTCTTATTGTCTGCATTCTCTGTTATTATCACAGCTTCAGATCTGCAGATGCTCTCCACTGGTGAAGGTTTGCAAGCATATCATTTTTACTTTCCTCTGACTTTAAAGGGTACTTTTATTTATTTGAAAGGCAGAGTTACAGAGAGAGGAGGAGGTAGAGGAGACACACACACACACACAGAGGTCTTCCATCCACTGATTCACACCTCAAATGGCCGCAACCACTGGAGCTGGGCCAGAGAGAAGCCAGGAGTCCTGAGTTCCTTTCAGGTCTCCCACTTCGTTACAGGGGCCCAAGCACTTGGGTCATCTTCTGCTGCTTTCCCAGGTTCTTTGGTGGGGAGCGGGATGAGAAGTTGAGCATCCAGGTCTCGAACCAGCACCCATATGGGATGCTGGTGTCACAGGAGGAGGCTTGACCAGCTACACCACAACGCAGGCCTGTTGCTTCTTATTTTTAAGAAATACACTCATGTTGGTTTTAGTCATCTAGTTAGGGTGACAATTTTCATTTTAATTGAGTCATTAATCTGTGTTAAGAACAATTTAGAACAAAGTGTTTCATCTTAATATGCATTTCTATTTTCAAATACATGTTCATACTTTTTTTGTTCTTTCTTCTCTTTTTTGTTGAATAAGCTTTTCAAAATGTTCTCCTTATTGTTGCTACTTATATACATCTTCTGGTGGTTACTACTGAGATTATAAAATATACCTATGGCAAATATAAACTAGTAGCTTTATTATTTTTCTGAGTTTTTAAGACCTTATTATAATTCACCATCTCAGAATACATTATCTGTAACCTTTAATTCTTTGGTAACACTGATGTTATTTCATTATCCATAGATATTAAATTTTATTTACTTATTTATTTTTTAACTTTTATTTAGCAAATATAAATTTCCAAAGTACAGTTTATGGATTACAATGGCTTCCCCCCTCCCTTAACTTCCCTTCCACCCACAACCCTCCAACTCCCGCTCCCTTTCCCATTCCATTCACATCAAGATTCATTTTCAATTATCTTTATATACAGAAGATCAATTTAGTATATATTAAGTAAAGATTTCAACAGTTTGCACCCACACAGAAACACAAAGTGTAAAATACTATTTCAGTACTAGTTATAGCATTAATTCACATTGAACAACACATTAAGGACAGAGATCCTACAGGCGGAGTAAATGCACAGTGACTCCTGTTGTTGACTTAACAAATTGACACTCTTGTTTATGGCATCAGTAATCTCCCTAGGCCCTTGTCATGAGTTGCCAAGGCTATGGAAGCCTTTTGAGTTCGCCAAGGTCATAGTCAAAGTGGAGGTTCAATCCTCCCTTCAGAGAAAGGTACCTCCTTTTTTGATGGCTCATTCTTTCTACTGGGATCTCACTCGCAGAGATCTTTCATTTAGGTGTTTTTTTTTTTTTTTTTTTTTTTTTTTTGCCAGAGTGTCTTGGTTTTCCATGCCTAAAATACTCTCATGGGCTCTTCAGGCAGAACCAAATGCCTTAAGGGCTGATTCTGAGGCCAGAGTGCTGTTTAGGACATCTGCCATTCTATGAGTCTGCTATTTATCCCGCTTCCCATGTTGGATCGTTCTCTCCCTTTTTTATTCTATCAGTTAATATTAGCAGACACTAGTCTTGTTTATGTGGTCCCTTTGACAGACCTATCATTATGATCAATTGTGAACTGAAATTGATCACTTTGACTGGTGAGATGGCATTGGTACATGCCACCTTGATGGGACTGAATTGGAATCCCCTGGCACATTTAATTTTAAATGGTAGGATATTTATTGTTTGATACTATCAGCATTCAACATGTTTCTTCTTTTTATTCTCTTCATTCTGCATTTCTTTTTTTTTTTAAGATTTCTTTATTTGTTTGAAAGTCAAAATTACAAGGTGGTGGGGGAAGAGAGGAGGAGGGAAGAGATGTCAATCTTCTATCCACTGGTTCAATGGCTGCAATGGCCAGTACTGGGTCAGGCCAAAGCCAGGAACAAGGAACTTATTCCAGGTCTCCCATATGTATAGCAGGGGCACAAGCACTTGTGCCATCTTTCACAGACAACCAAAGTGGTGTCTTAACCGCTATGCCAAATGCCAATTGCGAGCTTATTTCTTGTGCCATACAATATCCAGTGGGGTTTAACAACATTGAAATTGGTTAGATAACTTAAAATAAAGAGATATAATTCAGATTCTCATCAAGAGTTAGGTGTGAATCAGACTCTTGGAGAAGAACCTGGACTATTTTTGGCCATTTGTGTAGGATGCTTTAAGTAAATTCTTTCAGACTGCTGATCGAACATAATTATGCATATTCTATAGGTACAAGGAAGAGCTAAATGAGCTGGGGATGCGGGGCTCTCTTTCCTAAAAGGTTAATGTAGATAAAAGCCTCTTCCAGCAAGCCCATTGTGCCCTGAAGGAGTTCAAGAGCCTTCCAGGGGGCCTGATTTGCCAGAAGAGTGCCAATAGCCAAGAAGTTGTTGAATGCCAGGAAGGTCAGCATTTTCTTGCTCCCAGCATTGTGTTTTGTGCTATGAGCCAGCCATCACAGGCCTTCTCAGTGCTGAGTTGGGGTCTCATCACCAGAGCACATGGATGTGACCTGAGTGGTTTCTGCTGTAGCACTCCAGGCTCACAGACGGACACTTTGGGAAGGCGAGTTCACCCCACAGCCTAGAAACACATTCTGGCTTCAACTGCAGAAAGAGGAAAGGGGCTGAAGGTGGTGGGAGCTGGACATGCTTGATGACAGTCCCTTGTCTTCGCAGGGTGCTCCTTCTCCATTCACTTCCTTAAAGTTCCTGCTGCAGTCTCCCTGGGGTATTACTTTCCTCGACCAGAAGGCAGGAGAAAGGTGGTGCAGGTAGGACTCACGGGTGTGAATGTGAGTGCTTTCTACACTGGGAGCTGCTATTCAAATATAAATCCTCATTATATTACATGAGGACTTCAAATCATTTGTTGAAAAATAGAATTAAAAATAAGTTACCAGGATCTGGCGTTGTGGCATATGGGGTAAAGCTGCGCTTACAATGCCTGCATCCTGTACCCATACCAGCAGCTGGTTTGTGGTCCAGTTGCTCTATTTCTGACCCATTTTCCTACTAATGGCCTAGAAAAAGTGGTGAAAGATGGCCCAAGTTCTTGGACATCCACCACCCACATGAAACACCTGGATACAGCTCTGTCTACTGGCTTCAGCCTGGTCCAGTGCTAGCCCTTGCAGCCATTGGGGGTAGTGAGCCAGTGGATGAAAGATACTCTCTCTCTGTCTCTCCTTCTCTGTGTAACTCTAACTTTCAAATAAATAAATAAATGTTTTTTTAAATAAATTTACTGTGGTATAAAAATCCTTAAAAATCCCTTATAACTTTCTCATAATACATACTTTCCATGGATTTTTGTGAATATCCCTCATATATATATATATATTTGACAGTCAGAGTTAGACTGTGTGAGAGAGAGAGAGAGAGAGAGAGAGAGAGAGAGAGAGAAAGGTCTTCCTTTTCCATTGGTTCACCCCCCAAATGGCCACTACAGCCAGCGCGCTGCACCGGTCTGAAGCCAGGAGCCAGGTGTTTCCTCCCAGTCTCCCATGCAGGTGCAGGGCTCAAGCACTTGGGCCATCTTCCACTGCGTTCCCGGGCCACAGCAGAGAGCTGGACTGGAAGAGGAGCAACCAGGACTAGAACCCAGAGTACTGGTGGCCACAGGTCAGATGATTAGCCTAGTGAGCCGCGGCGCAGGCCAACCTCATATATTTTTTTAATCCCTCTTATTTGAGGAGTTGCAAAGAAATCATCTATGACTGTCTGGAACAATGCCTGGGACAAAAATCAATCATGCAAATTAGCCCTGTTAATTTACCAGGAATTAGAGAGTTTAACAACTCAGCTTGATCCTAAAGGATATAACAGTAAAAATAGATTTGGGACATCAGGAGGAATACATTTTGGGTTTTATCTGTTGGAGTTAACCCTGGATACCTACTGTTTGCGCAATAGGATGTGTTTCTGAAATCATTTTAACGTATTCCTCATCTGATTTGATCTTCACAGTAACCTCACTATGAGGACAGCAATACCATCTTTTTGTATGGATGAGGAAATAGCTATACAAACATTAGTCCATTGTCAGTAACTGCTGTCCATGGGAAAACAGAGTGGTGTTGGGACCTGATACTTGTTTTTCTGGTTCTACATCCTCAGTCTTTCTGCTTCAGTGTAATCCTTCAGTGTAATTGGACTCTCATTTTATTATTTGGTAAGCTTTCTTTCCATTGTGCTACTCCTTAGACAAAAATGGGGGGGGGTGGACAGTGAAATTTACAGATTTGAGAGGCTTTTGCAATTGGTTTGGAGTTCTTTGTGTGTGTGTGTGTGTGTGTGTGTGTTTAAGATGCATTTATTTATTCATTTTAAAGGCAGAGTTACAGAGAGAGGAGAGGAAACAGAGAGAGAGAAAGATCTTCCATTCATCGGATCACTCCCCAAATGGCCTTAATGGCTGGAGATGGGCCAGGCCAAAGCCAGGAGCCAGGAGCCAGAACTTCAGGTCTCCCACATGGGAGGCAGCGGCCCGAGTACCTGGGTCATCTTTGGCTGCTTTCTTAATACTTTAGCAGTGAGCTGGATTGAAAGTAGAGTGACTGGGACTCAAACCTGTGCTCCTATGGGATGTTGGTGTTACAGGCAGCAGCTTAATCTGCTGTACAACACCAGGCCCTGCTTGGAGTTAAGAGAATCACATAGTTATCCCTGGGATTGAATTTAATCATGAAACTGCAATTGTAGGTTCATCCCAATGCTGTGAACTGTGGACCTCCCACAAGGGTAGATGTTGCCCAGGAATAATTATCCTTCTTCTCCAAGAGTGGTAGAGCAGATTTTGTCAACAAGTGTGCTTTGGGCGTTGTGCTGGGGACCACAGGGAATAGAGTAGAAGTTTATTACAAGGTTCTTGCTCCCAGGAGCTGAAATCTAGACTAACTAAATGCACACAAAATAATCTGCTGCCAGCTCTCCTTGAAAGAGCATTTCAGAGGAAAGGAGAGATAGTGGGAGCAAAAGAAGCTGCATGGAACTGTAGGAAAGAAGTGTCCTCTAAGGCAAGTCAGTGATGAGAACTCAGTACCCTGAAGGGGGCAATGCACATTTCCAAGTGGAGGGTCAGTGTGAAGAAAGCTCAGAGGCGGGCGCAGTGAGAGGATGTGGTGAGACAGTGAAGGAGGCATCTTCATGGTGGTGGGAGGAGAAACCACTCATCCCCTCTCCTATTAGGAGAAGAAAGACTGAGGCCAAGACAAACCTGAGGTAGGAGCAAGGAGAAGCAGGTTCTCGTGGTGATGCTGTGGCAAGGACTCCACCCCTTCCTGCTGTACTGTTAATCAGGATGACCCTCAGAGGTGTGAGCTGTCCCCACTCAGAGAGAATGTGACCTTTCTGGGAGGGGGAGGCGTAGGGAAGGAGGGGAGTTGAGAAGAAATTCTTTGAGATGGGCAGGAAGTAAGCTTCTGTTTGAGCACTTCACCCCACGGACAGACTTTCCACAAGAACATCCTCGGCTTTCAAGGCTGATTCAGGCAATGATCTTCCTTTGGGAGATTTCACATCTCTTCCCTTTCCTGCTTGGTACATACTTTTTTTTTTTTCTTATGGCAGATTTTGTATTTTTAGCCCAGGCAGTTGCTGTGGCAACCACTAGAGCTGAACATTTTGTTTCCCAAGAACAAATGTATGCTTAAATATTCAAGCAATTTTCAGTTGTTCAAAGGAACTGAGATTTCTAACATATTATTTAAACCATATGAGTGAATTTGAATTTTCTCTCCTTTGCCTTTAAGAGTTCCCACAGTGCTCACACCTTTTCAGAATTGGTGAGAGAAGGGACAGGGGTCAGAATTAGTGTTTACATCAAACATGGGAATACCTTGGAAAAAGGGAACTAAGGAGTAATTTGATGTTTGCTTGCCACTTCTATTTGATCTTAATTTTGAAGATTTTAATATTTGTGCTCTCCAGATAATGAATATTGGAGCTCATTTCTTCCTTCCTTGAGAAAGGAAGATGCATTAGAAGTTACTCTTCCCCAGCCTTTCAATCAAGAAGGACCATTCTTCTCATGTCCTGCTTACCTCCAAGTTGCTGGCATTGAAAAATGTTTTTTTCCTCAAATTTGATCACAACTACTTTAGAAAAGTTGTAGAAATTCCTTTATTATATCTGTTTTTCTTTTTCTCCCAATACTACGTGCATAATATACACGTGTAATATAAACATTCTCTTATTTTGATATCTCAGGTTTTGAAGCCCCCACATTGCTTTCAAGTGCATCAGAATGTGAGAATGGATCTTTCCATCATCAAGATAAGGAGTTGTTAACTTTGGGTCCATGAACTTGGATGGAAAAGTAATTAAAGCATTATTTTTGCTAAATTCTCATTGAGATGTATAGTTTCTGTCTATAAATGTAGATAACAAATCAAGTCTAGTGGTCACTTTGTTGATACTAGTAACATTATCATATTACAATTTTTGAACAGTTATATCAAACATTTTGCTTGCCCATTACTATTTTGAAATTGTTGTAGCTATGAGATATCTATGGAGTACAATCTTGTTATCTCTTCAGTTAATAATGAAACACACACATACATACCAAAAATTTTATATTTGGTATTTTGATGACTATATTTAAATATTTATCTCTTTAAAACAAGTTATATTTTAATCTACGCATTTAAAAATTATTCTCTGAAGGGAGTCTTTAGGTCTTCCAGAATGCCAGCAGGCTCCCTGGCACACAAACTTTTAACAACTCTGCATTTATGCATTTATGTGTTTGTATTCTTGTGCTATCATCTCTACATCTATAACAAGCTGTGTTAAGGAAATAAGATTCCTTAGCTTTGCTTTTTAAAGTCACTGAAACATGGAAGCATATTTCTCAGTACTGTAATTTGGACCTTGCCAAAGAAGCCCTGCTTTTTTTTTTTTTTTAGAGTAGGTGATGAAGATTTGCCATTGCCTGGCACATATTCTACACTCTGTCCATTGCCTTTGAAAGGTGCCTGTATACCTGGAAATTTAAAAATGATGCTGCAGAAAGAAGTAATATCAGTCAGAGCTGGTTCAAAACTCAGAATCCACTCTGTTAACTGAAGCAGGAAGAGATTTAGGGATTGTAGAAAATTACATGCTGGAGTTGAAGGAGAAAAGTTCAGAGAAAGATACCCTTGGTGCTCTGGAAATTGGGAAATTGAAAGAATTGCAGGAACCCACCACTGGTGCTGTTGGCTACTGCAGCCACAAATGATGTAATTCACAGAAGGACACCTGGAGACTGCTTTACAGCATCATGTTAACTGTCTTCTGCAGTCCATATGACTCATACCACTGTCTGGTGCTGCAGGGACCTTAATATTTTCTGTTTGTCCTCAGCTTTCTAGATATTGCACTTCCCTTTCATCGCTGGAATCTAACCTAGGATCTCACTGGTTAGAATTTGTACATCTCAGGCACCCAGCCTCTGGGAAATCAAGGCAACATGAGGTGGGGAGCAGAGAGAAAGGAAGGTGGGCACAGAGAAAATCACAGAAAATCCAACCACAATCCTGGAGGAGGGGGGAATGGTGGGAAAATATAGGTTTGGATGTTGTGATTTCTGAACCCTTGGCTGTGTGTGCCTTCAGGTAACACACTAGTCTCCTCTGACACTCAATTCTACATTTACACAGGTTTAATTTTAAGCTCTTCTACATTATGATTAAGGTACCTTTCAATTCTGAATCCCCTTGGTCCATGGTTTTGGGAGGTGATTTCTTGGAATTCAGTCTTTTGAAAGGAAAATTGGCTTCTTTGCTTATGAGCCCCGATGAATGAATGGTTCTATGGGACGTGGAACCTGTTGGACAATGGACTGAGGAAACGCTGGAGACTTCTTAAGGTTTTCTTGCATTCCACAGAGGGGTTGCTTTTCTTTTCAATACCCCCCTATTGTGGGATGGCATCTTTCTCTGCTGCCTAGGTAGTCCACTGGGGGAAAATCATACTGAGGATTTGATTGCATTAACTCAGTCTCATCCCTTATGTGCATTCACATGGGAGTGTGTAGGAGATAATTTCTTACTAGTCCAGTGGTAATCCTGTATTCTGCATCTTGAATCATTTCCCAGTAAACGTGTTCATCTCCAGCTTCATCACTTCCCCACAAACTCTATCTCTTGTCATGCTGCCAAGGAGGGAGCAACAGAACAAGAATCAAAATATCTCAGATATCCTAGTAGCTGAAAGCAGGATGGGTTGGACAAAAGTGTTTTCCTGCTGTTCTATTATGATCAATTAGTTCCTCAGGGGGCTTTCTTTGTATCAAGCCTTCTAGAAAGTCCTTTCCTATAGGCAAGTGCACTCCAGAGGCCAGGCCCACTATGTTCAGAGTGCTGAGTTCATTATCTAGGGGCAACCAGGTGTACCACTTTGTCACACATCAAGTGAAAGCCTGGAAGAGACTTTGAATCATTCATGTTAATTCTACAAGCTTATTGCCTCCAAAGTGAAAGGATTATGTGCAGCTGAGAGATCTGTTTTAGCAGGAATTTCCAATATGGAAAGTACTTAATATTTGATTTCATGCTTTACAAAGACCAGGCCTTGGTTTCCACGGCATGTCAACAATTCTATTCCTGTCCTGAGAGTGGGGAGGCCCTTTGACAGAGGTGGGGTGAAGTTAGAGAGCCAGGTTTCCTGTCACTATTGGCTCTGTTGAAGGGAGATAAGATAGCTGGACAGCTGAGTGAAAAAAGCAAAAAAAAAAAAAAAAAAGCTTTATGTGGTTATTTTCGGCCCAAGAAAGATTAAAAAAATCAATTTAATTCACTTTTAAAATACAACTATTGGTCATGTATTTGTAAAGATCAATGCTGCAATTATAAAAGGATTAGAGTTGAAAATATGTGATTTCAGACTTTATTATTTCAAGAGATAATTATAATGAATACACATCTAAATACTTTGATACAACTCTGTGATGATTGCTAATATATGGTTATAAACCATATCTGATGATCCAGAGAAGATTTGTTTCTCTGTGAGGCAGAGAAGGCATTATTAGAAAATGTGAAATTTGAGAGAACCTTGAAAGAATTAGAGTTTAATAAATAAGTGATGGTAAAGATTAGTAACATAGAGGGAAGTGTTTCGTGTAGAAGCTGAAACTTGAACTGGGACACAAAGTAGAAGGATGAAGGACATCATCTGAGAAATGCAGAGTTGCCATGAGTTTAATATCAATGAATAAACAATACATATTAAATAGGGTGTATCTAAACAGAAACACGAATAAAATATGTGTTGACTGGCTATGTATTGACCAATTATGTATTTGATTGTTTGACAAAAATGTGTGGCCAGTGGCTCATAGGAACCTAGTTTCATATTTCTTCTAGGAGCAATGGGTCAGTATTTACTAATTTGTCACTTATGGTAAGTTTATAGAGTACAACTACCATAAATAATGGAATCTCCTGTATTTGTCATACTTCAATTAGGCAATAATACTGATAATAGGTACATTTAATTTCTATGCACTGTGTATCAGGCATTGTGATAGATGAAAGAGATATAGTGATGAAAGAGAAAAACACAGACTATTCTCTCCCATTTACAGGAAATGGAAATACTAATCTACTCCTTACAAAAGTGATGGGTGTGAGGAAGAAGTGAGGCATGTGGTGGGAGGATGCAGAAAAAGGGAGCAATCTACAGGTAGGTACTATTATTCTCTCATGCAGGGGGCTGGAGGCGCAGAATGGCTGAGTAATTTGTCCCAGATTCCCTCTTCCTACTTTTCCCAACTGTTCCTGGGGGTGGACAATGTTGGGAGGTTGGAAGGCAGAAGTGATGAGTAATCTCACTATAAAAGGAGTCTTGATTTTATTGATATTCACTTGCAATACTATGGTAGAGAAATGGAAAATGTCACTGCACACAGCGACAGAAATGATGAACCAGTAGTGCTTCCATTTTAATGGCAGTTGGTGAGATACAAGTGAGTTTTCTAAGCATTTCATAATTCACCATTTTTCATGGATAAACCCACTGCATAAGGCAAGATAATCCTATGAAAATCTATCCTAGTCTCTAAAATAGAAAAATAGTTTCCTGCTTTCTTCCTTTTTCTTCCTTCCTCATGTCTGTTTCTTTTTTCTCACATTATGTTTTCTCCATTGAGCTGTGTTCAATGTTATGATTAAGTTTACAGTTGATATTCTCTTGTTACTGAGAGTAAGAGACTAAAGAGAAGAAAAGCAAATAGTAATTTGTTTTCTCATTGAACTCTCACTTTCTAGACATTTAATTTGTTCTTGGTAATGGTAACAACTCCTCAGGGACCTTGGCTACATGTGCACTAGAAATGGAAAAATCTATAGGGAAACATGTTTCCTTGTTGTTGTGACTACAACAACAGCCTATGGCCTTGAGCTTAAAGCGAGTTGCACTTTCCAGTGACAAGGTATAGGCACAAGAGAAGCAGAAAATGCAGAGTACCCTTTAGGAGAGTGCATGGTGAGGCATGATCCCAGAAGGCATTTGTCAGGTGGAGATCTTAATGAACAACCTGTCAAAGCAGTCCTGTGTCCAGACCAAGGAGGAAAACTTCAGAGTTTCTCAAGGCATTTTGCTTTTTTTTTTTTTTTTTTTTTTTTTTTTTTTTTTTTGACACCTTTGCTGTTTTCATTGAGGTTCTGGAGATGCATCCATTGAAGGACAGTTCTGACTGACTTCCCTGAACACCTTCCCAGCACAATAGTCTTGGAGTGGATGGGAATGATCCCGCCTGGGTTTTCTGATGGGAAACAGACCCTTGAGAGAGAAAATGGTTTGTCTAGGGCTCTCCAGCCAGTGAGTAACACAGCTTTGATTGGAAGTAACCATCAGAGGCAACGAAACAGAAAAAAAAAAAAAAAGTCCTTATCTGGAAAATAAGCTTCCTAATTTACCACGGAATAAGGGCTCAGTCACCTTCCATTTAAAATCAGTGGACTTCAGTGATGTTTAAAAATCCTGTACTCTGCCAATGTCACCGCAAACATGGCTGATTAAATCCCAGAGAATTGCAGATCAAATGAAAACAGGGTTTGGACTTCAGTTGTAGGATTGAGCCATTTGATTAGAAAAATCTCTTATATTTTGGACAGAAACTCTACATGGAAACACAGCTGAGCTTAGCCTGCTTATTTAAAATAAGACACTGGCAAAATTGCAACACATATGTGGGAGATCTTTTACAAATGGACATCAGTATTCCAACTGGCAGAAGTAGATTCAGTGTAGGTTTGTTGAATAAAATGCAAGCAGCACAGTTAAATTTGAATTTCTTATAAATAATTAATTATTTCCTTTAAAAAATTCATTGATTTATTTGAAAGGCAGTGTTATAGAGAGAGGGAGATACAGATTTTTCCATTTGCTACTTCACTCCCTGGATGGCTGAGATGGTCAGTGCTGGGCCAGGCCAAAGCTGGAAGCCAGAAACTTCATCCAGGTCTCCCATGTGGGATGTAAAGACTCAAGTACTTGGGCCATCATTTGCTGCCTTTTCTAGGTCATTAGTAGGGAACTGGATTGAAAGTGGAGCAGCTGGGACAGGAACCAGTGCCCATATGAGATGCTGGCATCCCAGGCTGCAGCTTTACCCACTGCCACAACACTGGTCCCCTAAATGACTTCTTAGTATGAGGATGTATCCAATATTGTGTGCCTTATACTTATACGAACAAATTATCCATTGTTTATATGAAATTTCAACCTGAGTGTTTTGTATTTTTATTTACTAAATCTGAAAATTTTAATCATGTACCTTAAAATCAACAACTGGCCCCAGATAACAGAAGTGTAAGTAGTATCACAGACATATTGTCTTCCCAAAGCATATGTTTAATAAATGATTATACATGCTCAATAAAATGAAACATCTCCCTAGCTAGTAAGTAAATTTACTTTTCAACAGTGCTACAATGTAGATATTATATTTTTGCTTTCAGAGGACTCATCTGAATTTTTCAGGGTCACATAGTTGGTAGGTGACATCGGTGACATAATATCGAAGTTTTCTTCACACAAAACCCCATGTTATTTCTATATAGAAATCCATAAATGTTGAGATATCTCATAATCTTAGGAGAAAATCTTGAGATATATACATTTTATATATGGTAAAAAAATCCTACTGGACCAACTAGAAGTTCACACTGCAAACTTAAGATAAACCACTGATTTGGATAGCTGGGGCTATCAAGAGTACTTCAGAGGCTGGTGCTTGGCCTGGAGGATAAGGTACCAGTTAGAACACCCATGTCCAATAAAAGGGTGCCTGGGTTTGAGTTCTGGTTCTGGCTCTTTATTCCAGCTTCCTGTTAATGCAGCCCCTGGCAAGGAGTGGTGATGGCTTGAGTTCTTGGGTCCAGATTAATCTAAATGGGAGACCAGGATTGAGATCCAGCTTCCAGCTTCAGCCTACCCCAAGTCTGACTGTAGGGGAATCTGGGGGGTAAGACAATCTATTGGAGCTTTTTCTGTCTGTTTATCTGTCTGTCTATCTGTCTCTCTTGCTCCCTGTCTCTCAAATGTAAAAAGAAGGGTACTGCATGTATTTCTTCGCCTGTACTTAAGATCTTTAGGTCATGTACTCAAAGAGTGCTGCTCAAACTCTACTTTAGAGAATGAAAATCCAATTGGAGAACATTTCACATGCTCCAAAGAGAAAATTTGGATCCAACAAAGAAAAGAAGAAAAAAAGAAAAGGAAAGAAAAGAGGAAATCCATAGGAGGCAGGATAAAAAGAGAAGTTCCAAGTCAAAGGGAGGAATAATAGCCTGAACCCACATGGTTCACAGCTCAACTGGTCCTGGAGGTAAGTTCTAGGGACTAGATATGGGTTTTTCATTCTCATAGAAGACAAGCTACAATATCTAAAGTCATTGAGATTATCAGCTACAATGGAGTCTCCTATTTATTGTTAAGATTGTTGGAGGTAGATCCTGTCCATGGAAAAAGAACTAGAAAAATTAGACACAAGAACATACTAGCTACACACTAGAACCTTGTTGAAAAATGTGTAAACAATGAGAATTCAGAATACCAGAATTCCTTGATAAGTGTGTGTAGAGTACAGATTTACCCCACTCATGAGGTACAAGAATCTGAGATTCAGAAATCAGTGCAAAACCGATCCAGCTGTGTGGAAAATCTAGGGCTCTGTGTACTTCCCCAGATCAGCACAATGGAATTTCTTCCCCTGGAGACCACCTCTAGGAAAGGTGAACTTATAAAAATCACAAATAACACAAGCAATTCCTGAGGAAGGCTTAGCAACAACAGGAAAGAGAAAAATGATTATAGATGAAAAAGAATGGGAAAATAAATATACTTAAAATGTTCACCTTAAACTTAAAAAGAAGGGATAGATACCAGAAGATAGGAACAACTTAATATAATAAAAAGCACAAAAATTATAGAATATGAGCTAGACCTAAAGTATATGTGGCTGAAGACAAGAGTAATACATGGAAGAAGAACTGAACTAAACATCTATGATGTAGGAAAGAGTGATAGGTTTATATTATGAAGAAATTAAAATATGTGGAAGTTAGAATGATAAGATTTAATACAAATGAGCTAGAAAAATGGGGATGAGATGACACTCAAAAAATACTGGTTTGAAATTTTTCAGTACCAAAGAAAGATATGAGTACTCATTAAATTGCACAACCAATCTCAAGATGGATGAATTTCATAGTGAAACTGCAGAATAACAAAGAAAAACAAATGTTATAGGTACCTGGGGAAAAAAGATTACTCACAAGGAAAACTGAAGACTCATAGCCTACTTTAGCAACAATAGAAGCCAGAATAAAATGGAATAATGTTTGCAAAATGTTCAGCTAAGCTGTCATTGAAAAGTATGATGAAATAAAATTATTTTCATACAAAAAAAAGACTAGGTTTACCAATAACAGATATTCACTGAAAAAGAAATACTAACAGATGAAATTCAAAGAAAGGGAAATTAGTCCAGAAGAAAGGTTAAACATGCAAAAAATCAGTGGGTAGTAAAGGATTTGGGAAATGGGGCTGGAGCTGTTGGCATGGCCACCACCTGCAGTGCCAGCATCCCATCTGGGTGCTGCTTCCAGTCACAGCTGCTCCACTACTGATCCAGCTTCCTGCTAATGCACCTGGGAAAGCAGTATAAGACGGCCCAAGTGCTTGGGCCTCTGTACCCATGTGGGAGATCCAGAAGAAGCTCCTGGCTCCTGGTTTCAGATAGGCCCAACTCCGGCTGTTGCAGCCATTTTGGAAGTGAACCAGCACATGGAAAACTTTGTCTCTGTCTCTCTGTCTGTCTCTATGTTCCTTTCAAATAAATAAATAAACCTTTGAAAAAAAATTTATTAAGTATGCTGGTAATCAAACTGTTAATTGTATAAACAACAACAACAACAAAAGACTTTGGGAAGTTTAAAAACAAGGTGGAACTATTGTGGAATAATATGAAAATGGGAGAGGATTGGACTTAGAGCATTCTAACTTTCTTCTATTGGTCAATAAAAGATATTGACTAAACTTGAACTTTATTAGGTATCTATGTTAAATAACAGAAATAAAAGATATTTATTCAAAGAGAAAATGATGAAAGGAAAAGAGAAAATCTGATAGCATATGAAAAAGAAGCTGGTAAACAATGTAGATAACAAGAAACACAAAAAAGATAGAAATATCTATGTATTAGTAATCACAATAAATACAAAGGGATTAAACTCAGTGTGAAAAGGCAGAACATTTCAAACTAAATTATAGAGTCTATTATTAATATATCTAAAAAGAAAGAATAAAGAAAATTTTAAAATAAAACTATTTTTAAAAATATATTAGATGGCCGGCGCCGCAGCTCAGTAGGCTAATCCTCCGCCTTGCGGCGCCGGCACACCGGGTTCTAGTCCCAGTCGGGGCGCCGGATTCTGTCCCAGTTGCCCCTCTTCCAGGCCAGCTCTCTGCTGTGGCCCGGGAGTGCAGTGGAGGATGGCCCAAGTGCTTGGGCCCTGCACCCCATGGGAGACCAGGATAAGTACCTGGCTCCTGCCATTGGATCGGCACGGTGCGCCGGCCGCAGCACACTGGCCGCAGCGGCCATTGGAGGGTGAACCAATGGCAAAGGAAGACCTTTCTCTCTGTCTCTCTCACTGTCCACTCTGCCTGTCAAAAAAAATAAAAATAAAAAAATAATAAAAAATATATTAGGAAAACAGCTAAAATCCTAATATTAGTATCAGAGAAATTTATATGGCACAACTATTAATAGTTTTTAAAACTATTATTTCCTGGGGCTGGCACTGTGGCATAGAAGGTAAAGCTGCTGCCTGTGATGCCAGCATTCCATAAGGGATCTGTTTCGAGTCCCGGCTGTTCCATTCCCAATCCAGCTCTCTGCTGTGGCCTGGGAAAGCAGTGGAAGATGACCCAAGTCCTTGAGCCCCTGCATCCACATAGGAGACCCAGAAGGAGCCCCAGGCTCCTGATTTCGGATTGGCGCAGCCCCAGCCATTGTGATCAACTGCAGAGTGAACCAGCAGATAAAAAATCTTTCTCGCTCTCTATCTCTGCCTCTCTGTAACTTTGCCTTTAAAATAAATAAATAAATCTTTTTACAAAACCCAGTTATTTCCTAATGAATAAAAGAACAATTCATCAGCAACCTCTAATATCATATTACAAAAGTAATCATAATCGGAAGTATTTTTTACCCCTTTCAGAAACTGATAAGCCAAACACATAAAAAATGTAAAGAAATAACCACATTATTGTTAGCATTAGTGAAATCAACTTTAACAGGCATATTTAGAACCACTCACCTATTGAATAGAGAAGTTACCACATATTCTTCATTTTATAGCTACTTTTCCAGAGACAGAAAAGAAGGGAAGACTTGCCAGGTTGACCCATAAACCTACCGTAACTTAAAGAGCAAAATAAGACAAGAACTACAAGAAATAATTGAGGACAAACTCATTTATAAACATAAATACAAATTTTATAAAGTATAATAAAATTGGAGAGGTTTTCTTTTAAAGATTTATTTATTTACTTGAAAGGCAGAGTTACAGAGAGAGAGAGACAAAGAGAGAGATCTTCCATCTGCTGGTTCACTCCCTAGATGGCCATAATAATCAAGACTGGACCAGGCGAAGCCAGGAACCAGGAACTTCTTCCAGATCTGCCACATGGGTGCAGGGGACCAGAGACTTGAGCCATTTTCTGTTGCTTTTCTGAGTACATTAGCAGGGGGCTGGATTGGAAGTGGAGCAGCTGGGACTGGAACCAGCACCCATATGGGATGCTGGTACTGCAGGGCGCAGCATCACCCACTGCCACAGCACCGATCCCAGAGATGGCTCTTTATTGTTATTTTTTAATTCTATCATGACTAAGGAGGATTTGTTCTACAAATGCAGGGTTATAGTAACATTAGGAAATCAATAAAGTTTGTACATTAACAGGTGCAAGGAGAAAAATCGCGTAACAATCAAATAAGTACAGGAAAGATTCACTCTGTGTGATTGAACACAACACTTGGCAAAAGTAATGGAAAAAGTTCCTGGAATTGATTAAGAGAATTTGACAAGGCCTAGTAAACAAGATGCCCATATTCTACACTGAAGTGCCTGGGTTCAGTTCCTAGCTTTGGCTCCTACTATAGGAGTCTGACAACTGAAACCCTGGGAGATAATGGTGATGGTTCAAGTAACTGGGTCCCTGCCACCCATGTGGGATACTAACATTGAGTTCTTGGCTCCAGATTCCAGATCCCACCCAGCCCCAGCTGTCGCAAGCATTTGGGTTCTGAATCAGCATATGGTAGCTCTCTGTGTCTCTCATCTCTGTCTCTCTCCCCTCAAATAATTAATTTTTTTAAAATTTGACAAAATGAGTACAGAATACCATCCTTGGAAGCTTAGAATCTTCTTGTTTCTGTCTGTAGTTGTATTGGAGATCTTAGGCAATCTGAAAAGGCAAGAAAATAAAAGAGGAAGAGTAAACATCAGATTAGGAGAAATAAAATTCTCTGTCTACAGACAAGCTATTTGAACAAATATTTGAGAAACTGAAAATTTAAAGATCAATGTTAGGGATGCAGTGGTTACCTGCTTGGGATGCCTGCCTCACCAATCAGAGTGATTGGGTTTGAATCCTTCTGTCACCATGTCTAGGTTTGAGTCTCGGCTGTGCTTCCAATTCTAGTTTCCAGCTAACACACACCCTTGGAGGCAGCAGATAAGGGTTCAAGTACCTGGGTCTTTGCCACCAACATGGTGAATCTGGAATGAGTTCCCAGATCTTTGCTTCAGATTGGCCCAGCCCCAGCTGTTGAGGGCATTTGGAAAATGAATCAGTGATCTCTCTGTCTCTGTCTCTCTGCCTGTCAAGCAAATGAAAAGAGTTTTAAAAATGAGATCCATATTGTATACTTGAGTGTAAGGATAGGGAGAAGTTTTCAGCACATGGATTTCATCGTGTAAGACTGCCATGTTGCACATGCATCTGTCTCCAGCCATTCCTCTTTCAGATCTGGATTTAACTTGATTACTCCACTCAGTCTTCCATTTTCTGTGATAGATTCTTTTTTGGTTAGATTCTCTGTATTGAACACTGAATCGTATATTTCCATTGCATAACCTCTCTCTTTGACTTAGTGTAATTGTAGCATGGGCTGTTGGAAATATTTTGAGACGTCATCAAATACACAGCAGGATTTCCTGTTCCAACTTATCCACACTTTCAGTCAATGCATCGAAGGATCTTAGGTCCCTGTATTCTTTGCCAAAAGCAATTCTATCCTACCTAACTTAATAAGAAGCTGAATATTTTGATACTTCTTTTTCAGTGACAGAAGACAAAGGCATTTGCAACACTTTTTATCCTGCTGTGGGAGCTTCAGGCAAAGGAAAATTTATTTGCTCTGATAGCTGTGCTGATTGAATGACTGTCACAGCTGGGGTGGAATGTGGGGAAAAGGACAGTGACCCAGGAGGGAAAAGTAAATAGATAGGAGAGAGCACTGGGGCTCAATTACTGCAGACTGAGGGAGTTCATCTAGTGGAAACCTTTCCTTCCTGCACTTGAGAGCAGTCTGAACCTTTTCCTCTTCGATGTTCTTATCCTCCAGACAGCTAGGGGAATATATACCTCTGCACAAAAGCTTGTAAGAAAATAATCTACCTGGCATTTACTAAATGTCTTAGGTTTACAAAGTGATTACATATGCATGATCTCATTATAAGCTCACAATATCCCTGAACCTAAGGTGTGGTGCGTTCCCATTGCATAAGGAAGGACATGGACTTTCCAAAAGCTTAAATGACTGTTCAGTCACACAGCTCATTCAGCGGCAGGGCCCAGATTCAAGCCAGGAGGTTGTCAGTGCTCTTCCAGCCTTGCACTGGGGCCCAGTGACTGATGCAAATGACTGGCAGTAAACAGGGTATCAGAAGCCACCTGTCTCTAGGGTACAGCTTGTCTGGGAGCCCAGGTCTCTGCCAATAACAGAGCAGAAACAGACTGTTTTGGGGCCCATTGCATGTATCCTTGGTGCTCCAAAGATTTCACCTCCTGCATAAGGCTCTAATGGGGTCTCTTGGATTGGATTCTTTCTTGACTTGTCCACTGAGTTTGTAATCGTAGGCATCTTATTAAATCTCTCTGGTCTCAATTTTTCTATTCATTAGATACAGTTAGTAATAATTACTCCAATAATATTATTACTATTGTGACAATATAGTAAATAATAAACATCTTACAATAAATATAAAAGAAAGGTATTATTATCCTTGCCAATAAAAATATAACAAACAATACCAGAAGCCTTTAAATTCAGTTGTATGTTCTTGAACTCCTCATGTAAATTTGAAAGAGCTGACTAGTATTGTGAACACTTATTTTTTTCTAATTTGAAAAATACTAAGAAATCTTATTTAAAAGCCATCCATATTTCTAGTATTGGAAAGCAGATATGAAGCAAGAGTTTGCAATCTCCTGCCCCTCCCTCACCTTCGCTGTGCCTAGTAACTCTCAGTTCTACCCCCAGAGTTAAGCATTATCTCCTCTGTCTTACTGCCATTCTTTTTATTCCTAAATGTTTTGATTTTCAGGAAATGTTCTATTTGATGACCACTATTTCTATGCAGTGGTGACCACACCTTGCAATCACACAGAGCTCTACAGCTTGTGAAATACTTGCTTGTGTACTACCTCCTTTGATTCTTCTAGAAACCTGTATACAATGTTTAATATGTCCTCCGGGTAGCTGTCAGGATGACACCATGGTTGTTTATGAGGCTCAAGATCATGTGTCCATCAGGAATCACAGTTTAGTGAGAGAGAGGAAAATCACACACACACACACACACACACACACACATCTGCTTATATAGTCATTACACTAAATTAATTCTGTCTGGGTCTGGGAGAAAAAAATTTAGGAAATACTTTGGATAGGAAACTCTGGTAAATGATATTAGAATCCAGAAAACCAGTACTTTTTCAAAATCAGAACAATAGAAAGGACTCCAACTTGTATATTGTGGCTGTAAGTCCAAGCTTCTTTCTCTCATGCATTGCTGTAGAGTTTATGGTTTTCCCATTCAAAGCGGGGATGTGTTATGTAATGTTTAACCAGAGTCAAAAGAATTTCCCAGCTTCTACGACATTTAGTGTAGCTGACAGGCATGTGACTGCCTAAATGGATTCTAAAGTTCACAGAATTACCAGTTATTGTAAGAATAACCTTGGCTTATCAAGATGTGGATTACGCAAAATGGACAAGAAAGGAACATTTACTTTTGTAATGTTTCACAGTAACCATTCAGAATCCTGGCCCTCGTGCTAACTCTTACTCTCTGAGGCCCCACTGTGGGAATACAACCAGGGCAGCCTGATCCTTAACCTGGGCCTATCTCTAAACTGTCCATTGCCACTGACTAGCCAGTGTCTTATAATGACACCTATCAGATTGCAATGGAGTCTAATATGAATATGTTAACAATAAGTAGTAATCATTTGAGATAGTACAATGTTGATACTGTTCAGACCCTTAAACATAGAAATTTGTAGAAACTACAGTTCTCTAACCAAGGAGATTGTTTCTATAGGTACAGTTGGAGACACTATGCTGTTCAAGGGGAGCAATATTACCCATGCTTGCAGCTGAGGATTGGAAAGCATCAGCTCTGTGTGTGTATGTCGCTGTCACACTAGCTGAAGCAACTGGCGCTTGTGCACAACATTATTGCTTGTTTTCTGTGCTGTTTTGGTAGGGAAGGAGGAATGACTGTTTGCTTTTCTAAAACAAAAAGGCAACACAGGGTGTACTCAGCCAACAGGGTCTTGCTGCCCTTGGCTTGTGTCTTCTCATCCCTGTGGTAGGAAGGAAGACTCCTGCTGAGGTTGCCAGCTCTGGCAGGGCCACCTCCGGCTTCCTGTTCTTGTAGGGTGGTAGGGAGCAGGTAGCAGTGGGGAGCATTGTGCCGGAGGAAGCATAGCTTAAAGAGGTCACCAATGGTCAGGAATGCTGGAAAAAATGCCAGCCCCAAACACGTCCTGTTTCTTTCAACCACAAAGTATTACTATTTGGTTGAAACTATTATAAGACTCAAAGACCCTTCCACCGTGAGCACTGGGTGATTCCATGACTGAAGGAAAGCGGGCACAGTGAGTGGTGGGGAGTTTTTGTTAGGAGAAACAAAAGTTTTGTCAGCTTTTGCCTATCCCCATGACACCCCTTTTATTTCCAGTCCTTTGCATTTCCATGGTAACCCGCATGGCAGAGCCTGTGCCTGTGGTGTGTAGGGCTCTGGTGGCTCTAACACAGCACCTGCCACATAAGTGCAGATCACTAAATATTGTCAGATGACCTTTGTATCATTGTGAGGTGAAGTCCCAGAAAACCATTTCCTTCTATACAATCTAAACATCATCCAGATTTAATAGTCACGCTAACAAATAAGTGAGCAAAACTTACTCAAAGGGAAAAAAGGCTGGGAGGAAATAATCAAAATATGAATAACTCTTTTGGGGAAATGTGAATATATTTGTTCTGCTTTTGTTTAATTTTCTGCTTTGCCTAACTTTCTATAATAAAATACATGCTAACGTTTATGAGGAACAAAATCTTTAGCAGGCTTGATTTAAAAATATAGCTACCTTTTTGAGAATCCATTTATTTTCTGAAACAATAACATCTACTGACTCTCTGTGATGTTTTGGTGGGGTGTATCTGTGGGTGGATTATAATGCATATGTATGCATTATATGTATGTATATATTGTGTCCATGGAGGTGTTAACTCATTCTTGTAACACTGTGCTATAACCAAATAAGAAAAACAAGGAATGTACTGGGTAAATCCTTCCTGAGTGAAAGTGATTCAGTTCTTCCAGTAACATTTGCAGAAGCGATTCCCAGCTGATTTATTCTACATTCTCGTCTCTTGCTGGATCCATCTCCCCACTTCCCCTGCACCCTCCATGTCTGCAGCACTGAATTTCTTGTTACTCGCTGAGAAGGCCAGATCTTGCTTGTGTCTGTGCCTTTGCACTTTTCCACCTAGGAAACACCCTCATCCAACATGCAGCTCAAGACGGGCCCCCACTGCAAGAAGCCCTTTCTAACTCCTTTCTCATCCCCTCCCTTACATTTCTGGACAAGGGATATCCCTCCTGCGGGCCTTACTTGCTTCCTGTGTGTGTCTCCATGAAAGATCTGCAATGCTGGACTGTGCATATCTGTCTAATTGTCCCTTCTGAGGGCTTGCAACAGGTCTGAGTACCAGAACCTAGCACAGTCGTGGCACCTAAAAGAAAGATCCCTCAGGAGGTGTTTGATGCATGAAGGCACAAAATTAACCACAATGTGCCAGTACCAGTAACAGACTAGTGGCAGGTTATGATGCTGTGGGAAGAGAGGTGTTTGGATAGTATGCATTTAAAGTTAAAATAGAAGTCAGAGAAAACGAGAATTCACTGCAGCCCACTTCCAGAGATGTAAGTGGAACTGCCACTTGTTTTGGATCTGCTGATGCTTCACTTTGTTGTTTTTGTCTAGAAGTGTCATCTGAGATTATGCTGTTTATATCTTGTCTATCACAAAATCTCTGGTTTGGTGGTAGGAACACAGTAACCATGCTGCTATGGTGATTGCTGTCTGCAAAAAAACAAAGCAATAAAACAGCTTTTTTCCTCGCGCTCATATCAGAAAAAAACTGGTTTTGAGCTGCTGCCCTATTTAGGTGTAAACATTCATGCCAAATATTCCAAGGCAACTATGGTAATTATTATGGCACATTCATTATGTTCACAAACACTTGCAGTGCATCTCACATGTGCCAGACTTGTGTGTGAATGCTGGCCTGGATACTAACCCGGGCACTGGGGATAACTGGACTTTTCCAACAAGATGTTGCTGGAGAAGAGGCACCTCTTACCTCATTCCATCACCTGTGAGCATCACACCTGGGTCCTAGCCTGAGAAAGGCAGGTAATTTAACCCCTACCTGAACAGCTGGAGGAAGGATTCCTCCATCTGTGCCTTAACCACAGGCTTCAAAAAATGAGGGTGCCTAGGATCAGGCAGAGCCACAAAGACAAGGAGAGGGAGAGAAGAGAAGAGGTGTTTTTTTAATAGAAAAGCTTTTATTTAATAAATATAAATTACATAGGTACAACTTGTGGATTATAGTGGTTCTTCCCCCCATACCTGCCCTCCCACTCCCAAACCATCCCACCTCCTACTCCCTCTCCCATCCCATTCTTAAGATTCATTTTTAATTATCTTTAATATACAGAATATCAATTCTATACTAAGTAAAGATTTCAACAGTTTGTATCCATACAGACACACAAAGTATAAAGTACTGTTTGAAGATGTGTTTTACCATTGATTCTCATAGTACAACACATTAAGGACAGAGGTCCTCCATGGGGAGCAAGTGCACAGTGACTCCTGTTGTTGATTTAACAATTGACACTCTTATTTATGACATCAGTAATCAGCCAAGGCTTTTGTCATGAGCTGCCAAGGCTATGGAAGCATCTTGAGTCCACCAACTCTGTCATTATTTAAACAAGGCCATAATCAAAGTGGAAGTTCTCTCCTCCCTTCAGAGAAAGGTACCTCCTTCTTTGATGGCCCTAGAGAAGAGGTTTTGTATGCTGAAGATGGGCTGGAAGGGAAGGAAGATGAAAGACATGAAAAATGGAAATTACAGGGTAGGGGGAATCGAGACAAAATCTGTGTAAAGGAAATGAAACAGAAGAATACAGGGGAGAAAAATGGGTAAGTCTGGAGAAGACAAGAAGTGCAGGAGCTAGAACTGGAGATTGTGGGGAATAAAGAAGCAGTGTGAGGTCCCTGCGTCTGGGGTGAGTGTTGCTCTAGTCTGAGAGGGTGCATTTAGCTCCAGGTGCTGCCCAGGCAGCACCCCCCCTCCCTGTGCTGGTCATCGTTGCCTCCCTTTGCTGCTGCCCCTCTCTGGCTTTTGTCTTAAGGCTAGTTCCTCCAGAACGGACCATGGTTTAGAATGACCTTTCAACATCTGCACGTCGGGGTTCGTTGTTCAACACACCAAGCAGTCTTTGCCTTTGGCCTTATCTTGGCTTCTCCTTTCAGTCTAGAATGCTCTCTGGGCAGGTGGGTATTCGCCTCAGTCTCTCAATTCATTCAGGGCTCTGTTCAAATGTTTCTCTCTCCTAAAAGCTCTCTCTGACAAACCTATTATGAAATATCCTTCCTTATCAATCTTCATGACCATCTCTGATTTTTATAACTACCTAATTCCATTCACTCATTCATTTATTCATTCATGAACCAAGGGTCTTCAAAAAGTTCACTGAAAAAGGCACATTATGAAAGCTCTGTGTCTAGATTCCAACAATTTTGTTGCACTGAAATAACTTATTAATTCCATTTCCACAGACTTTTTGAAGTATCTTCTATTTGCCTTTCCCACATAAAATGTACAATTCTTGTGTTAGGAGGCATTTATCCATGACTTTTATATGTTTCTTTATTTCCTATGAGTGGAGGAGACATGGACTTTGCTCCAGACTATCTTTCCCAGTACATTTGTATAGTAAATGTCCTGAAAATTGGAGATAATATCTCGCTCTGGAGCAAACAGCATGAAAGCCTACTGATCCCTAGAAAAGATCTGGCTCCCTAAGCTCAGGGTTTCTCTCTGTAATTCAGCCCACTGTACCATTGCCAGCTGGCTCCCCAAATCCTGATTCCCATGAGGTGACACCAATGCTGGTGTTCTGCTTCCATGAAAATGTAGCAAATCAATTTTATAGTTTGTAAATAGGTAAATGCTGTCCTTTAATAAGCTCTTTCAAATATTTAGCACTCATCTGTTTGTTATATCAGAGCCAATCCCGTCCTTCTCACACTATCACTTATTTCAGCCATTTGGTATAACTGAGGTCGAGAGTGTGGAACATGAGGAGCTGCATTCAGTGAAGCACCCCACGCACATGTCATAGTTGAGGGAAATTCCCAACAGGTGCGGCCAATCTCAAATCTCCCATCTTCCCCATTTGCACACAGACAGTCAGTTCAGGTAATCCCCTGACTTTTGCCCAAGGCTTTCAGAGTTTGCTCTATCTTCATGGGGGTTATTTATAGAGAGTTTTCATTTGCACAGGCAAGGCTGAGAATTTACAAGGTTGTTTTTGGTATCTCCCTGATCCTCAGCTGTCTTGAGAACATTTGATTCATAGGGCAGAGTTGTGGCTAATGCTGCTGGATGTTTGTGAGCTGGGATCTCTGTTTCATCTGACTTAACCTAAGAATGTTTTTAGGGAGATGTAATTATTTGTTGGGATTAGTGATAGAGGCACATGCAAACAACATTATTCCCAAATGTCTTATGTAATTGAATTCTTATGGGTCAATCTGTGTTTTTCTTATTCAATTACATTACTACTTTGGAGATTACAATATTTATTCTCATTGCTTAATGATCTACTATTGGAAGTGATTGCTGATTTCATTGTCATTCTCTGGATGGTCATTGAGCACCTATTATACCCAAAAGAGGGTCAGGCTTGCGATAAGGCAGGAAAACAAGTGTACTCTAATCAAGTTAGAGCATGTTATGTGACTTAAGTATAAGCTAAATGTTAACTTAGTATAAGCAATTATGGGGGGGGTTAGAAAATTGAGTCATTGGGAGTGACTTTAAGTTCTGATAGCATCAAGTACAAGACTGGATTTAGACTAAGTCCTTAATAAGCACTTATTTAATCAAATGCAGGAAGGAGAACATATCTTGTTGGGGAGATCAATGATTTTATAGCATAATGTTACTTCATGTAGATCTGGTAGGTAATGCAAAGACTCTGGGCAACAGTCCAGCATTTTAGTAGATACATATGCGAACAACACAGCAATCTCTGCATTTGAAATTTTCTTACAAACTTTGCATGATTTCTCTCTCTACTTCACTACTAAATAGTATTAGTAATTATATATGTGATTATTAGAGGCAGTAATTAAAACTATTAGTGAAGCTTTTGTGTCATAACATGTTAGAAATAATTTTCATGGTGACTAGTACTTTTATTACTTTTCAAAATAAGTTTGGAATCAAGAACACACTAGGCTAAACTGTGAAGATAGGAGACTTTCATTGACTTTCTTTTTCAGGCAACCCTTAAATTCTGAAACATAACACAAATAATAATATGGAACAATCTTGATTCTTTTTTGTTAAAGATTTATTTTATTTATTGGAAAAGCAGAGTTACAGAGAGGAAGAAGCAGAGAGAAAGAGATCGATTTTCCATCTGCTGGTTCACTCCTCACATAGTACAATGGCCAGAGCTTGGCCAATCCAAAGCCAGGAGCCAGGAGCTTCTTCCAGTTCTCCCATGTGGGTGCAGGGACTCAAGGACTTGGGCCATATTCCACTGCTTTCCCAGGTGCACTATCAGGCAGCTGGATCAGAAGTGGAGCAGCTAGGACTTGAATCGGCACCCCTATAGGATGCCAGGACTACAGACGGCGGATTTACCTGCTATGCCATGCCATCAGCCCCCATTCTTGATTCTTAATTCTTGAAAAGTTCACTGTCTGCTAATACATAGTTAATTTTCTCGCTAAACAAACAGCCAAAAAAATAATCTCATAATGAATTGTTTTTCTCTGGTGTTACATGTTTGAAGATGACAGCATGGAGCCAGTCTGAAACTCTTGGTCTCAAAAGTAGTGATTCATAGAGTGAGGATTTTGTTCACTCTGACTACCCGCTGCTACATTTAAACTGTCTTCTTTGGAATTGAAGAATTTTAAAGCTACAAAGTACCTTCTAAGTTATCTTTTAAAATATGAAATGTGAGGCCTAGGGAGAGAAAAACAAAAACAAAAAGTAAGCAAATAAACAAACACAGTTTATCCAAAATATGAGTCAAGCTGGCAACCTCCACCTAGAAGAGGTGAAAATTCAGATCTCTGGATGTGTAATCCAGACTTCTTAGAATTTTAAGAATGATGACCTGGGGCTGGTGATGTGGCACAGGGGGTTAGTCTGCTACCTGTGACCCTGCATTTCAAGAGAGTGACTGCGGTGCAGCTGCTCTGCTTCTGATCTAGCTCCTTGCTAATGTTCCTGGGAAAGCAGAGGAAAATTGTCCAACTACTCTCACCCACATGGAAGACTCGGAGTTCCAGGATCCTGGCTTATTGCAACCATTTGTGAAGTGAACCAGTGGATGGAAGACCTCAGGCTCTGTTCCTTTCTCTGAACAAATCAATAAATCTCTCTCTCTTTAAAAAATATATCTCTTTTTTTAAAAAAGAATTACCTATTGCTTTGAAAAAAAATAATTTCTCATTAAGACCTTGCATCAAACCAATAGATAATGGATCTCATTGTATAAACATATTAATTATGAATCATTTATATATTATAATTTTCTCCCATGTCTCATCAAAGAGAAAGCGATTTCTACTGTTGAAAATGGGAAAATGAGTGGCTTCTAAATAAAGTGACTGTGGGTCATGCAAGGAATCACTGGCTCAGCTGGTCCTGGAATTGAGATCATTTGCTTTCTTGACATCTTTGTCTTCAGCCTTAACACTTCTTCAGTGGCACTTATTTCATACAATATTCCCATGTGCATATGTTCCAAAGAAGTAAGTTAATATAAGCTCAAGTATTTATAAATGAGTCATGGTAACTGCTGTCTGAGATACACATCAGCAGGGTCCCTATCCTCTAGGAATTTCCATCTCGCTGGGAAGTCTCAAAGAGAATGTCCTATCCAGCAACAAGGGGTTTATATGGCCATATGACTTTTCAACTTCTGCAAATAGCAGTAAACAAACCAGAGCAAAGCTTTTGACTTGTGCCCTATAATCTCATAGATTTTCTATCTGGTATTTTTGTTCCTTTCAAACCATATATTAACGATGCTGACCTTTTTAGTAATTTGATTCTGACAAGGGCACAGCAACAGCAGTGCTCAAAGGATGACAGCCTGATGTGGGCAAGCCAGGAAAGTAATCACTGCTTTAAATCAGAGAAAAAACCATTTGTGCTTCAACAGCAGGAGATTCCATCGCAAGCAGGAATACCTGCATCCTGAAGACCATGTCACATTGATCATCATCTGTGGATTTGCTTCCCAGAGCTCAGAAAGTTTAGCTGCCTGTTTGTGCCTCCAGAGGTAGTAAGGCTGTTGGAGGCCATTGAACTTCTTCATTCAGTCTTAGACTTGGAAGAGTCTTTACCAATCACCCCTTCTAACTTTCTACTATAAATGATATAAACGCCAAAAAGGAGATCCATGGAGGGCATGGATGCCCTGGTGATGGAGAACACAGCCCCTGGATCAGTCAAGCAAGGATCGCTTGCTTGACATCTACTCTCTTGAGTAAGGTATTCAGTGTAACTTGAGTACACAGCTTTACAGTCTCAGCCTGCTTGTCATCAGTTCTTCCTTCTTTCTTCATGTTCTCTTTGTATCTTCCTCTAAATCGAATTTTATAAGGATCCATTGAGCATACAACAGGTGGATTCACAATTAAATGAATGACCTTATTAAAGTGTGTTTCAGTCACATCACCAGAAGGCCGTACTTATGGACAAGAAAGGAAAATTAAAGAATATTTTTAATGTTTAAAGTATAGGCAAACTTAGCTTGCAAAAGGCTAATTGGATTCTCTGCTAAACCATTCCTTATTTCCCCATGGCACTGTACTTTTTCTGGAAGAATTAGATCAGACCTAACAATTTAGCTTTTGGTTTGTAACCAGACTCTTTTCCTGTCCCTTGTGTGTTTTATTATAGAGTTAGCTTTTCAACTGGAGAAACAAAGGGGTGGGAGCATGCTCATTTTCTCACACTGAAAGCCAAGATTTCAAACACCATCGATTTGTCTACTGGTCAAGTCCACTTCTTGACCACTGTACTGGAGCATTCTAAACTCTAAACTCTAATTTCTTGGGGCAGGTGCTGTGGTGCAGAGGCCTAAGCCGCCACCTGAGTCACCTGTGTACCTTGTTGATTGCCTGAGACAGAGTTCTATCTATCTCCACCTTCCATTATAGCTTCTTGCTGATGTACCTGTAAGGCAGCAGATGATAGCTCAAGTACTTGAGTCCCTGCCAATCACATGGGAGACTCAGATGGAGTTCATGGTTACTGGTTTCAGTCTGGCCCAACCCTGGCTAGAGTAGGCAGTTGACATCTGTGTGTGTGTGTGTATGTGTGTGTGTGTGTGTGTCTTTCTGTCACTTTGCCTTTCAAAAAAATTAATCTTTACACTTAAATTTCCTTATGTCTATGGACTGTATGCCCAAAGGTGAGAGACTTATTGACCAAACTTACTGAATTTCTTTATTCATGGAGAATAAATGATGCTCAATTACCAACAGTCCTGGGACACCATTATCTTATATGGCACCTTTGTGTAACTTGGCAAAACATGCCATCTTTGGGTGATGTAGTCCATGGTTGTACAGCTTGGCTGAAAGAAGGTGATGCTGTGAGATACAGAAAGGAACTCCTGGGGAAAGTGTTAGGGGCACTTGAGTATCTGATTAGAGTCTTGACTGTAGCTTGGCAGTTTAAAACAACAAAGACTATCTCACAATTTGAATATCATACTCCAAAATGCATCTCACTGAGCTACACTCAAGGTAGAAGTTCGGACATTCATTGGTTTGCAGTCCTCTTCTTCCATCCTGAAATCCAGTAACATCTTTTTCAACTACCATGTATCCGATTATTTCTTCCAATTCTTTTTTCATTTTTTAGTAACCTTGGTTTATACTTGGGCCCACCCTGATAATTCAGGATAGTCTCTCTATCTTACAGTCATTTGATTAGCAGCCTTATTTCCATTTACAACCTAATTCCTCACTGCCATGTAACCTAATATAGTCACAGGTTCTGAGGATTGCAACATAGTTGGCTTTGGAAGACAATGGATCTCACAAAGACATTTGTATCAGAGTCTCTCTCTCTCTCTCTCTCTCTCTCTCTCTCTCCCTCCCTCCCTCTCTCTCTCTTTCTCCCAGCGGACAAGATCTGCCCTTGCAGAGAGAGCTCCCCATTGGATCTTTGAGTCTTGATCTTATGTATGAACTTATAACCAAAGAGTGCTCTACGGCCGGCTCCAAGGCTTAATAGGCTAATCCTCTACCTGCGGCACTAGCACACTGGATTCTAGTCCCGGTCGGGGTACCGGATTCTGTCCCGGTTGCTCCTTTTCCAATCCAACTCTCTTCTGTGGCCCGGGAGTGCAGTGGAGGATGGCCCAAGTTCTTGGGCCCTGAACTCGAATGGGAGACCAGGAGAAGCACCTGGCTCCTGGCTTCGGATCAGCGTGGTGCACCAGCCGCAGCACACAGCCGCAGCAGCCATTGGGGGGTGAACCAATGGCAAAGGAAGACCTTTCTCTCTGTCTCTCTTTCTCTCACTGTCCACTCTGCCTGTCCAAAAAAAAAAAAAAAAAAAAAAAAAAAATCAAAGACTGCTCTACAGTAGACCTCTCAGAAGTTAGAGAAATATACACAAGCACATGCAAACACACACATCCTCACACTGTGCCACACCCACACTCACATCCCTCTCACCCCATACACAGCCCAACCTCAGGTAAAGCAGAGGTGTCTGTTAGGCATATTAGGTCAGTCTAGAAGGAAGAGAGCTTCTGTATCCTTCCTCTTCCCTCCTAGAGTGAGACCAGAAGGAAGGTCAGACCACTTATTTATCAAAGAACAAATGAAGTTGGAGGCCACTGGCCTGGACATATGAGTCCTGTGGTCCCAAGCCAAGTAGAAGAAAGGTCTTTGGAAGACTATGTAAGGAATTTTTTGGCCATGAGTGAAGAGACTGTGATATGAGGTCAAGTTGGTGTAACTTGGTCTAGTTGCCTGCAGCCAGGAAAACTTGGTGGGTTGAAAATTTAACACAGGAGAGACCGGCGCCTTGGCTCAGTTGGTTAATCCTCCACCTGTGGCGCCAGCATCCCATATGGGCGCCGGGTTCTAGTCCAGGTTGCTCTTCTTCCAGTCCAGTTCTTTGCTGTGGCCCAGGAGGGCAGTGGAGGATGGCCCAAGTGCTTGGGCCCTGCACCCGCATGGGAGACCAGGAAGAAGCACCTGGCTTCTGGCTTCAGATCGGCGCAGCGCTGAACGTAGTGGCCAATGGAAGGAAGACCTTTCTCTCTTTCTGTCTCTCTGTCTGTAACTCTCTCTCTCTCTCTCTCTCTCTCTCTCTATATATATATATATATATATATATATATAACACAAGAGAGCTTGGGGACCTGGCCACATAATAGTTTAGGGCTTATCCTGTATCTAACTTTTAGTTTTTCTTCTTTAGTCTTGTGGCAGTATTTCTCTCTTCCTTCTTGATAATCCTTTCATCTACCCTTCTTTTCCTTTTTTATTGTTCCTACATGCCTTTATTTCTCTCTGCCTATTCATGACCCCAAACTCACTGCTATGACAACATTCACATATTTTGTACAGAGTATATCCACCATTCTCCTGTGTTTCTTGAAAGTCAATTTGATATATAGAACCCTTGCCAGTCCTAGACTATTATCCCTTCTGCCTTCTTAAGATTCCTAGGAATATGTGAAGCCTAGAAAAGACTTTTAGCAACTATAAGAAATTGCTTTCCTTTAATGACAGCCTTTCTCCAGTTATTTTCTGAGAACATGTGCTAATGGAAGAGGTGGAAATTTTATTATCTCTTGTCAATAAACCTAATTAAAACATGCCAAATACTTTCCAATGTTGCCCTGGGTTAATGTAACCTCTTGATTACCATCATCTTGATAGTGAGGATGGCATCAGTGAATGCTAAATGCTAGTGGAGTGGTTGGGGTTAGCTTAGAACGTTCTGCTCCTGAGTTGATGATTCACATCCTAATGCCTGCCAAGAGCAGAGTTGTCTTGTTCTGTCCCCCAGCTAAGCACTTATTAGAACCATCAACAGCATGCCACCAGGCAAACAAGGATTCTGACTTACACTTTCTCTTAAAAATGAAATAAATTAAATGTTTCTGAAATAGATAATTAAATTTAAATTTCTACTTGATTATGCCCAAATTTATAGAAAAGACATTGCATAAACACTTCTTAAAACTCTGGCCGGCACCTCAGCTCAGTAGGCCTCTGCCTGCATGCTGGCACCCCGGGTTCTAGTCTCGGATGCTGCTCTTCCAGGCCAGCTCTCTGCTGTGGCCCAGGAGTGCAGTGGAGGATGGCCCAGTTCCTTGGGCCCTGCACCCACACGGGAGACCAGGAGAAGCACCTGGCTCCTGCCATTGGATCAGCGTGGTGTGCCGGCAGCAGCGGCCATTGGAGGATGAACCAACGGAAAAGGAAGACCTTTCTCTCTGTCTCTCACTGTCCACGCTGCCTGTCAAAAAAAAAAAAAAAAAAAAAGGAAAAAAAAAACTCTAACATTAGGTCCCGCCCCTCTGGCTCCTGATTGGCCCTTGGGCCCCGGGCCGCCGAGAACGGATTTGAAACCCGAGCCCGGGCGACCACTTCCTCCCGGGCCCGGGCGGGGGACGGAGGCGGCGTCGGCCGGCGGCGCGGGCGGCAGGTGAGGGCCGGAGCCCTGGGGTCCTGGGGTTGTCGGGGACCGGGCAGAACCGGCGCCGGCCGGCCTGGGCGAGGGAAGGGGCGGGAGTGCCGAGCTTTTCCCGTTTCGGACTTTGCGAACTTTTTTTTTTTTTTTGGAGTTGGGATTTTTTTTCCCAGGGGCCTCCGGGGCGCGAGTTCTTTGTGGAATCCGCACACACATTCCAGCGGCTTGGATGCCCCTCCCTTTGTACGTGCGCGCGGTTGATGGACAGCCAGCGTCGCCATGGCAACGCGCGGTTTGATGGACAGCCAGTGTCGCCCTGGCAACGCGGGGCCCTCTGCTGAGCACTGACCTGGATTCCGGGCGGCGGCCGAGGGAGGCTGGGCCTTCCTGGCATTGTGCGGCCGTCGGCGGAAGAGGTGGGGGTGGGTGTTCGGGCTGGGCTCTCAGGGGGCTCTCAGGGCCGGCCTGGGCTCTAGGGGCCAGCCTGGGCTCTAAGGGCCATCCTGGGCTCTCGGGGATAGCCTGGGCTCTGTGGGCTAGCCTGGGCTCTGAGGGCTAGCCTGGGCTCTAAGGGAGCTTTGTGGGCTAGCCTGGGCTCTGAGGGCTAGCCTGGGCTCTGTGGGCTATCCTGGGCTCTAAGGGGGGCTCTAAAGGCTAGCCTGGGCTCTAGGAGCCATCCTGGGCTCTGTGGGTAGCCTGGGCTCTAAGGCGGCTCTAAGGGCCATCCAGAGCTCTGTGGGCTATCCTTGGCTCTCAGGCTAGCCTGGGCTCTAAGGGGGGCTCTCGGGGCTAGCCTGGGCTCTGGGGGCCAGCCTGGGCTCTCAGGGCCGCCCGGCCCCCCTCTCCCGCCCGCAGGTCGCCGCCGGGCCGCCCCGGCCGCCGGCCTGACCGCGATGGACGCGCCGGAGCCGCCCCGCCCCGCGTGCGCCCCCCCGGACGTGGCCGCCGCGTGCCCCGCCCCCCCGGACATGGCCGCCGCGTGCCCCGCCCCCTCCCCGGGCTGTGTCCTGTGCCAGTTCTGCGAGCTGGACCCGGCCCGCGAGGCGGCCAAGACGTGCGTGACGTGCGCCGTGTCCTACTGCGCGCCCTGCCTCCGCGCCACGCACCCCAACAAGTGGCCGTTCACCGGCCACCGGCTCGCCGAGCCCATGCCGGACGCGCACCTGCGCGGGCTGCAGTGCCCGGAGCACGAGGACGAGAGGGTCAGCCTGTACTGCGCGGCCGACGACCAGCTCATCTGCGCGCTCTGCAAGCTCGTCGGCCGGCACCGCGACCACCAGGTGGCGGCGCTGAGCGAGCGCTACGACAAGTGGAAGCAAACCTTGGAGACCAACCTCGCCCACCTGGTCAAGCGGAACTCGGAGCTGGAGGCGCAGCTGGGCAAGCTGATGCAGACCTGCCAGCTCGTGGAGGTCCACGCCGCGCGGCAGGAGGCCCGGCTGGGCGAGGAGTGCGACCTCCTGGTGGCCGTCGTCCAGCAGCGGCGCGAGGCCATCGGCGCCAAGATCCGGGAGGGCAAGGCCGTGCGGCTGCGTAAGCTGGCCCAGCAGATCGCCAGCTGCAAGCAGTGCGTGGAGCGCTCGGCTGCCCTCATCGCCCAGGCCGAGCTGTCACTCAAGGAGGCCGACCACGCCCGCTTCCTGCAGACGGCCAAGAGCATCACCGAGAGGGTCTCCATGGCGACCGCCTCCTCGCAGGTCCTGCTCCCCGAGATCAACGTCAGCGACGCCTTCGACAGCTTCGCCCTGGACTTCTCCCGGGAGAAGAAGCTGCTGGAATCTCTCGACTACCTCACAGCGCCCGGGCCGCCCGCCCTCCGCGAGGAGCTGTGCACGGCCTCCCACGACACCATCACCGTGCACTGGGCCTCGGACGACGAGTTCAGCGTGGGCTCCTACGAGCTGCGGTACTCGGTGCTCACCGGCCCGGCCAACGTCGCCAGTCTGTGCAGCTCGGCCGACAGCTGGATGATCGTGCCCAACATCCGGCAGAACCACTACACGGTGCACGGGCTGCAGAGCGGCACCCGCTACGTCTTCCTGGTCAGGGCCATCAACCAGGCCGGCAGCCGGAGCAGCGAGCCCGGGCGGCTCAAGACCAACAGTCAGCCGTTCAAACTGGACCCCAAGTCGGCGCACCGCAAGCTGAAGGTCTCGCACGACAACCTGACGGTGGAGCGGGACGAGGCCTCGTCCAAGAAGAGCCACGCCCCCGAGCGCTTCTCCGGCCAGGGCAGCTACGGCGTCGCCGGGAACGTGTTCATCGACAGCGGCCGGCACTACTGGGAGGTGGTGCTCGGCGGGAGCACGTGGTTCGCCGTCGGCCTCGCCTACAAGTCTGCGCCCCGGCACGAGTGGATCGGCAAGAACGCCGTGTCCTGGGCCCTGTGCCGCTGCCACAACGCCTGGGTGGCTCGGCACGACGGCAAGGAGGTGGCGCTGGAGCCGGCGCCGCACCCGCGCCGCGTGGGCGTCCTGCTGGACTACGACGGCGGCTGCCTGGCCTTCTATGACGCCCTGAGCGCCCTGCGCCTGCACGCCTTTGACGCTGCCTTCGCCCAGCCCGTGTGCCCCACCTTCGCCGTCTGGAACAAGTGCCTGACGGTCATCACCGGGCTGCCCGTCCCCGACCACTTGGACGGCACGGAGCCGCTGCCCTGAGCGCCGCCGGGCTGCAGGGCGGGGCCATGTTGTCCGAGATGGCCGAGGTCGGGTCCAAGGTGGTGGCCATATTGTTCCTGGAGGAATCAAAATGGCGGACATCTGTCCAAGGTGGTGGCCATGTTGTCCTGTAGGAATCAAAATGGTGGAATAGAAATCAAGATGGCAGCCATCAGGGCCAAGGTGGTGGCCATACTGTCCCTGGAGAGATCAAAATGGTGGACATGTGGTCAAGGGAGGTGGCCATGTTGTCCCAGTAGAAATCAAAATGGTGAAATAGAAATTAAGATGTTGGACATCTGGTCCAAGCTGCCAGCCATATTGTCCCCAGAGAGATCAAAATGGCAGAATAGAAATCAAAATGGCGGACATCTAGATGGTCACAGGCAGTGGCCATATTGCCCCGTAGAAATCAAAATGGCGGTACTTACCCACAGACTGCCCACTTCCTGCGGAACTGAACTCATGCCCTCCAGGGGGCGTGGAAGACACTGTTGGATTGCTGTGGCTTTGTTTCCGAATAAAATAATTTTTTTAGCAAAAAAAAAAAAAAAAAACCTCTAACATTAGCTTATTTTGTACTTAATTTTCTTCATAATATAATTAATTTTTAATATTATATCAATAAATATAGTCTAAAAATTAAAACAATATTGTGAGTTGCATAATGAAAATGACAGCTCCACCTTTTTTCACTTCTGATTTCCACTCCTAATATGTAAGAAGTTCATTTTTTTTTATTTAAAAAGATTTATTTATTTATTTGAATATCAGAGTTACGTAGAGAGAGAAGGAGAGAGAGAGGTCTTGCGTCTGCTGGCTCACTCCTCAGTTAGCTGCAACTGGCCGGAGCTGTGCTGACCTGAAGCCAGGAGCCAGGAGCTTCCTCCAGGTCTCCCACGCAGGTGCAGGGGCCCAAGGATTGGGCGTCTTCTACTGCTTTCCCAGGCCATAGCAGAGAGCTGGATCGAAAGTGGAGCAGCCAAGTCTCGAACCAGCACCCATATGGGATGCTGGCGCTTCAGGCCAGGGCTTTAACCGGCTGTGCCACAGCGCCAGCCCCAAAAAGTTCATTCTTTAGGTTGTTTCTTCTGTTATTTATTTCCATCTTTCTAGACAAACATTATACTGCTATTTCTTGATTTTTCAATTCTAGACACTTGATTTATTTAGTAGAAAATGGGAATTTGGTTCACTTAATACCTGTTGCCCCTGGACAATTAAAAGCTTATATATATACATTTTGGTAGATCACATTTTGGTAGATCAATATTCAAGATTTACATTACTATTAATAGATTAATTGACTTCACAACTGGACCAATTAGTGTCATCATATTATGTTTCTTACCTAGCTTTTCTTTTTAAGTGGACTTAATGATTATATTTTTTGTTGTCTGTTTAGTTTTCCGTGTCCTGTCACTAATTCACATCCAAACACTCTGCCAAATTGGTAATATTCTTTTTATTATAACAAATGTATAACAAAATCTGTGTATTATTTTTTCCTTTTTCTGGGCATATCTCTCCTGGAGCCTTCACCTGTCTTGCTGTTATCTCCACTAGTGGTTCACCAGTCTCCTAAACATCTGTTTACTTGGATTTCTATTTATTGTTTTTCTAAAAACCCCCTTTACCTTTTCCTATTTGAATCTTGCCCATTCAATTCTAAATTTGTGCACATCAATTTTTGTTTATTCTCATTTTGTATGGTTAATATCCTTTGGCAACTTTCTAAGAAAGGGTGCAGGGAAATTAATGTTTTGACACTCCATAGAAATGAAAATCTCATACCTTCTTTATTGGTTGATAGCTTATGTGGGTACTGAAGTGTAGGTTGCAATTTAAATTTTTCTACATATTGGGAAAGCATTTTTCATTATATTCTGCATGTTATCTTTGCTTTTGGTAAATTCAGTACTACCCTGATTTCAAATAGTTTGTATGTGACTCCCTCAGCCCCATTTCAAAGCAGTGCTGAGGATACCTTTACAGTGCTATGAAAATCCATATGGATGAACTGCAATGTGTGCTTATATCTTTGGCTCCTGGAATTTTTAATATAATACTCCTTTGATGATCTTTATACTTCCATCGTGTACACACTGTCCCTGTCTTCAGTTTCTGGATCTTCTGATGATTCCTTATTGTAATCTTATTTTACAGGAGATCAGACATCTAATCTTGGATGCTTTTCCAATTTTCCTGTTTTCTCTCTCCTATTTTACACTTCAACAATCTTTTTGTTTTATTTTCTAGATTTTCCTTAACTTTCTCTTCCACTCTATATAGACTTTTATGTAGATTTCTGCTGTTTGAATCTCCAAGATATTTCTTGTTCTTTCAATGTTCCTTATGACACTGTGTTTTTGTTTTATGTCTATAAGTGTGACTATATTTATGACTATAAAGTCTTAGCTAGTTAAATAAATTAATCTTAGGTTTTCAAAGTTGTTATTTTCTGCTCACCAACAATATTTATATTTCCTCTTAGCCCTTCCCTCTCCTCCCCTCTCCTCCCCTATTTTCCCCTCCTCTCCCCTCCCTTTTCATCTAGTCTCTTCTCTCCTCTCTTCTCTCTCTCTGTCTCTCCTCCCTCTTTCAACAATAATATATCACTGATTATAGGCACATGTTATACAGCAAATCTCTAGAATTTGATCATTGGGTATAACTGAAGCTTTATACCCCTTGAATGTCAACTTTCCATTTCTCCCTCCCCCAAGTGTAGGCAATTACCATTTTACTCTCTGCTTCCATGAAATTGACTGTTTTTTTTCAACTTTTATTTAATAAATATAAATTTCCAAAGTACAACTTTTGAATTATAGCAGCTTTCCCCCCCACAACTGCCCTCCCACCCGCAACCATCCCATCTCTCACTCCCTCTCCCATCCCGTTCTTCATCAAGATTCATTTTTTTTAATCAAGATTTATTTTCAATAATACTACATGTAAGTGGAAACATATAATACTCATCTTTCTGTGAATGGCTTATTTCACTTAGTATAATATCCTCATGGTCATACATATTGTTACATATGATGGAATTTCTTCCTTTTAATGACCACATTAAATTTCATTATACATATATCACATTTTATTTATCCGTTCATCAATTGATGGACATTCAGTTTGCTTCTACCTCTTGGCTAAGGTGAATAATGCTACAATGGGACATGGGAGTGCAAATACTCCTTCTAGATTCTAATTTCAATTATTTTGAGTTAAAGTAGGATTACAAGTAGTTCTATTTTTTTGCAAGGTGTCCAGTGTGTAACAAACCTTCCCAGCCAGATTAATCAATTAATTTATAAGCTTTTATTGGGATTCTGCTCCCAGGCGAGGTTCACCAGTCCCAACAGAGCAGGGGTGGGGGTTGGAAGGAGTTGCACGTCAGAGGTTGGGAAGGCTCCTTTTGTAGATACAGGGCATGGAGGTTAAAAGTTGAGGCGTGTCTGATCCCCACTGGTTGACTTTTAGGTACCCGTGGGGACCTTGGCAAGGACTTTTCATTCCCAGAAGTGCAGGTAGGGACTCTCCATTCCCGGAAGTGTGGGCCTTCTCTCCTGTGGATCCCAAAGCTACCATTTTGAATTTTGAATTTTTTGAGGAACCACCATATTGTTTTCTCCTGTGACTACCATTTTGCATTCCCACCAAGACTATACAAGAGTTCCTATTTCTCTACATGCTTGCCATCCCTTACCATTCTTAAAATGATGTTTATATAATATAGCCATCCTAATAAGTGTGAGGCAATATCTGCTTGTGGTTTAGGTTTGAATTTCCCTGATGATTAGTCATATAAGCATCTATTTAAATACTTGGGTGTTCATACATCTTCTTTGGAGAAGTATCTATTAAAGTCCTTATCCTGTTTTTAGTGGAGTTATTTTGTAGTTTCAATATTTGCTATTCAATTGTAGGAGTTCTTTATATATATTATAAATATTATCTGATAAGTGTTTGCAAATATTGTCTCCTGTAAGTTCTTTTTTTCTTCTTTTCTTTTTTCTTTTTAAGATTTATTTGTTTGTTTAAAAGTCAGAGTTACAGAGACAGACAGACAGACAGAGGTCTTCTAGCCACTGGTTCATTACCCAAATGACTGCACCAACCTGGGCTGGGCCAAGCTGAAGCCAGGAACCAGGAACCAGGAACTTCTTTAAAGTCTCTCACATGGGTGCAGAAGCCCAAGCACTTGAACCATCCTGTGCTGCTTTCCTGGGCCATTGGCAGGCAGCTAGATTGGAAACAGAGTAGCCAGGACTTAAACTGGCACCCATATGGTGCAACAGACTGCAGCTTTACTCACTGTGCCACAGCACTGGCTCTTCCTCTCTCTCTCTCTGTCTCTTTCTCTCTCTCTTTCTCTTTTCTTTCTTTATGGATATGCTCATTCTTAAAAATGATGATACTTGCCAGTCAACTCATAATAAAATCTGAGGCATATTATTAAATTCAACTTAGGTTGGATGGAGGTGCAAGGATGACTATCTGAGTTCTGGTATTACATTGGAGAAAGTTGCCGTACATTGTACTGTTCAGCCTGCAAGTTTTTTTTTGTTTGTTTGTTTGTTTGTTTTTGACAGGCAGAGTGGATAGTGAGAGAGAGAGACAGAAAGGTCTTCCTTTTACCGTTGGTTCACCCTCCAATGGCCTCCACAGCTGGCGCGCTGCGGCCGGCGCACTGCGCTGATCCGAAGGCAGGAGCCAGGTGCTTCTCCTGGTCTCCCATGGGGTGCAGGGCCCTAGCACTTGGGCCATCCTCCACTGCACTCCCTGGCCACAGCAGAGAGCTGGCCTGGAAGAGGGGTAACTGGGACAGAATCCGGCGCCCCGACCAGGACTAGAACCTGGTGTGCCTGTGCCGCTAGGTGGAGGATTAGCATATTGAGCCACGGCACCACCGGCCTAGCCTGCAAGTTTTTACATAGTTCTTTTATGATTCAGTATAGCACCATCCCATATTTTCAAGTAGGTGTTATGCCTCTAGATGCATAGGAATTCTAGTTTAAGATCTCTTGAGACTGTAATGTATAAAGAGAAAAGAAAGATAAAAGGAGAGAACAGTCAATAAACTATGCCAGAAATTTTTATTTGTAAGAAGGGTAAGGCAAGCACCAGCAACAACTAACAACACAGAACTGAGAAAGCTAAGACCTAAGCTTGTAGAAAGAAAGAAGAAAAAAAAATCAAACCAATTCATGCCTCAGATTCTCAGAACAAGTTCAGAACTGTAGGATTATCTGGGAGATATAGATCTAAAAGGCTGAAAAAAAAAAAAAAAGAAAAGTGATCATGCTTATATAAGGAGCTTATACTTACAACTTCTCTATTCATCTTCAATAGATAGTTGGCAGCCCTTCTCTCACTTTGCAAAACAAGCAGGATTTCCTCTCTTGAGAGCTTAAACTAGAATCTCTATGCATTTGGGGGGGCCCCAGCCCTACCTGAAAGTAGAGGAAAGGTTCTATATACTTCCTAGAAGTTTAGAATGGTTCAAGGAAGAAGTGTTAGCCCACCAAACAATCTACAGTTATTTAATTTATAATTATGATGTAATAGAAATAAACCAAACTTGCAGTGAGAAGACCTGAATGCAACTGAGTTAATTAATCTGTTGAGATAGCTTATTTTCTTATCCATAAATGGAAACTTCTTCACATCTGTGAGGCACAAAATCCCAAACTCAGGGAGTTTCTGTGAACCTTTGTTAGGGTAGGTGTTGGGTTAGTCCTATTCAACCGTGTACTCCGGTGCCAAGTGCGTGATGCATACTAGACATACATTATTGTTGTGAAATCACTTTTTGAAGTATAAAATACTTAACACATGTAAGACATTGCTAAGAGATATTATGGGAAGGAAGTAATAAAAACGCTTATCCTTAGTCAATCTTGAGTGCTTACTATATGATCAACACTGATTGAAACATGTTATAAAATGAATGATCTCATTTCTTTCTTGTAAAAACATTCTGAGATAAGAACTAGTACTATTCCTAGTTTGTATATGGGAAAAAAAATTCACTAGTGGTTAAGGACTTTGCCAAGATCTGAGCGAAGAGTAGCCCAAGGGTATGAAGGTGGGTAGTCTGGCTATGAAGCTTGCTAGACTGGCTTTAGCCATCAGATTTGTTAAGTACTGCCCTGCACATTCTGTTGACAGAAGTTGAAATCATTGGAATGAATATTTGAAAGTGGTGCTTTATAGACAGACCAAAAGAAGTAACCGGAACATAAGCAGCAAGCAGCATATCAAAAATGCAATGTGTCTCAATTATTTAAGTGTGTATTGTCACTGACATACCCAGTGAATAAGATCACATTCATTCCCAGGTTCCTACTATAGTTTCCTAATGTGAACCTGCCTCGCTGGACGCAAAAAGACAACATATAAGCCAACCTAAAGTACAGGAAAAATTAAAGACATTTAGGTCCTTGATGATTGGAGAGTTAGAGATCTGAAAAGTGCCAGTACCTCTTAGTTTATTGGTCCATATACTGACACCAATTTTCAGGATAATTTTCATCAATCTGCTAAGCATTTCTATTTGAAGCTTCTTAATTTCTAAAATCTAAAACTTGCTTGGCAGTCAAACTGAATATATCCTAACTCAATGTGATAAGTATGATTTTCATTTCATATCAGTTCTAAAAGAATTGATTAAAATAGCTTAAAATTACATAGATTCATTCTCTGTCTACATGTACTTATGATGTGCTTATGGAATTTGTAAAAGGTTGAGTGGAAGTTTTCTTAGCCCACAGTATGACCTGAATTAAGATAAGTAATCTAGATCAGTGTCTCTCTTGAGCCTCAGCCTAGACATTAGGATTTTTCAAGCTTCCTGGTATTTTTCATGTGCAGCCGAAGTTATAAATGACTCATCTAAATCATCCTTTTACCCTCATAATAGCATGATTAGTGACTATATATATCCACAGTAACATTATCATGATATATGTTACACTCTGTTGTGTGGTATCATTATTATAATGTGTCAAATTATAAATCCATTGCCCTTATGTGGACATAAAAGCCACATGTTTTCATCTCTACTTAACGTGTAAGTAAAGCAGAATTCTGAGAAATTAGGTAACTTGCTTGGACTCATTTGGCTGGGAAGTGGCAGAGCTGGGAGTTCAGGTGGAGTGGGTGGATTAGTTGAAACAAGGGCAGCTTGATTCCTTGACTGATGCTCTTACAAAATCCTTACACCATAATGTTTCCATGTTTTCAAGATCTCTAATGAAAATTAACTTTCTTTTTTAAATATTGAGAGGCAGAGACACAAAGAGACCTCCCATCCACTGGTTCACTCCCTAAATGTCCACAATCACCGGGACTGGGCTAGAATGAAGTCAGAATCTGGGAACTCAATACAAGTCTCCTATATGGATGGCAGAGACCCAGCCACTTGAGCCATCATCTGCTGCTTCCCAGGGTCTGAACTGGCAGGAAGTTGAAACCTGGAGACAAAGTTAGGAATCAAATCGAGTCACTCGTATATGGGATATGGGTCTCTTGATTGTTAAACCACTTTCTCCTCCATCCCTGAAATTTTAAATTTTAAAGGCTATAAGAGAAGAAGAATTCCCAACCCAAAAGACAGTTTTCTCTTTTTGATCCACATCCTTCTATACCCTGCCTCATGGCACCTCAGATCTGTTGCTCTGGGATTAACCACTTGTCCTGCACACCCAAGCCATCTTGAACCTTGGACATTTTTTCTGGAAATTTCTACCTAGTGATCTCTCTTTGAATACTGAAAAGACAACAAATATATCAGTGTTCTTGATCCTGGCCCTACCTCGTCATCCTCTATTCATCATCAACACATTTAGTAAAATTAAGCCATCTGGCTTTCCTGTGGCTTCTTAAAGTCTTGTGCTCTTGTGTTTTGGGTGAGGATAAGAAGGATTACAACACACCACTCAGTAAAAATGATGGCAGGAAATATGAGGACACATCTGAAAGTGTTGTTTAGCAGGTATCGGGGGCTGAATTCTATTCCTCAGAAAAAAAAATAAAAAATAGGAGTGAAATCCTAACTTCAGAGCCTCAGAACATGATCTTGTTTGGAAGCAGGATTTTTAAAAAGACAAGTCAAGTTCAACAGAGATCATTAATGTAGGCCTTAATCCAATGTGACTGATAGCCTTACAAAATGGAGAAACTGGACAGAGAGACAGATACTCATAGAAGGCAGACTGCAAACAGACAGGGAGGAGATGGCCGTTGACAAGCTGAGGAGAGAGGCCTGGAACACATCCTTCCCTCACAGCCCTCTGGAGGAAGCAACCCTGCTGACCCCTTGATTTTGGACTTCTGGCCTCCAGAACTGCGAGACAGTACATTTCTGTTGTTTGAAATCTGTGGTCCTTTGTTCTGGCAGCACTAGGTAGCTGACCCAGCAGGTGAGGTGAAGGGAAATCAGGCTCCAGGAGAGCAGCCAGATAGAGCTGACGTGTGCTCTGCTTAGGAAACATTAAAGCAGGGATTTGGAGTCTCCAGGGAGCCACACACAGAGCTCTCTGAGCTCTGGAATTCTCTCCTGGGATCACTGAAGGAAAAGGTTTCTTGTCTGAGCTGCCAGCATCTGGTTCTATACCCACCTTGTCAGGGCGGGGGGCGGGGTAGGCATTTACTGTCTCTGTTGCCATGCCAACCAAGGAGGTTGGCAAATTCAAGTGCTCTCTCTTTCACAAAAAGATCACCATGCCTTAGACTCTCAGGCACTTGCTTTGAGTAAGCCTGCCTCCTAGAACTTCCATTCTAAGCTGAGTAAATTATAATTTTCCTTGTTGCTGATTTCAAGGTTATAGTCTATTTCTTATTTATTTATTTATTTATTTATTGGCAGGCAGAGTAGACAGAGAGAGACAGAGAGAAAGGTCCTCCTTTTGCCGTTGGTTCACCCTCCAATGGCCGCCGCGGCCGGCACGCTGTGGCCGGCGCATCGCGCCGATCCGAAGCCAGGAGCCAGGTGCTTTTCCTGGTCTCCCATGTGGGTGCAGGGCTCAAGGACCTGGGCCATCCTCCACTGCCCTCCCGGGCCATAGCAGAGAGCTGGACTGGAAGAGGGGCAACCGGGACAGAATCCGGCGTCCTGACCGAGACTAGAACCCGGTGTGCCAGCGCCGCAAGGTGGAGGATTAGCCTAGTGAGCCACGGCGCCGGCCCATATAGTCTATTTCTATCAGCAGGAACACCTCCACACTACTTGAAACGTTTGTCACAGGGCATCGGAAGGAAGTTCAGAAACTGATGTGCTTTGGTTCTTTGCAAGACACAGACAGGTGATACCTTCTTGGGCTCTGAGCTAGTAAATGCACTCCTCTCACTACCCAACCCCACACCCCTTACAATCACATACACTACTCTGATTTTCCCTTTCCCCTTTCACCCTCTGCATCATTTGCTACCCCATCACTTTTTTTTTTTTTTTTTTTTTTTTTTTTTTTTTTTTTTTTTTTTTTCTGGTAGGAGCTCAGGAGCCTGGCTGCAGACTCTTTCATCATCAGGGATTTCATCAGTGATGAAATCATCACTTATTAGCCTCTAGCTCCTAATTGGAAGGAACAGATCATGTATCCTCTTTGTCCTTGTGTCTGTAAAGCAGAGAAACTAGCAATGGTGTAAACCATCTTTTTCGGGGTCCTGATTGAGGCTTTCCATGGGGCTGCTCAGCAGCCAGATGTGTGGCTTCAAGGAGATGGAGGATTGTTTACATTGTGATGAAATTCACACACTTCATGCTAGTAGCAAAGGTCGAACTTAGAAAACTCTTGAAGAGGATGCATTTCAAATATTTTTGACTGGAAACAGACTAATGGAATGCAGACAGGTAGACAGGTGAATGTTAGCAACTAGTGTCACCATAGCAACCAGAGAATCATAGTTGATGGTGGTGACTTACTCTCTACTTCCTCCATCTCCCAGAAATTACAAGCACTGTGCTATGATTGAGTGGAGAGCAAAAGTAACTTTATATTTATGAATATAAGAGAGATCATCTTCCCCCAATCATTTCTACTCAGCTATTGTTGGCAGGATGGACAAAGTTACGGAAATACTCCCAGGAAGGCAACATGGTGAAGACAAAGCTTAACAAGTGAGATGTGGCAGAGCAGGGGTGTAAATCTTGACTCTGCCGCTTTACTGGATTCTGTGTAGTGGGGAAACTTCCTTATTTGGTGGATTGGTTAAGGGATCAAATAAGAGAATCTATAGTTACAGGTAGATATGTTGTAAAACTATCTCCCATTCACTTTCTCTTCCTAATTTCCACACTGCATATTTCCAAACCCCATCTCTGAGTACACTAACTTAACAGTCAATTTGAACAGGCAATCAAAATGAGAACAGTCCTGTAAGATAAAATTACTGAATTTGATTATTTTTATATGTGTTTTTTTTTAAAGATTTATTTATTTATTTCAAAGGCAGAGTTACAGAGAGGCAAAAGCGAACCATCCACTGGTTCATTCCCTAAATGGCCACAACAGCCGGAGCTGGGCTGATCCGAAGCCAGGAGCCATCTTCTGGGTCTCCCACGTGATTGCCAGGTCCCAAGGACTTGGGCCATCTTCCTCTGCTTTCCCAGGCCACAGCGGAGAGCTGGATCAGAAATGGAGCAGCCGGGACATGAACTGGCGCCCATATGGGATGCTGGCACCACAGGCAGTGGCTTTAGCTGCCATGCCACAGCACTGGCCCCCCAAGTTTGTTTTTAGAAGACAACTTAGGAGTTTTATACACATTTCACTGGCTGTGATGCAACACTCTTCACCCTAACTAGGTTGGATCTCCAGAGGATAGGTTTGTTTTGTTGTTGCTACTGTTTTTCTTTTCTTTTTATTTCCTGAGTCTTGCTTTGTGAGGCCTAGGATTCTCAGAACTTATCAGCTACATGAAGTAGCCCATATTTCCTTCCTATTCATATCTCCCTACCTCCATATGTGTATGTATGTGTGTGTATGTGTGTGTGTGCATATCTCCTTAGCTCCATATATATATTGCTTCTGATTAATGGAAGTGAATGAGTTGTACGGTGTAGTGTCTTACAGAAGCAACAAGGCGGGGGAGGTGAAATCCAATTAAATATGAATTATGAAAAGCACCTCACCCTCTGATGCTGGTGCCCCTGAGGCTGCTAATGAAATGATCTATGCTAACTTTGTTCTAGTGGGACCAGCACCGTGGTGCAGCAAGTTAAGCTCCACCTACAACACTGGCATCCCACATGAGTGCTTGTTTGAATCCTGGCTGCTCTGCTTCCAATCCAGCTCCCTACTAATGCACTTAGGAAAACAGCAGATGACCCTAGGGCTTGGGACTCTGTCCCCATGTCAGAGACTCTGTGGAATTCCAGGCTCTTGGTTGGACCAGCCCTGGCTGTTGCAGCTATTTGAAGACTTAACCAGCAGGTAGAAGATCTCACTTTCTCTGTCACTGCCCTTTCTCTGTCAGCCTTCCTTTCAAAAAATAAATAAGTCTTTAAAACAAAACAAAACAAAACCTATTTGTAGCAACAGACCAGCAAGGACCCCTGCTGAGGAGGCTTCAATAGGCTTGGAAAGCCTGACTGAATTAGTGGTTTGTGAGTGGGAATGTGGTGTGATGCCCAAAAATGTTGGACTTGAAATTGGAAGACACAGGTTTGAGCCCTGATTATGCCTCATATGGTTGTGTACCTGCATCTAATGTCTTCATGGGTATAAAGAGACTAACACCGCTTCCCAGGACTTTTGTGAGGACTTAAGTCTGGCAAAAATAAGAAAACACATGGTGTTGGAACCAGCTCTCCAGGAGCTAATAAGTAAACATTAATTATATCTAGATTTCATGCTTTAATTGCATTACTTTTCCTAGTTATGAAGGCACATTGTAGCGACACTGATTTTAAAATTGAGAAAACTGTCATCTTTCTCTTTATAAACTTGCACAGGGATGACAGCTCATGATTTCTCAGAGCTATTTCAGAGTGAGGCTCCAAAAATTTCATATATCCATTGATCACATGGATGAAGAGAAGGATACACTAGCTTCTCTACAAAGATAAGCACGAACAAGTAGTTCTATGTCTGTAAACAAAAAGAGGGTAATGGGGAAGGAAAGGATGTCTACAGGTCTCAAGTGGAAAGAAAAACAAAATGGGTCTGTAATTGCCACATGGATGTGGTTGGAAAGGGAAAATTATACAGATATAAAATGAAAAATAGGAAAGAGGATTTCTAGGTCAATGATGAGTAACCAGTAGAATCAATGGGGCAGATCAATGAAGAGACCTTAACTCTGTATTTTATTTAGTCACTATGTTCCTGGAAAAAACACTAGTGTATAGAATTGAATCAATACTGTGAGGAGAGCTCTCTGCTTTTGAAAGATGAGCATTATGGAAGCTATGTATAAAGCAAATATTATCTTTTCAGTTGGGTTATTTTGGGAGAACACAAGGATTTTTAGTATTAAATGTTTTTAACACAGGGAACTCCTCTGTAGACATATAGAAATAGTGCTATTTCCAAGTGTGTGAAGTAAAACTTTCAAACAGGACACCATGGCATTTTACCCAGGTTTATCTGGAGAATGCTCTTCTAAACTATGGTAAATGCAGTCAATTTCTAACTATAAATTATGGTAAGTTTGGAAGCTAATTCAATCATCAATGATAATTTGAGGAACAGATTCTGTCAAACAAGTTTAAAGACTAGAGATGTCTGGGGAGACGAGGAGGATAATTTAATCACATTCATTGCCTATACAACAGAGTTGCAAGGGATCTGTCATTTGTTTGAATTTTCACAGAAGATGATGACTAGGTATAAACTGTGTTGTGAGCACTGGATTGATCAGACATAGTCAGACTCTTCCTCCCTGTTTGGGTGTTTGAGTACTGAAACATATCAGCATGGGAGAAGGCAAGGAACACACCTGGGGAAACCAGATAAATAAGGCAGGCACACAGACATAACCTCCATCCTTGGTGCAAAAGCATTAGAATAAGGGTTAGTATGCAATTCTAGAAGCTCTTTCTGACCCCAGCATTCTTTAATTGGGTTTACATGTGAAACAGAACATTCCATGGAACATGGAGAAGTCACTAGAGAATGAAGACACTTGGTTTATAAGCAGATCTGGAGCAGCTGAAAGCAAACTTGTGAGATCAGCTCACCCCTAATGCACTTGCCCACCCAGTACAACCTGCCCACTGCTGGCCCCTGTGGTGTGGCCACAGGACCTTGGTTTTGAGCACTCACAGTAGAATATGGTCATTATTTCCACTGGCTCTTCCTCCTTTCTCTGTATTCCTTACACTTCTTGAGAAGTAACCACTAAGTCAGCATGCAGGACACATCTGAATGAGGAAATGAACAGGTAGTTGAGTATCTGTGATATCTTGTAGAGGATTCCTTTCCTTGAATTTTGTCTCAGATTCCATTCCCACATTTCTAGCCTTTTTATTCCACCCTATCACTACTCTCTCCTATACTTCCTTTGTGTAGGAACTTGTGCTTCCTTGGAGATGGAAATCAACAGAAGGGACAATTTTGACTAAATGCCTACCTCCCCAGGGCATCTGCATTTTAAATATTTATTTATAGTTTTTTTAACATATTGAAAGATGAGTTAGACAATAAAGAATATATATAAAAATAAATGGCCATAGTCTACTATACATAAAAATAAAAACAATGGAGAAGGATGAAGTGGCTTAGAAGTATATAGGAGTGATAGGAGTATATGTGGTAGGTTATAGTATCAATGATGTGGCCAATTCAGGTTTTATTGAGAAAGTAAGTTCAGGGAGTGAGCCATGTGGATTTCTTGGAAATGAAGATTCCAGCAGAAAGCAGAGCTAGTGCCAAGCACCTACAGAGGAAACAAGTGTGACTGGTACTTTGAAGATAGTAAGGAGGGCAGAGCAGTTGGAGAAAGGGCAGCAAGGTGAGAGGAACAGAAGTAAAGTAAGAGAGATGGTGCTGTAGCAGATTAGATAGAGCCAGTAGGTTGTGTTAAGGGCCTGGATTCCCACTCTATAAGTGGTAAAAGAGGCAACCAATTCATGTTTTGATCAGGAGAGTGGCATGATTTGATTTACACTTTCAAAGTCTTACTGTTTTGCAGAACTTGCTCAGAGGTAAAAGTGGGGGAGAAGTGAGAACTGTTAGGAGGCAGTCATAGTATTCTAGGCAATTAATGATGGTGGCTTGGGTGGACAGTCGCCCAGGAGGTAGTAAGAAGCCCTCAGGGTCTAGATATTTTCTGACAGCTGAGTCACAGGGGCTGTGAGAGACAAAAAAGGAATCAAAGTTGATTCCCAGGTTTGGGTCCACTTAATGGATAGAGCTGTGAAAACCAGCATGAAGAAGGCTGTGATATGATAGGTTTGAGGGTAAGGAGTAGGGGAAATTGGGATGTCCTGTTTAAGAATTTGAAATATCTACTGACATTTCCAAATTTGAAAGAGAGCTTTCCAAGCCTCCAAGCTGTGGTCTAATATGCAGTAGATCAACTCTTTGGCCATAGGTTGCTGTTCAGTATAGCTCCTCTAAATAAAAGGTAGTGGCTTTCCTTGCTTGTATGACCAGCTAGCTTCTGGTTTCATTCCCCAAAGAAATATCAGTAAACAGAAAAATAAAACAACAACAAGGGACCCAAGTATTTTCCCAAAAATATAAGTATCATTTATAACTTTAGATAGAGGTTTCCATAGAGTATGTGCTTATAACCTAGTTACTCTAAGGAATGGATTCCCTCTGCTGAGATTAAATTTATATGCAGGAATTGACTCATCATCAAGATACCCTAATTCATACCTCAAGTATCTCAATTTTACTTGCTTTTCATATATGACTAGACCATTATAATAGTGCATTCAAAGAAAGGACAATATGGGTAAGCCTGTCACTGAATTACAATGACTCTTTTTTTTACTTTGCTCCCTATTCATTCCCATTTCTTTTCAATCTTACATAAAGGCATTGTTTAAGATATTTTTCAGCTATCAACTCTCTCCGCACTGGTAACTCGGAGAGGCCTTTGGGGGAAAGTGACACAGGATCCAGGACACAGCAATAGAGCCATGTGAAGTTAGCAGGGCAATAAATACAACCGAATTCCACAGAAACACTGTTTTGTTTCAGAAATTGGTAAAAATAGAGGGAAGAACTATTGTCCCATGTATTACTTCTGCTAGTATTAGCACCTATTAATGAGGGGCTTATGCTTATGTGCTTTGGGTATTTTTATTATGTTTTGTTTTGCCTTTATTCTTTACTTTTTTCCCCCCTCAGGACTACCAGATACTCTGTACATACTCAGACATTCCCACTTTATTCTTGATTTTATGTTTGCAGCACATACACATAATATAAAACCCCTTTAAAAACTTGGGAAATACTGCATCTTAGCACATATAATCTTTTTCATTTCCACAAATTCATGATGTCACTTAAATCAGTTGTGAAACTCAGGTAACTTTTAAAAATTAAATCTTTCTTTTCATAGCTAGCTCCTGGAAAACTGGCAACAAGTTACAAAATACAAGGTAGTATCCTTGCAAAGAGTGAATTAATAACAATGAGAAACAGTGGCCAGAAAACAGAACTGTGGAATCTGAGGCACTGTTTCAGAGCAACAGAAAACTCTGTCAAAGCAACACAGTCACCTAAGTGACACCAGTGACCTGTACACCTACTTGATTTTGCATTCCTTGAGTAAAAATGGTGTTTTCTTGATAAATATCTGTATTTATTGTATATAATAAGTGTACAATTGTTCTATTATGTACTTTGTTTTATATATAATAGAAATTAAATGGAAATTAATGTAAATAGCATTCTAATAATTTCATCCTACAACTCTGTGGATCATTTTTATACCTAGGGTACATGCACTCCGCACTCCACTTGAGAGACCACTGGACCCAGCAATCGAGTACCAAGGGAACTTTTCAGCTATGGCTGCCCCTTTGTCCCAGTCTCCATTGTTTTTAGCTCCACAAGCTGCTCCACCACACAACACAAAACCACTGCAGTCAATTCTTGTCACAGTGTCCTGAAACTAACCACCCCAAGTTGTCAATCTGATATTGGAGACAGGGAGGCGTCATGTCAGTTTAGAGGATTGGAAGAGAATAAATGCCAAGGTCTTACTCAGCTTATGCCAAGTTCAGAATATGCCAAGTCTTTTGTAGGGCCCTGAATGATCTGCCTTAGTATCCACGCCTACCAGCAGCCCTGTGAAAATTGTCCCTCTTGAAGCAACACTTTGAAGCTTGCATAATGCAGATTCTCTCCTGGGAATGTCCTTCCCCCCTCATTTTCTGCCGGCCACTGGCCATCTATGACCACCCATGCACACATCCAATCCTGGTCAATGTTACTTGATTGTTTTCCATCACGGGTCCTCCATATAGAACTTGCATGCTTTCTCATGAAGAGATCATGTGTGTCTGTCTAATGGACTGTCTGTGTCCACATACATTCATACTGTTAAAGGAAAACTGCTTGATTTAATGTTAGATGGAAAGCATAGATAACTGGTGATAGAACTATTGATTTCTCCTCAGTAAGAGACACATATGTACCAACCTGCTAATAATAAAACATTACATTCCTGGTTGCAAGACAGTGTCTGGTTTAACCGTTTTCTCATTTTAATGATCTGAATCATTATATTTGGGTGGATATAATCAGTTGAGTAGAAAATCAACCAATAGTTTGTTTAAATATCATACAAGTGAACTTTTGTAAATTATTTGTTTCCAGGTAAAAAATTATACCACTTTATGAATGACATTGAAGAGAAAGAGCACTTCACATCATGCATCTGGGTCTTGCCTACGCTTTAATGTGAAGTATGATAATCTGTTGGTTTAACCAAGTCCCTGCGTTTTTACCAGATTTCAGCAAAGCACTGTACATCCTAACTCTTAATACTTGTATGAGATTTGTAATAATAATACTTAGATACCTCTTGAAACAAATTTTCACTTTAGCAAACTGCACTTGTTTTCTATCCTGGTAGAAGATTTCAGAAAGTTATTATTGACAATTTAAATGACAGTACAATTTCAGTTAAAAAGTTTTTGAATTTATTTCTTGATTAAGGCCCTTAGTTTTCATCATTTTCAAAATTACAGATTCAATCACAGCACCATTCAAGAAAAAGTGAGGAAAGAATTCAAAAGCATTTCTTAAGCTAAAAAAAATTGAACTTGACTCACTTTGTTGGCACATAAGCATATTCTGAATAGTTTAGTATCCTGGCATATACAGAAATATATTATGTACTATTTAGTATGAGTACCGTATGTGTGTTTAAATCTATAGTGTTCATGTTGCAGATCTGTGAGGTTTAATTATCATCCATATTCACATTACTTGTTCTACTCACAAACACTGAGCGATAAGACATATTCAGATACTTCCTTATCTGTCTCTAATTCCCTTTGAAAGCTGATAAAATATTACATTAAAAAGGATAGGAAATGCTTCCTAGAATTTTCATATTTTAACAGAAATGAAGCACTATCTATTATAATTCATTTATTTTGTGGTTGAGGAACCTAAAACTTTTTCCAGCAGCTCACAGCTGGTAAATGATCAAGCCAAAATTAGAAGAGAGGTCTGACCCTTTTAAATTCCCTTTAGATCTGCACCAGAAATGTATCTGACCTTGACATCCAACAAAAAAAAAGAAATTTTAAAGTTTAATGACAGCTTAAAAGTTAAGATTTCTTCAGTATAGTTGATCTACTATTCATTGCATATATAATTGTACTATAGAAAGCTATACAGTCGATGACTACACTGATAATATGGGTACATAGCATTGCTGAAGGTTATAATTCTAATGATACAGATGTCTTAACCATGTACATTTCCATTCACTACCCTCTCTTGCCAGCAGACTATCAAACAATTCAAGAATACTTTAAGAAATTAGTGGACACTTGAATTAAAAGATAAATTTATTTTGGTGTGAAATATTTTAAAACCCAAGCATGTTTTTTTTTTTTTTTTTTTTTTTTTTTTTTTTTTTTTTTTGACAGACAGAGTGGACAGTGAGAGAGAGAGAAAGGTCTTCCTTTTGCCTTTGGTTCACCCTCCAAAGGCCGCCGTGGCCAGCACGCTGCGGCCGGCGCACCGCGCTGATCCGATGGCAGGAGCCAGGTACTTATCCTGGTCTCCATGGGTTGCAGGGCCCAAGTACTTGGGCCATCCTCCACTGCACTCCCTGGCCACAGCAGAGAGCTGGCCTGGAAGAGGGGCAACCGGGACAGAATCTGGCACCCTGAGGGGGACTAGAACCCGGTGTGCTGGCACCGCAAGGGGGAGGATTAGCCTAGTGAGCCTCAGTGTCTGCTCTGGCTCAATCTTTTTCTCATGCTTTTTTGTGATATGCATTTTCGCCAACTTTCTGAAGACCTCTTATATGTAAAATGTAAATTTGGCTACTTATTCTCCTGTTAAAATTCTTTAGTGGACTTCCATTGTTTAAACAGATCAAAGACTGAATTCCATCATTTAACCCTACCCTGGTGTTCAACCTCAACTCTTGCAAGGTCTGTTTCAATATTTATATGCCAACAATACTGAGAGAATTATGTCTTGGCTGTATCTCATACTGGCTACACTTCTGTGCCTCTGCTCCTGTTCCCACCTCCCTGCAGCATCCTCACCATGTCACAAATCCATCCCATCCACTCTAGTGGCTCACTGCACCGGTGACATCTCCTGTAGGTTCTCCCGGACACTTCCCTTACTCCCTACTTCCCAAATTAGGTATGCCTCCTCGTGATTCTGTATTTCTGTCTTCATGGTTAATAATTACTTTTGAAAAGGTAATTGTGAAGCATCAGGTTATCTATCCACCTCACTTAATTATTGTGAGTTCCTTGAGAGAAGGATGATTTTATAGCAAGCATAAGGACAGATATATTAGTATGAACTCAATAAAGGTTATTGAATTGATTAAATGAGTAATGGTCAAAGGAGTTAAATATGAAAAGTGTATAAAACAGTGCTTTGCATATACAAATGGCAAGAAATAAATGACTAAACTTGAAGTTATTCCCCCATTCTGTGTTCTTGTAACTGATAAGCATGATATTTCAATAGGAGTCATAGGGTAAATAGGTAGTCACCAGAATTTCACAGAGGAATTGGGGTAATTTTGATTTAGGCAGCTTTTATGAAGATTATTCAAGTGTGGGTAAATCTTATATTGGCCTTGCAGAGAGTCCTAGGCCTGAACTGCAGAAAAATCAGTCTCACCAAATAGTTTCATTGAAACTCTTTCAGTATACAAAGACAGTGATATACTGTTATTGCTTCAAGGCAGATCTTCTCAACACATAGGCATTCATCAAATCTTTTTTTTTTTAAATTTGTGACAGATTTATGCCTGATACATCCACTAGGGGTCAAACTTTTAAACATGTCGCATTGCAATAATATTGCAGGCCTAAGGAAACAATTTCATTTCCTTCTGGGTTGTAGTACAAATTGCTGTTCTCTGTGCGTGGGTTGCATAGACAACCAGCCTCATATGTAATCTGGAGAGTAAGAATAAATTAAACTTTTCAAAGAGAGTGCTTTTCTCTTGGCCTATATCATTCCTCTGCTCTTACCAGAAATGGGTGAATTGCATTGGCAATTCAGACTATACCCATTTGTGGAATGGTTTATATAGATTGCCATCTGAAAGCAGCAGCTGGATGCAGTCTTTTCTAGTACTAATTTAATTTTTTCTATTTTATTTTTGTTACATATCTGTTGCATGATATAAATTCAGACATTTGCCATTCCTTCGCTTCATTTCCTCCCACCAGCTGCCATTCTAGGAGTATCACAAATTCTGGAATCCATTCTGTTTTCACTCCCACTCAATGCACAGTACATTGTTGACAAACTTGTTTCCAAGAAGTGTCCATTAGTGCATTCACAAATTTCTACTTCCCCTTTAAACTACATTGTTAATTTATTAGGAAAAATGAATATTAATGTATCCATAGTATTTTATAACTGACAAAGTATTTTGCAAATATTGTCCTACCTGATCCTTGTACTATGCTGAGATAAATTGAATAAGTGCACTAATCACTTTCCTATCAATAATGAATTATATTGCATTCATTTTATAATTAAAGAAACTAAGGCTTCAATATTTAGGTGACTTGCTCAAGTACATACAGGTGGGATGCAAAAGGACTAAAATCATCTTTGAGCTATGACACCTGCACTGTTAGACTCTTGAAATTAACTTACAATATCAGTCATTAAGATATCTTAAGAAATATTTTTCCACATGTATTTGTCTTCACAAATTGGTAGACTATCATGGAGAGGAGTTGAGGGAATAATTTGATACAATCACAACCTCTGGGGAAGTGAATGTTTGTAAACCAGTAAAACTGACTTGTTTTCTTATTGAAAATCTTAAGTACCAAAATATTATTATCATATTATCACACTGATTGTTCTAAAGTAATTCTTATATAAAATGTATATAATTTATGACATTTTCTTATTTTCCAATTTTTATACAACAGAAAGCTAAAACATCACTGTCTCTCTGTTTTGAAGATAGGAAATAATTTTTCTTCAGTTTCCTTTTTCTGTGTTCCTCTTTCATCTTATTCTTATGTCACTTCTCACTGCAAGTCATGGCTGACAGCATTTGTCATTCGTTTCTGCTTGACTACTGTCACCTTCCCTATGCCACATGCGGATTTCATCCTGAACAACTTCTTTTCAGGTCTACCTGATGCCAGGAGTCCCCTCTGCACATCATTATCAAGTTGCTTCAAATTAGTGCCATAGAGAAAAATGTAAAAACATCCACAAGGGTATAGATGACACATATCCAGAGAAGCAAAAATAAGGAAAAGATCAGAACTCTCTCTAAATAATGCAATGCAATGTAGAAAAGAGTATAACAAATATTAATGATACAAAATAAAAATAACACTAATATTGGGAGAGAAGTGGAGTACATTGTTCAAAGACTCATATGTGATACATGAAAAGGTATGCTATTACTTGTATGTGTACTTTGATAATTCAGGTATCTATGCTATGCAACCTAAAGAAACCATCTAAAAATAGCACATAGTTATAGATAATAAGTCAACAAAGGAGATGAAATGTGGTGAATTAAGATTAAACTCAGAACTGGGAGTTTTTCACAGCTGTTAAGAAGTGACTTGGTAGGGCCGATGTTGTGGTGCATCAGGTTAAACCACCACCTGCAATGCCAACATCCCATATGAGCACTGATTCAGATCCCAATTGTTCCATTTGTTGAAATCATTTAGAGACTGAACCAGTGAATGGAAAACCAATAAGTCAATCTCTCCCTCTCTCATTCCCTTTCTGTCTGTAACTTTGCCTTTCAAATAAAGAAATAAAATTTTTTTTAAAAGTGATTTGGCACAGTATTCTGATTTGACAACTGCTTTATTTAGGACATGTCCTGTGCATCTCGATCCCTCCCAGCTGGGAGGGTTTCTGATGAGAACTGTGCTGTTAGTCTATTGGAGTTCCACAATTTTGTACCTGTGAGGTTTCATTTATAAATGAGAGTGAAATAAAGACTCTCCAAAACAAACAGAAGTTGGAAATTTGTCACCGCTTGGCCAGTCGTACAAAAGGTATTTAAGTATGTGCTGCAAACAGAAACAGAAAAAGATAGCACCATGAAAGAATGTAAAGGTAGAAAATCTCCTAGTAAAAGTACAAAGGAGATCCAAAATAAACAATAAGAATATTTACAGAAAAATGGCAGCCAAGCCATCACTTATCAATAATAACCTTTAGTGTGAGAAGCCTAAATTCTCCAACTAAAAGACACAGAATGGCAGCATGTATCAAGAAAAGAAGACCCATCTATTTGCTGCCTACAAGAAACACACCTCACCACCAAAGATACATACAGACTAAAAGTGAAAGGATGGAAAAAATAGTCCATGCTAATGAAAGCAAAAATAAGCAGGAATAGCTATCCTAATATGAGACAAAAGAGACTTTAACACACAAACTATTAAAAGGGACAAAGAAAGACATTATGTAATGATTAAGGAATCAATTCAATAGGAAGATGTGCCTATAATAAATGTATACGTAGCCAATGCTAGGCCACCCAGCAATTAAAACAAATGTCAATAGATCTAAAAGGAGACATATGTTCCAATACAATAATGGGAGATGTCAACATCCTACTGTCAACTAGACAAAAATCAACAAAGAAACAGCAGAGCCAATCTACAGTATGAACCAAATGGTCCTAACTGATATCTACAGAACATTTCACCCCACAGCCACAGAATATATTTTCTTTTCATCAGAGCAAGAAACTTTCTCTATGATAGACCACATGCTATCCCATAAAACAAGTCACAGCAAATCCAGAAAGAATTGAAATCAGACCATGTATCTTTTCTGACCACAATGGAATGAAGTTGGAAATTAACAACATGAGAAACTCAAGAAAATATGCAAACACATGGAGACTGCAAACCTGCTCTTTAATGAACAGGTTATAAGAGAAATCAAAAGGTAAATAATAAATTCTTAGAAATGAATGAACCATATATCAAAACGTATGGGATACAGCAAATGCAGTGTTAAGAAGGAATTTTATAGTAATTAGTGCCCACAGGAAATTGGAAAGGTATCAAATATCAATGCATCTCAAGGATCTTGAAAAATAAGAACAACCCAAACTTTAAATTAGAGGAAGAAAGTAATAATTAAAATTAAAGAAAAAATAAGCAAAGTAAAAAAAGAAAATGATACAAATGATCAATGAAATAAAGAAATGAATAGCTTTTTTTGAGAAATATAAGCAAAATTGATACACTGGCCTAAATGACCAAAGAGAGAGAAAGAGAGAGAGAGAGAGAGAAAGTCCAAATCAATAAAATCAGAGATGCTAAAGGAAATGTAATAACAGACACCACAGAAATAAAAAGAATCATCAGGAGTTACTACAAACAGCTATATACCCACACATTGGAAGATCTAGGAATATCGATAGATTTCAGGACATGTAAAATCTATAAAAGTTGAGTCATGAAGATATAGAATACCTAAATAGACCAATAACCAAGACACAGACTGAGTAAAAGAGACTCTCCCAACAAAGGAAAACCCAGAACCAGATGGCCTCACTGCTGAATTCTTCCAAACTTTTAAGATCTAATTCCAATTCTTCTCAAACTAACCAGAAAAATTGAAAGGGAGGGGACCCTCCCCACAAACTCCTCCTATGAGGCCAGCATCACCTTAATTTCAAAACCAGAGGAAGATACAACAAAAAATAGAGTTATAGACCAATATCCCTGATGAACATAGAGGCAAAAATCCTCAGCAAAATGCTAGCTAATCGAATCCAACAACAAATCAAACAGATCATTCACTTGGACCAGGTGGGATTTATCCCTGGGATGAAGGGATAGTTCAACATAGGTAAATCAATTAATGTGATAGATCACATTAAAAATTGAAAATAAAAACCATATGCTTATTTCTTAGATGCAGAGAAAGCATTTGATAATATACAACATCTTTCATGATAGAAACCTTAAGCAAATTGGGTATAAAAGGAACATTCCTCAACACAATCAAGGCAATATATGACAAACACACAGCCATTAACATACTGAATGGGGAAAAGCTGATCATCATTCCTATTCGTTATAGTCTGAGTCTTTAGGTAAGAAAAATAAATCAGAGAAATACAAATTGGAAAGGAGGAAGTCAAATTATCCCTGTCTGCAGATGACATGATCCTATATAGAAAGGAAACAAAAAATTGCATTAAAGAGTTTGGTAAAGTTGCAGGATATAAAATCAACACACAAAAATCAATAGCCTTTGTACAAACAAACAATGTGCTGGCTGATAAAGAACTTGTAATATCAGTACCATTTGCTATAGCTACAAAAATGTAAATACATTTGAATAAATTTAACCATGGATATGAAATATCTCTATAATGAAAATTATAAAATATTACAGAAAGAAATAGAAAAAGATACAAAAAAAAGGAAAAATTTTACATATCACAGATTGGAAGAATTAATATCATCAAAATTTATCCATACTGCCCAAAGCAATTTACAGATACAATGTGGTCCCAATAAAAATACCAAGGAAATTCTTCTCAGATCTAGAAAAACAATGCTAAAATTCATATGGAAACACAAGAGACCCTCAATAGCTAACGTAAACTTAAAAAACAAAAACAAAGCCAGATGCATCACAATACCAGATTTCAAGACATATTCAAAGCAGGCTGGTACTGGCACAAAATGACCAACTGGCTGCAATGGTCAGGCTGAAGCCAGGTGCCAGGAGTTCATCCAGATCTCCCACATGGGTCCAGGGGCTCAAGTACTTGAACCATCATCTGCTGCTTTTCCTTATCGTGGAACTAGATCAGAAATATAGCAATTGGGATTTGAACCAACATTGGAAGTGGCAGCTTAACACACTATTCCACTATACCAGCCCCACTTAATTTATGTTTAGTGGCAGATTAAGCTTGTGACTATAAATTAATTGAAGTATGCTATTTCATTGTATTCTTACTACTTGTTGAATTATTTACTTAGTGTAGGGTTAGTCTTATGAGTATAAAGTAAACTGAAAGTATATCATGGTAAAAATTAAGGGTGGCAATAGGAGAGGAGAAGGAAGAAGGGAGGGAGTGTGGGCTGCAGGGAGGGTAGGGTGGGAAGTATCACTATGTTCCTAAATCTGTATATATGAAATGCATGAAATTTGTATACTTTCAATAAAGTTTTTTAAAAAAGAATACACAAGGCCGGCACCGCGGCTCACTAGGCTAATCCTCCGCCTAGCGGCGCCGGCACACCGGGTTCTAGTCCCGGTCGGGGCGCCGGATTCTGTCCCGGTTGCCCCTCTTCCAGGCCAGCCCTCTGCTGTGGCCAGGGAGTGCAGTGGAGGATGGCCCAGGTGCTTGGGCCCTGCACCCCATGGGAGACCAGGAAAAGCACCTGGCTCCTGGCTCCTGCCATCGGATCAGCGCGGTGCGCCGGCCGCAGCGCGCCGGCCGCGGCGGCCATTAGAGGGTGAACCAACGGCAAAAGGAAGACCTTTCTCTCTGTCTCTCTCTCTCACTGTCCACTCTGCCTGTCAAAAAAAAAAAAAATAAATAAAAAAAAAAAAAATAAAAAAAAAAAAAAAGAATACACAAGAAACTGCCAATGGGTTAACTACTATGGAGAGGTAACTTAGTGTCTCTATGAAGGTAGAGTGACTAGGTCATGGTTGCACTTATACTTGTCATTGTATAATATTCAGTGAAGGATTATCTTGCTCTACTATTGTGATAAAATTAAGCAATAAACTTCTTAGTAACTAAAAAAAAAAAGAAGCAAATCATGAAAATGCAAGAATCAACTGTATGTTCCCTATAAGAAATTCATTTTAAATATGATAACTTGAATAGATGAAAAGTAAAAGAATGTATAAATATGTACCATATAAACTCTGATCAAAGGGAAAACTGGAGTGGCTATATTAATGTGAGACAGAGTGGATTTCAGAGCAAAGAGCATTACTAGAGATGCAAAGTTCCATTTCATCATAAAAGTCAATATTAAATATAACACAAAATGATAAATATTTATGCAGCTTGTAAAATAAGTGAAGATTTTCAATAATTGATAGAACTGAAAATGAAAAATAGAAGAATCCACAAATGTAGTTAGAGATTTAAAGAACTGATAGTACAAGTAAGGTAGAAAATCAGTAAGAATATAGAAGACTTGAACAATATCAACCATCTTGATCTGATGGTCATTTATAGAACTTTCCATCCGAAAACTTGACGCAAATACTTTCAAGTGCACATGGACTATTTACACATATTCTGAGCCATAAAACAAGCTTCAATAAAATTTAAAGGGTTTAAACCATCCAAAATATGTATTCTAATACAAATGAGTTAAATTAAAATCAATAACAGAAAGTTATGTGGAAAATTCTAAGTGTTTGGAAATGAAGTTACATTCTTAGAAATAACCTACATGTAAAATAAGAAACAAAATAGATATTAGAAAGCATTTTGAAATTAATGAAAATAAAAAATAACAAAGCAAGACTTGTAAAGGTAAACTATCAAAGGAAAAATAAGCTGAAAAAGATGCGTAAATCAGAAAGAAATTATTGAAAGAAAAACAGAGAAGCAATAGGGCAAATCAAAGAAAGCAAAAGCTGTTTTAGGAGCATCAGTAAAATTGCACTCAGATTGATCAGGAGAAAAAGGAAGACATGCATTACTAATATCAGGAAGGTAACATCATGGCAAACTCCATAGACATTAAAAGGACAATGGAGATATTATGAGTAACTGAAAGCCAAATTTTTTTTTTTTTTTTTTGACAGGCAGAGTGGACAGTGAGAGAGAGAGACAGGGAAAGGTCTTCCTTTTGCTGTTGGTTCACCCTCCAATGGCCGCCGCGGCCAGCGCGCTGCGGCCGGTGCACCGCATTGATCCGATGGCAGGAGCCAGGTACTTCTCCTGGTCTCCCATGGGGTGCAGTGCCCAAGTACTTGGGCCATCCTCCACTGCACTCACGGGCCACAGCAGAGAGCTGGCCTGGAAGAGGGGCAACCGGGACAGAATCCAGCACCCCGACGGGAACTAGAACCCGGTGTGCTGGCGCCGCAAGGCAGAGGATTAGCCTAGTGAGCCACGGCGCCGGCCGAAAGCCAAATTTTGATAACATAAAAGAAATAAGACCAATTTCTGAAGAGATACAAATTACCAAAGTTCACTAAAGAAGAAACAAAACCTGAAATATTTTATATCCGTTAAAGAAATAAAATTTATAATTATATACCTCCTCAAAAAGGAAACTCCAGAGCCATATGACTTCAATGGTAACTTCTTCCAGTCATTTAGGGGAGTGGTAGTCTGTATCCCAAATTCTTCTAAATATACTGCAACTCATTTATGAGGCCAACATGACTCTGAATCTAAATCAAGATAAAGGCGCCATAAGAAAAGCATACATCAATATCCTTTATGAAAAAATACATGCACGTTTTGGAGAAAGCACTGAAAGTTTATAGTAAAAGATAACATATATCACAACCAAGTGTAGTTTGGCCTAGATTTGCAATGTTGGTTCACCATTCAAAAATAAATTGATGTAATTTAACATATAAATACACTATAAGAAATATAGTCATCTCAATAATGGAGAAAAATACTTGCCCAAATTAGTATTTTTTGTAATAAAACTCTCATCACTATAGTAGCAGAGAGAACCTCTTCAATCTGGTAAATGACATTCACAAAACTTTACAATGAATATGATACCTAACAGGAAAATACTAAATGATTCAACAACAGGAAGAGCAGCAAGGGATGGATGCAAGCCATCAACTACTTCTGATCTTCATTGTACTAGAAATGCTAGCCAGTGTAATAATAATAATAATAATAACAATAATAAACAGATTCAGGTTGGAGGAGAAGAAGTAAAATTGTTGTTTATACATAATATGATAGCCTTTGAAGAAAGCCAATAAAAATCTACAAAAAATTAGAGCTAATAATTGAGTTTAACAGGTTAGCAGGTTACAAAAGCAATATACGAAAGTCAAGCGTATTTCTCTATATTGCCTATGAACAATTTGGAAATTGAAATTTAAAATGATTTTATAATAGAAGCAAAGTGTGAAATGACAAGAATGCTAACAGAAGGGATTCAGTTCTTACATACTGAAAACCAGAACAAATATCACTGAAAGAAATTAAAGAAGATTCAATAAATGAATTGATAGATTGCAAAATCAATATTATTATGATGTCAATTTCCTACACACTGATTAAAATAGTTAAAATGAAAAAAATGGTAAAATGCTAATATGGATTTTTACATTGCTTATAAGAATTGCAAATATCACAGCTACCCAAGAAAAGAGTTTAACAATTTCTTTTCTTTTTTAAAAAAGATTTATTCATTTATTTGAAAGTCAGAGTAACACAGAGGAGGAAGGAGAGGCAGAGAGAGGTCTTCCATCCATTGGTTCACTCCCCCAGATGGCCACAATGGCCAGAGCTGCGCCAATCTGAGGACAGGAGCCAAGAGCTTCCTCCACGTCTTCCCACTCAGGTGCAGGGGCCCAAGGACTTGAGCCATCTTCTACTGCTTTCCCAGGCCGCAGCAGAGAGCTGGATCAGAAGAGGAGCAGCCAAGACTAGAACCAGTGCTCATATGGGATGCTGGCACCATAGGCGGTGCTCCACAGCACCAGTCCCAGCAATTTCTTTTCAAATTAAAACTTATTATGCAACCTAGATATTATAACCCTGGTCACTTATTCCAGAGAAATTAGAATTTATGGGTGCATAAAACTATATATAATTGTTAATAGCAATTTTATTTATAATGGCTCAAAACTAGAAACAAGCAAAATACTCTGTCAATAGAAAAATGTGTAAATATACTAAGAACACCACTCAGCAATAAAAATCAGTGACTTATCGATACATAAAACATTTGCATGGGTCTCAGAAGCATTATGATGAACATAAAACACCAATCGTAGGAGGTCACATATGGTACCAATCCATTTACATAACATTTAAAAACAAAGTTATTGTAGAGATGGAAAATGTGAGTGGTGGCCAGAGGCTGGGAAGGACCAGGAAGGTAAAGGAGGTAAGGGAGTAGCAGGAGGGCTATCTCTGTGTTGATAGACAGGCTTGTATTTTGGTTTGTGGTAGTGGCTATACAAGACTACCTGTGATAAAAAAAAAAAAAAATAGAACTATACATGTACATTGTATCAATGCAAAATCCTAACTTTGATATTTTACAATAATTTAGAAAGTTCATTAACAATGGAGTAAACAGATTGAGGGGCTCCTGAGACCTCTGTATACTATCTTTGTAATTACTCGTGAACCGGTAATTAATTTAAAATAAAAGTTCTTAAAAGAAGTCAACTCTTCTCAAAATGATGTATAGATTCTATTCAAGTCCCAGCATGTGTTTTTGTAAAGATTGTCAAGTTGATTTTAAAATTTATATGAAAGTTCAAAGGACCTGGATGAGCTAATTCAGCTATGAAGAAGACAAAGTTGGATAACTCATTTTACCTGAATTTAAGACAAAGTAATATAGATGAAAATGTAGACAAATAGATCAGTGAAACAGAGTCCAAAAATTTTTCTACAAACTTGCAAAAGTAATTCAAATGGCCGGCACGGCAGCTCAATAGGATAATCCTTCGCCTGTGGCCCCAGCACCCCCGGTTCTAGGGCCAGTTGGGGCGCCAGATTCTGTCCCGGTTGCTCCTCTTCCAGTCCAGCTCTCTGCTGTGGCCCGGGAAGGCAGTGGAGGATGGCCCAAGTGCTTGGGCCCTGCACCCGCACGGGAGACCAGGAGAAGCACCTGGCTCCTGGCTTCGGATCAGCGCAGTGCGGCCACAGCAGCCATTAGGGGGTGAACCAACGGAAAAGGAAGACCTTTCTCTCTCTCTCTCTCTCTCTCTCTCTCTCACTGTCCACTCTGCCTGTCAAAACTAAAAAAAAAAAGTAATTCAGGTGAAATACGGTAGTCTTTTCTATAAATTCTGCTGAACAGTTGGTTATCCATATACGGAGAAAATGAACCTTGGTCCACAGCTTACAATATATGAAAAATTAACTCTAAGTCCAGTTTATACCTAAATGTAAATTGAAACTATAAATCTTGCAAAGAAGATTGAAAAAATCATTGTGACTTGGATCAGGCAAAGATTTCTTAGGTATTGCACCAAAAACAAGCTTCTGCTTGTTGTGAAACATCCCATATTGGTGTACCAATTCAAATCCAGTAACTCTGCTTCTGATCCAGCTTCTTACTAATGCATCCAAGAAGGCAGGGGCAGGCAGATGGCTGCTCAAATGTTTGATCTCCTGCCACCCATGTGGAAGCGACGAGGATGGAGTTCCTTGGCCCAGCCCTGGCTGTTGCCAGCATTTGGAGAGTAAACCAGCAGATGGAAAATTCTCTCTCTCTGCTTTTCAAATTAATAAATCTTTTTTAAAAAAAAGGATATTAAAGATTTTTAAAGTTTGGTTTGTTTATTTGAAAGGTAGAGTCAGAGAGAGAGAGAGAGAGAGAGAAAGAGAGAGAGAGAAATAGAGATCTTCCATCAGCTGATTCACTCCGCAAATGGCTGCGATGGCTGGAGCTGGGCTGATCCAAAGTCAAGAACCAGTAGCTTCATTAGGGTCTGCCATGTGCTTGGCAAAAGCCCAAGCACTTGAGCCATCCTCTGCTTCTTTCGCAGGTGCATTAGCAGGGACCCCGATGGGAAGCGGAGCAGCCAGGACTGAATCAGCACCCATATGGGATGCCGGTATTATAGGCTGCAGCTTTACCTGCTATGCCACAGCATCAGACCCATAAATAAATGTTTTTTAAAAGCACAACCCACAAAACAATTGATAATTTGGCATAATAAATATGAAAAAATTTTACTCCAAGAAACATATTAAATTTATAAGATACTGAGAAGACAAGCTACAGTATAACAAAATATTTGCAAGTAAAATATTTAATAATGGTCTTGTACTCAAAACATAAAAAAACTCAAGAAAGAAAAGGAAGTATGGAGGAAAATACATTAGCAAACTTTTACCACAAAATATGTGTGAATGACAAATAAGCACTTGAATAAGCACATGAAACTTGTTTTGTCAGTCAACTGGGAAATACAAATTAGAACAGGTGAGAATCCATTGCTCACCCATTAGGACATTCATATCATGTGTTTTCAAGCTGTTCACATAATGTGTTTGGGAGGAAGTAGAAGAATGGAACATGACTGGTGGAAGTATAAAATGGTACAACCACTTTGGAAAAAAATGGCCAGTTTTCTAAAACATTAAAGATACACCTACTGGCCGGCGCCACAACTCAATAGGCTAATCCTCCACCTAGCGGCGCCGGCACACTGGATTCTGTCTCGGTTGCCCCTCCTGCAGGCCAGCTCTCTGCTGTGGCAAGGGAGTGCAGTGGGGGAGACCAGGAGAAACACCTGGCTCCTGTCATCGGATCAGCACAGTGCGCCGGCTGCGGCGGCCATTGGAGGGTGAACCAATAGCAAAGGAAGACCTTTCTCTCTGTCTCTCTCCCTGTCCACTCTGCCTGTAAAAAAAAAAATACACCTACCATATGTTTCACTCATTTCATTCTCAGGTATTCATCCAAGGGAATTCAAAACTTGTGTCTAGACAAAAACTAGTGCATGAATATGTCCATGTCAGTTTTAATAATAACAAAAACTAAAATGACCCGAGTGCCTCTCAGTAGGTGAATGGATAATCAAATTGTGGCATATCCATACAATGGATTGTTTTTCTGCAATAGAAAGAGAATAAACTATTGGTGCCTGCAACCACATGCACTGATCTCAATAATTCTTCTAGGAACAAGGTGATTCCATCTGTAGAAAACATACAGAATGCAAGCACATCTATAGTAGCAGAAAGCTGACCCATGTTTGCCTGTAGAGGGTGGGGTATTGGCAGGGTGAGAGGGAGAAATTACAAAGGGGCACAAGAAAAAACTCAGGTGGTTGATGCTAATGTTTATTCTCACACTTGGGATGTTGCTTTCAGAGGTATAAGTCAAAACTCATCTATTTATACATTTTAAATATGTACAGCTTATTGCCCATTAAAAATGCATCGATATCTGTAATATAGTAAATGGTGACAATTAGATGAAGAGCACCATGACAACAGCCTTGCTGCAGGCACACACTGGAAGTCCCCATAATGTCATGCCTCAGCGGTGTTACTCACCTTTCATTACTGCTATGATATAGCTAAGAAAAGGTATAATGAAAGAAGGTTTATTTTGTCTCATGGATATAGAGGGTCGCAGTCCAAGCTCAAGCCACTCCATTGCTCTGATACCTGATGAGAGCAGGGGACTGGAGACCATTGACAGAGGAAAGACCACAAGGATAAAGAGAGCCCCATGACCCTAAGACCTCCCACTAGGCCCACCTCCTCACACCACAGTTGGAGCATACCTCCAGCCTTTATGACTTCAGGGTTTAAAAGTCGGGTGAGCTTGTGGGGGGGCAGGGGCTGGTGGCAACATCATGTTAAAACTGTAGCAGCTTCCCTTTCACTGTGCCCCTGGTTTGCCACTTGAACCGCCTTCCAAACTTTGCTGGAGAAGTTTCCTCCTCCCGCTTCTCACACTCTTTTACTCTCCTCTGGCCACTCTCCATCAGACCGTGAATATGTTCTTACTATCTTTTATGCTCTTGTTATTATTTACTGGGTGGGGTGTGAGTGAGAGGGAGAGTAGGGTTGGAAATGTCATTATGCTCTCAAATCCGCATAAATGCAGCACATGAAATTTGTTCACCTTATATAAATAAAATTATAAAATAAAATCTTTCTTAATGTAAACATGTACCTCTAGACACTACCACCCCCACACTCATACACACACAAATTCACACACACATACAATGCACTCACATATATACACACAGAGAGAGTTTCTAAATCTGATTACAAAGCAGAGTTAGACAGTGAGAGAGAGAGACAGAGAGAAAGGTCTTCTTTCCATTGGTTCACTGCCCAAATGCCGCTACAGCTGGCGCTGCACCAATCCGAAGCCAGGAGCCAGGTGCTTCCTCCTGGTCTCCCATGTGGGTGCAGAGCCCAAGCACTTGGGCCATCCTCCACTGCCTTCCCGGGCCACAGCAGAGAGCTGGACTGGAAGAGGAGCAACCGGGACAGAATCCATTGCCCCAACTGGGACTAGAACCCGGAGTACCAGTGCCCTAGGCGGAGGATTAACCTAGTGAGCCGCAGCACCAGCCTGATTACAACACTCTGTAATAACCCAAACCCAGTGAATCTGAACAAAATATCTCTGCTACACTATTTAGTAAGCTAATGAACTGTGCATTGGTCGATATAGAATGGTTGCACTGTGAATACCTAGTTGGCTTGAATTTAGAAACCAAATGGACTTGATTTTGAATTCCAGCTCTGCCACAGGTTAATAACATGACTTTGAGTAGGTTATTTAATCCCTTAAAAGTATTCACTATCTGCAAATGCTTTTATGATACCCGTTTTTGATCTACTTGGAAATTTATGTAAGGATTGAATGAAATCCTGTTTCATGCACCAGCATCCTGCCAGGAGCACATTAGACTCCATCAGTATCCAATTTCTACACTTCTTGGTTCCAGAGGCTTAATCCTCCCCTTTCTTCTAAGGGGTTCATTTATTTCAGGATGGGCTGAGTCAGCACAGTTCAGCACCTCACACAGAAAGCACCCCTCATTTTCTTTAAATCCATCAATCCTTCTTCAAGCCCAATAAGCATTGCTAGGCAGCATCACTCCCCCGTGCCCTAGCCTGAGAACTCTCACTGGGCACAGAACACGGGCCCTGGCACACTCAGAGCTTAAAGGCCCAACTCAATGTCTGATGCCTCCAGAAACCAATGATTTCTTTAGAGCAGTTTAATCTGCCTATACTTTAGAAAAAAAAAAAAAGACAGCCTTCCTTGCAATCAATCTACATACCAATAATATACACTATAAATAACTAAAACAAAGACCCACTCCTATTGCAGTTGCGTGCACCTTACAGTAGGGTTAGGACTTCAGTATCTTGAGCAGCATTCGTTTTGCGTTTCTGTTTTTCCCCAGGCTAAATGATCCTTGAGGACAAAAGCTGTTTTCTTTTGAATCACACAAAGTGCCTAATACAGTGTTCACTTTAGATTTGCTTCATTAGTTTTGATGGTACCGACTGGAAGACCATAGATAATTACTTGCTGTCCTCCCACCTGCACAGATTTCTTTACTCATGTCTTTCTCTGGAAATCTTTTCATATTCCACGTCTATTCCAGAAGGAAGCAGTCCAACTTAAACAACCCCTCCTCCATGAGGCTGTCTTGCATGGCTTCTGCTGAAGTTAATGTCTGCCTCCTCTGCCCTTCCTTTGTACTGGATTTTAAAGATCTGTGTACCAATTACCAGCATGGGAACATGGTCAAGAGATTGTCTGTCTATGAGCCTTGGTTATCCGTGAGTCTAAAATAAAGATAATAACACCCGTCTCATAGGGCCATTGCGAAGATCCAATGAGGTAATATATATGGACGTTCTCTGCAAACTGAACTTGGATAAACAAGTGGAAGGGGTAATTATCTTTATTATAGCTCTTATTATTGTCTGCCTTGTATTGTAGTTACTTGTCAGTGGATCTGTCTCCCGAATTGGTTTGAAAAATCCTGGGAGAGGAAGATGCTTTTACTTATCTTTATAACTCCCACTGATCCTTGCACATATGGGTGCACATTAGGATATGCTGAATTGAATGTGCCCTGTGCATATTAGAGAAGTGCCTTTTCTCCATCAGACGAGTAAAAATCTATCACAGTATTGGCAATTCTATATATAGGCACAAAAACCAAACAGATTTGGCCTTTCCTTTTATGCTCCAGAAGATATTTTTCAAAGGAAAAGTGGGGAGTCATTTTCCCTGATAAGTGCCACATGTTCAAAACCTGCAGAGCAAGTAACCAATACAATTCATCAAATGAGATTATAGGAATTCAGGAAACAGCAAGTCCTAATTAAACCAAAACAACAATCCGCACCAGATGCACACTCTATTTTCAAGCTATGATCTTGAATTTTATTATCCTTCAGAGTTCTGGAGTCAAGATTTGCTACAAAGGGGCTGAACTGAAAGCAAACAAAAAAGAATGTTGAGAGTCCAGTTCTTGTGGAGGAGTCTAAATGGGAACATAAGATGTTTATATTCAAAGTCAGGGACATCTTCCAGCCAAGGACAGGAGGATGCTTTGAACTGACTAACTGGCTTCCTGGATCCAGAAGGGGAGGAATGATGTTGAGAATTCTGTAACAGACATTCTCTCTTTGTGCAACTTCCTTAGCCATTCTTATCTGACCCTCTTGGTAGAATTGAACCTCTCTGAGTTTTCTCTGAATTATCTGCCCAGCAAATAACAAGCTGGAAACAGAACAGTCGCTTGAAGCACATCAGGCCAATCAGACTTCCTTTGTTATGAGACTTTGAATGCAGAGACTGGATCAGCCCAATGGTATTAGGCTTGACTAAAGTCCTCCCAAGAGGAAATGTTGACCACTGGATGTGACTGTGGGACCCTGAAGATAACTGTGGGCTGAAAATGTGCATTTGTGAATCGTCACCATGTAACTGGCTAGCCATGTGGATGAAGCAGTCCAGAGTAAGACATGAGAGGAGAGGTAGGAAGAGGTTGGACGGGGAAGGGAGGAGGGTTCAAGTCTCGAATTCACCATTGATTTACTTGCTGAGAGACTTCAAGCAAGGCCTTTGGTCATATGGAGCTACAGTTTTCTTCTCCGTAAAAAATTCATTTATTAGACAAAAGTTTTACAGTTTTTTTATTAGAATCCAGACCCTATGTATACTGTTTGAGAACTGGTAAACCTGACAAACTTTGTTGGAAGCATGTGTATAATACAGAGATGAATGAATGCTGGGATAAGGTATAGTCAGGATAGTGTTGGTATCCCTTTGAGAAGCAGCCACTCCAGTCCTAGAGGATTAAGGCCGATTTCTGCAACAGTGACATCCAAGAGCAGACATAAGGGCTCAATCAGCGGTTATCCATTTATTAGGAAGAGGATATGAACTGGACCCAAGGGACAACCAGTACAGAAGCCCACAGACAAGAGAGGGCATGACTAAATTCAAGAAAGTGTTAGTACTTCAACCTGATTTTGAGAGAGACCATACAGTGATGAAAGATGAGAGAGTTGGGCTCACTCCAGATTACACAGCATTTTTTAAATTGGTTGTAGGAGGCTGGCTTCAATATTCAAGAAAGTGAAAACCCATGGAATGGTTTAAAGCAGAAAAATTTTGGTATTAAAATTGTGCTTTAGATATAGTATGTTTCAGTATGGAAACTTCTTTGGAAATAGGATAGTTAGGAAGTTGTTGAAATAATCTGGATAAGGAATGAAGATGCCCTGAAGACAATGATTGTAGAGATGAAGAAAACATGTCTGGCTTCTAGAGAGGATGAGAAGATAGAATACAGCACAACCAGTGTCCTGAGATGAATGGAAGTCAAGAAAAATTGGACTTCAGTGGTGAGATTGCATTTTGCTATCAGTTTAAACAGGAGGAGCAAGTTAACTCAGCCACCATTATCACCTCTGATCGCGACACTTTGTATAAGACTGAGTATGCCTGGAGAAACCATCACCAAGAACATGTGTAATTTCCAAACACAAAGACCACAAACTTACGGACGCTGGTATTAAATGCTGATTCCTTTCCTCCTGCAGAGGTGCCCAATCTATTTAACACTACGCCTTTCAGCTTTGGATCATTTGCCATAGAATCTCACTTAAAAACGGAAAAGAAAAAGCTAGGTACACTTGGGTTACATGTGTATGTATACAAATAAGGAGAACATGCAAGCAGGTAATTGGGGAAAATCAGATTTGGAGCTCTATGCTTATTCTTAAACTCAGTGCCTCAGTGAAGGGTTCTTAGTGCCTGCTGGTTACTATGGAGATATTCTGAGGCAATTACCACATGCCTTGTGTCTAGACCCCCAAGGAAGACACTCATTAATCCAGAGCACCTAAAGGCTTAAAAAGAGGTTACAATAACAGCATGGCCCAACATGATTTTATTCCATATACAGAAAACTTACTTAATGCTACATATCCAAGGAGTCCTGGTAACTAGAAAAATAGATTTTTCACTAGTTGTATGTGAAAGACTGTATGTAATCTAATTTAGCTAGGAGAAGCATCATTATATTTGTGTGTGGACTGAAAAGTGCATGAGAAAAGAACAGAGCAGGGGCTGGGAACCTGTCTTCCAATAGTGGATGTGAAACTGTTCCTGGTTGACTTTGGGCACGTTTCTAACTCTACCATTTGGGGCAAGTCCGAATGAGCATGTGCCAAACTGTACATCTCTTCCCTCTTTTATTCCCACTCTTATATTTAACAGGGATATCTTTTCAGTTAAATTTAAACACCTAAGAATAATTTTGTGTTAATTAAAGAGTTCAACTAATGGTATTAAGTAGAACAAAAATACTAAAAGGAATAAAGTAGTAAGTTGTTTCTTGACAGTCAGGACAAAGGCTGATCAAGTCATTGTTTCTCAGAGTATCCATTTCACTGCAACAGGTTTCCTTTTAGGTGCACAGTTAGTTGTCACTAGGTTCTTTCTACATTTCCATCCTGTCTTACTTAGCATGCTGGTGCATCCTCTTAGGCTGTCTCTTCTCACTGTCTTAGGATGACTCCTGTGGCGAGCAACTCGGACTAGACTGTTACTGGAATTAAGACTTATTCTATGCATCTGCTCTCCCACAATATGGCGCTGAGAAGGGAGTAAACAGCTTCTACACAGCTGCCTCTCACCAACTTGATTGACTGAGCTGCAGGAGCTGATCTTGCTCCTGATTGGAGGAGAGCAGCGTGCTTGGCGTGTGGGTAGCAGAGTTGGGATTGGTGGAAGAGGACTATAAAGGAGGAGAGAGACAACATGCACCAGGAACATCTAGGGGAAACACCTGAGGAACATCTGAGCAGCCCCCGAGAGAGCCGGCCGGCGGTGTGCCGCTCCCCTGCGGAAGTGGGGAAAGTGGCAGGGGGAACCGCCCTTCCACAGAGGTGGAAGGGTCGGTAGCCAACCCGGGAAGAACCAGCAGCAAACCCGGGGAGGGCCGAGCAGACAAAAGAACAGCGCAGGGTCCTGTGTCGTTCCTCTGTGAAGAGGGGGAGCGACAGACTCCCACTGCTCCAACCATGACATAGTGATGGCCAACCCAAAGGTGGACAAACGCAGCTTCTTCTCATGTTTCTTTTTAAAAAGAAAGACAAAATACGTGGATACTACCTTGACTTTCTGACATGTCCCCTCAGCCAGAATAGTTTTGTATGCCCATTTTTAATGCCCAGAATGGTGAATTATCCAATGAGCTTTCTAATTATGGTCACGTCCTGAGATACAGAAGGAGGAGACTCTCCCTTGACTCACTTGATTGCCCCATACCAGAAGCTAATGGATTTGCTTTAAAGGATTGTCAGAAAGAAAAGCCCTAGAAAGGAATATCCTTCATGAAGTCTGTCTTCATATATCACCCAGACCCAGATCCTGCAAAAGACTCCCTGTAAGAGTAGCATGAATTCTGCTAAAATTGAAGCAGGAACAAACATGAAATTTATGGTTAAATTTGGTTGGAGGAATGGTGAAATAATTGATTTTTTATGAAAAGTGTACAGGGGGCAATTCTCTCCCAAATTTCATCAATTTTAAATTGGATAACAATTTTTTTAAAATATTTATTTGTTTATTTGAAAGTCAGAGTTACAGAGAGAGGAGAGGCAGAGAGAGAGAGAGAGAGAGAGAGAGAGGTCCTCCATCTGCTGGTTCACTCCCCAATTGGCTGCAACGGCCAGAGCTGCGCCAATCTGAAGCCAGGAGCCAGGAGCTTCTTGCAGGTCTCCCACACAGGTGCAGGGGCCCAAGGACTTGGGCCATAATCTACTGCTTCCCTAGGCCACAGCAGAGAGCTGGATCGGAAGTGGAGCAGCCGGGTCTTGAACCGGTGCCCATATGGAATGCCGGCCCTTCAGGCCAGGGTGTTAACCTGCTGTGCCACAGCGCCGGCCCCGGAAAACAATTTTAAATAATAACAATTGTCCCCCCAAGAAGGGACAAGATGATATGGAAGATGAAGCCTGCTGTGGCAGACCATCCACATCAATTTGCAGGAAAAAATTTAATCTTGATCATGCTCTAACTGAAGAGCACCAACAGTTAACAGCAAAAACACCGTAGACATTTTCAATTGTTTCAGTTTATACAATGTTAACCAAAAAATTGTTGTAAACTTTCTGTTCTGTGGGCATCAAAACTATAACACCCAGGTCAGCTTCAGACAAGAATAGTTTTCAGTGGAAATGTTATGCAACTGGTGTCAAGATCCAAAGCATTTCTTTGAAGAACTATAACAGGAGATGAAACTTCATTTTAACAGTATAACGCTGAAGACAATGCACAATCAAACCAGTGGCTACTTGGGCCAAGTTATTGGCAAAGTGAGTTAAGCATCCACCCATAATGCCACACTCTGTAAGAGAACTGGTTTGAGTCCTGGCGGCGCCACTTCTGACCTAGCTGCTGCTAATGTGCCTTGGAAAGCAGTGAAAGATGGCCTGAGTGCTTCAGTCCCTGTCACCTGTGTGGGAGACACAGATGCAGGCTAGGCTCCTGGATTCTGGTCTGGCCCAGCCAAATGGTTGGAGAGTGAACCAGCTAGTAGATCTCTTTCTCCCTCTATTTCTCCCTCTCTTTAACTGCACATTTTAAATAAATAAATAAATCTTTAAAACATAGCAATGATTACCAAGAGGTAGAAGTGGTCAGTGATAGCCAAAGTGAACCATTCAAGAGTACAGACTTTGGATGCATTTTGCTTTCTGACCTCCTGGAAGTCAAAGATCAATCATATTTTCTAATTAGGAAAGTGTTTTGACAAAGCAGTCCTGGAGCCAGCATTGTGGTACAGCAGCTTGAGCTGCTGCCTGCAGTATTGGCATCCCATATGGGCACTGGTTTGATTTCTGGCTGTTCCACTACTGATCCAATTCGCTGCTGCTATACCTGGGAAAGCAGTAGAAGATGACTCAAGTTCGTGTGCCCTTTCACCCAAATGGGAGACCCAGAAGAATCTCCTGGCTCCTGGCTTTGGCCTGGCCTATCCTTGGTTGTTTCAGCCATTTGGGGAGTGAACCAGTTGAAAGAAGACCTCTTTCTTTCTCTCTCTCTCTCTCTCTCTCTCTCTGTTTCTTTGCCTTTCAAATATATAAATGTCTTTTTTAAAAAAGAAAGTAATCCAAAGATTTAGCAGAAGAAATAATGACAATTTAGTGAGAGTTGTCATGGGAAATTATTGTGCATACCCCCTGCAGTCCTGATTTAGCATCTTCTGAATTCCTTTTCTATTCCTAATTTTTTTAAGAATTAATTTATTAATTTGAAAGAGGAGTTACAGAGAGAAATAGAGCCAGAGAGAGAGAGAGAGAGAGAGAGAGAAATGTCTTCTCGTCCGCTGATTCACTCCCCAAATGACCGCAACAGCCAGAACTGAGCTGATCTGAAGGCAGGAGCCAGGAGCTTCTTCCAAGTCTCCTTCATGGGTGCAGGGGCCCAAGAAGTTGGGCCATCTTCTACTGCTTTCCCAGGTCACAGCAGAGAGCTGGATCGAAGGAGGAATAGCCAAGACTAGAACTGGAGCCCATATGGGATGTTGGTGCCGCAGGCTGGGGCTTTAACCCATTGCACCACAGCACCTAATCTTAAAACATCTTTAAACAGCATGCATTTTTTTTTCAGCTAATAATGTAAAAATAAATAAATAAATAAATAAACAAACAGCCAAAAAAACTAAACTGGCATGATTACAATTCCATGAACTTCAGGTCTTCAGGGATAAGCTAAGTGCCTAGTATCATGACTTAAAAATTTGTGTCTTGAAATTCATGGAGCGTATATTGGGGGATAAGGTTTATATTGTAATTTTTATCTTTTAATTCCACTGTTCCATGAAGTTTCTGAAGTCCCCTTATATAAAAGCATGCTACAAATAGTAGTTGTTGTCTTGCATTCCCATTCTTTCCTACCCTCTAGCCTAAATCTATAAGCCAAGAAAGAGGAGAGTCACACAGCCTTAATAAACTGCATTTTCATGTAGCTGAGTTTTAATTTATTCTTAAATTTTGGGACACTTTTATTACATGAAATAAATGCTAACATATTTATTTTGCTGCATATTTCAGTCTTTACATCCCAGTTTGCTAGAGGGAAAGAAAAAAAATTAAAACATTTATCAAAAAACAACTATGTCAATAATGGAGAATATTGGCAGGTGATATGCCAAGAAATGGAGAGTTCAAATGCGGAAGACTTTTTTTCATGCCATGTGAAATAATTTGCAGGTGAAATAATTTGCATGTGAAATAATCCTGCCAACTGTGAGGAAATATTTAAGTGTTTAATCAGGAAAGAGATATAATCCAATTTATGTCATAATAGAAGTCTATTCTAAACAGATTCTATTAACCAAGACCACAAGAAGAAGGAGGAATAGGCATATATAAAAAGATAATGAATTACCTTATGATATGAAGAGTTTTTGGGTTTCTGGAATACCCAGGTAGAAACTTTTGTTTAGCTATTAACATGAGAACATGGCTCAGTGGACCCCTCAAACATTACTCGTGTAATTTTCTTTCTTTTTTTTTTTTTTAGAAGGACTTATTTATTTATTTGGAAGGCAGCATTACAAAGAGGCAGAGAGAGAGAGACAGAGAGAGAGAGAGAGAGAGAGAGAGGTCTTTCATGTGCTGGTTCACTCCCCAAATGGCCAAAATGGCCACAGCTGTGCTAATCCAAAGCCAGGAGCCAGAAGCTTCTTCTGGATCTTCCATGTGGATGCAGGGGCCCAAGGACTTGAGCCATCTTCTTCTGCTTTCTCAGTCCACAGCAGAGAGCTGGATCAGAAGTGGAGCAGCCAGAACTTGAACTAGTACCCATATGGGATGCTGGCACTGCAGGCAGTGTTTTTACCCACTACACCACAGCACCAGCCCTGATTTTATAATTTTCTACCCCATCTAAGCTCCTATAACATTATCCCTTATTTTATTAATCTTTAGAATTTAGAGTTATCAGAGTCCTTTTTTTGGAACGTTTTGTTATTTTTTTTTTTTTTTGCCTTTGAATTAACTGTCCAAAAAAAATTACTTGAGTAAATTATCTAACTTAGGTTTTCCATGCCAGGAACAGACTACCTTATTCCCAGGAAACTACGCTTGCTGAAGTATCCAAAGTCTTCCTTTTTTATCCAAGGTTCTGTGTCCTTGGCTGGAGGTTTGACAGCTCTACAGCCTGTTGCAGGGAAAGGTCATATAGATAGGAACTATACTGACAATCCTCTGCTGTAGCAGCTCTCGGTAATTACTTTTTGGAGAATGGCCATAGTTTCACAATGTCACCCTTGAATTTCTTCAAAATTGTTGGGAGAATTCCACCTAGACTTATGATTTTTTTACATTTAGTTTGACAATTTGATCTAGAAAATCTTGTCTGCTACTCTCCAACTTTTTTCTAATACCCAAGTAGAACATAGATAATCTTTGATTTCAACTTGGAATTAACATCATTTTGTGGTGCAGTATAATAGCTGTGATCCCATTAAACTGTGCTCCATAGAACACAAAAAGCAAGAATATAGTATTTGAACATTGATGTGGCTGCAACTAATCCCTGGATTATCTGCTGGATGACATATTACCCAGCAATGAAGAGCCATGAAACAGCTACCAGATGAGGTGACCCAAACAATCAGACTGGAAAATGGATTGCTCATCTATTTTTGCATCTCTAAATGATTAAATTGAATCTAATACTCACAATCATTCTCATTTAAAAGTTTAAACCATCTCCAATCCCCAAAACCTACTTAAGTAAGAGTTGTTTTTTTTTTTTAATAGTATTTGAAATGTGGTTGTTTCAGTGTTAAGTTACAGGTTATGTTTCTAAGGAGACATGGGAGGTCACATGTGACCACAAACTCCTTTCCATCATTCATTTATTTTATTCATTCTTAATTTTATTCTATTCCATGCCATTTACTATATCCCTTTTTGGCATGGAGACTAAGATCAAACAAACATAGCTTTGTCTCTCAACAAAATTTAAATAAGTTGTGGGTTGTAATAAATAGCATTGAGTGTCATTTTTAGGTTGTTATACATGTAAGTATTGAAAGGGAGGGAATCCTCCCAAACTGCTGTGAGGCCAGCATCATGCTAATTCCTAAATCAGAAAAAGATACAACAGGTGAAAGGATCTATAGACCATTACTCCTGATGAAGATAGATGCAAAAATCCTCAATAAAATAATAACTAATTTAATCCAACAACACATCAGAAAGATCATTCACCTGGACCAAGTGGGATTTATCCCTAGATGCAGGGATGATTCACAAATCAATCAACGTGATACATCGCTATAATAAACTGAAAAACAAAAAACATGGTTATCTCAATAGACACAGAGAAAGCATTTGATAAAATACAACATCCTTTTATGATAGAAACCTTAAGCATTTGGGTATAGAAAGAACATTCATCAATACAGTCAAGGCAAATTATGGCAATCCCACAGTCAGCATCTTATTGAATGGGGAAAAGTTGGAAGCATTTCCACTAAGATCCAGAATCAGACAGAGATGCCCACTCTCATCATTGCTAATCAGTTCAGTCCTGAAAGTTTTAGACAGAGCCATTAGGGAAGAAAAAGAAATCAAAAGGATATAAATTCAAAAGGAAGAAGACAAATTATTTCTATTTGTATATGACATAATTCTATATGCAAGGAATCCCAAAGACTCCACTACAAGACTATTGAACTCATAAAAGCGTTTGGTAAAGTGGCAGGATATAAAATTAATATGCAAAAATCAATAACCTTTGTATACAAACAATTCCATGGCTGAGAAAGAACTTCTAAGATAAATCCCATTCACAATAGCTACCAAAAAATTTACCTTGGAATACATTTAACTAAGGAGGTGAAAGATCTTCACAATGAAAAATTCAAAACATTAAAGAAAGAACTAGAATAAGACATATAAAATGGAAAAATCTTCCATGTTCATGGATTGGAAGAATCAGTATCATCAAAATACCTATACTACCCAAAGCAGTTTACAGATTAAATGTGATCCCAGTCAAAATACCAATGATATTCTTCTCATATCTAAAAAAAAGAGTTAAAATCCATATGGAAACACAAGAGACCCCCAATAGCTAAAGCAATATTACACAACTAAACAAAGCCAGAGGCATCATAATACCAGATTTCAAGACATACTACAGGGCAGTTATAATTAGCATAAAATATGCATACAGACCGAGAGAACAGAATGGAAACTCCAGAAATTAACACATCTACAACCAACTAACCTTTGACAAAAGAGCTAAAATCAATCTCTGGAGAAAAGGTCTCTTCCACAAATGGTGTTGGGAAAATTGGATTTCCATGTGCAAAAGTATGAAACAAGACCACTACTTTATACCTTTTACAAAAATCAACTCAAAATGCATCAAAGACCTAAATCTATGACCTGATATCATCAAATTACTGAAAGAGAATATTGGGAAAACTCTGCAGGACATTGGCATATGTAAAGACTTCTTGGAAGAGAACCCAGAAGCATAAGCAAATACACAAATGGGATTACATCAAACTAAGAAGCTTCTGAAGTGCAAAGGAAACACAGCAAAGTGAAGAGGCAACCCAACAGAACTGGACAAAATATTTGGAAACTATGCAACTGATAAAAGGTTAATATCCAGAATCTACAAAGAAAACAATCCAGTTAAGAAATGGCCAAAGGACTTCAACAAGCATTTTTCGAAAGAGGAGATTTGAGTGGCCAACAGACACATGAGAAATGTTCAGGATCACGAGCCATCAGGGAAATGCAAATAAAACCACAATAAAGTTTCATCTCATCCAAGTGAGAATGGCTCCCATACAGAAATAAACAAACAATAAATGCTGTTGAGTATGTGGGGAAAAGGGTACCCTAATCTACTACTGGTGAGAATGTAAACTGGTATAGCCATTGTGGAAGACAGTATGGAGATACCTCAGAAAGATGTAAATAGATACACCATATGACCCAGCAATCCCATTCCTGGGAATTTACTCAAGTGAAGCATATGAAAGAGTTATTATCTATGCCCCCATGTTCACTGCAAACCAATTCATACTAGCTAAGATATGGAATCAACTCAGATCAACAGATGACTGAATAAAGAAATTATGGTAAATATACATGATGGAATACTACTCAGCAGTAAAACAGAATGAAATCCTGTGTTTTGCAACAAAATAGATGCAACTGGAAACCATTATGATGAAATACACCATTCCAAAAAAGACAGATATCATAGTTTTCCCTGATCTGTGATAACTAAGAGTACCAAAAATGTAGTATATAGGAGTCAAAGGAGAAAACAAACAGATTCATAGACAATATAAAAGTTAGTATCTATAGTTTAGTATTTAAATGGATAAGGGGGACAAATAAAATTGATATATTTGGGATGACTATTGCATGTTGGGTTTCCTAAGGTGAAACATCATAGCAACCAATATAATGAGTCCCCATTTTAAAAACCTAATAGAATATTTGGGGATAAACTTAAAGGCTAAGACTGTAAACACAGTTTATGAGTAAGGAATTTGAGATGTGTGAGTCACCAGCAAAGAATTGCTTCAAAAGGTCTGGATTAGAGATAAATATGGGAGTTATTAGTGTGGAAATGATACTTGAAAGGAGGCAAGCTGCGAAAACTGAACATAAGGAAGTGGAATGGAAGGAAAAAACAATAAAATGGAGCCCACAGAGGCCAAGGAGCTATGTAATTTTAGGTAAGGGATAGCTCAGCCAAGTAAGTTAGGAACCTCAAACCATATGCTGAATTCGGTGAGTCATGCCGAATTCTGTCAAAATATTTCCATGGAATGAGAGTAAGAGAGGTAGTGCCTTGATTGTAGTGTGTGGAGGATGTGTAGGTATTGAGGGACACTGCTGCATCAGAGTAAGGTAGGCTATTCTTTCAATAAGGTTACCTATGAGGAGAAGTGAATCATAGGATGGTAGCCACAGAAGGAAATGGTGGTCAAGGAAGGTTTTGTTTATTTTTTTATTTGTTTTAAGACAGGAAAGGTATGGACTGTTTTTATTCCAAAGGAAAACCCCCATGGGAAAGTTGAATCAGGAGAAGGAATGGGCCATACGATGGTCAAGGATGTACTCCGAAGTACAGGGAGTGATGTGGGTGTTAGGACTGAGGTCCCTGTGCCAAAGGATAAGGAAAACAATGGGCATTTCTACGAGATTGTGAACTGATTGCCTCTATTTTCTTACCAAAGAATGTGGGTAGAAATGTCATAGAGGTAGCAGGATGTTGGGTTGAGAAAAGAAGATTTTGAAGATTTAAAAAGTCACTGAGAGGAATTCACCATTCATTTGTTCACTCAGCAAATGTTTGTTTATGTTTATATGTGTTAGGCATAGCGCTAGGAACCAGAATTCCAAAGGTTAAGTAGCCCAATCTATTGTTCAGGCCACCCAGAGCTAGTTTCATAAGTAAGATGTGCATTCACACAGGAACCTGTAATTAGAAATGTCCAATGATTAGTGTCTGCTGTTGCTTGGAATTCTTGGTAGTTATAGAAGATATGGCCCCCATTCCCATTTTTCACTGGGTCATGCAGATTATGTAGCTGGTATTTTATTCATCACACAAGTTATGTCTGGTAGGAAAGATATATACTAGAAATTAAAACTGCATGAAAAAGATAACAGTCAATGAAGTTTAAAAAAATAAATAAGTAAGCAAAAACAATAACAGGAAATGTATGTTACAAGTGAAGGGTCTTAGAGGCCTGTGGAACACATGGTGAGGAACCACTAACCTGCTCTGGAGAATACTGGGATGTGCCCCAGTGCACTGATAGAATAACATTAAAGTGGTCATGTCCTTCCAAGCAGGAGGGAAGGAAAGAGATATAATGAAAGAACACAGAAATGAAATTTGAAGTTGACTGGAGTTGACAGACCTCATATCTTGGTTTTGACTTTCTAAGAAGAGGCAAGAAAAGTAGCTGAAAGTAAAGAACGAATTTAAGATTTAAGAAAGGGTAGGAATATGTCACTTGTACCGTGGAGAGTGCTTCAGAAAGTGAAGTGCTGCAGATGAATCAAAGGACCCCTAGCAGAAGGAGGGTAGGCAGTGTGGAAATGATACTTGAAAGGAGCACTATATGTGAGTACTATATGTCTGAGATCAGGGAAAGAAGGACCCCAGGGTTCTGAAAGAGTTAGTGAGAGCAAGATGCTGAAGTCAGCAGAGAGCATGGCATCAGCAGGAACAGGAAAGGAAGTGAGACTTTGGAAAAGGAAACTGTAAACCGATGCTAAAATCTTCTAACAATGACAATAGTTCTAGAGATGGAAAGATGCATTCAAAAGAAAAGGAATGGGACTGGAAGTACACGGTGCATATATTAGAAGGAAAAAGCAAGTGAACAGTGACCAAGAAACAACAGTGTGGCACAGTCAGTTATCACTTCACTTCCTCCTGATCCTGGGAGAGAAAATTAAGGAAGGACCCACTTAGGGGAGAAGAGGGGAAAGTTCTATCACGAGGGTGGTGGCAGGGGTGGAGGGGATTAGATTTACTCAAATAGAGTAAGTCTGAAGAAAGTGTATGAATAAAATAGTGAGGATTGTCTTCCACTGCCAGCCATAAGAAATAAGCAAATGTGACCCATGACCAGGAGAACCATCAATTAGTTGACAGAGACCTAGAAATGACAGAGATGATGAAATTATGGAACAAGAACTTTGAAACAGTTTCTATAAACATGTTCCATTTGTTCAAGGATGAAAAGAAAAATGCAGCCATAGTGGGGACACAAATATAAGATATTTTAAAAGGACCCAAATAAAACTTCTAGAAATAAATGCAATTTTCCAATGAGAATTTAGCTGGAAGGATTAGACACTGAGGAACACACAATGGACTTGAAGACAGAGGAACTACTCAAAATTAGTCACAGGGAGGAAATAAAATTTGAGAAATCATTAGTATGGGAAAGGCTTCCAAGGCAATGAGACAAAGTCTACTGGGAAGGCCTCGGGAGATATGAATCCTGAACAAACTCAGCTTGACAGGACAGAGAAGAAAGCCAAGGAGAAATCTGCCTGAAAATTCGGTAACTCCCTAGTGGCTGTGCTGGGTTGTAGCCGTTCATGTATTTATTTTAAAATGTTTACCAAAGCATACTACCATTTGGTGATTACTTTCTACATGTCATTCTTTGTACTAACTCCAGGAAATGCAAGGATGTCTAAGACAAAAGTTCTAATCTGTATGGAGAGGCCTGGCAACAGAAAGAAGGATCCTAAGTAGCATCATGGTGATACAGACTTCTAAGGAGGTACTCACTTCAAGGTTGCACAATGCAATCAGCTTGCCCCCGAGAGGGAATGCCACCTTCAGCTTTGCACCCTAGATTCCTCTCTTGTCTCAATCTAGACTCTGCTCAGGGTAGGAGAAATTAGTGATGCTAGAAAGAAGTACTGGGTTTGGGACTAAATTACCCAAGGTTTCCATGTTATTCAAATGTGATTGCTCACCTCCCTGCCTCCAGCATCTAAGGGATGCCTGGGCCTTTGGCTTCCAGAGAGTGAAGACTCCCCGTGTCTTCAGATAAAAGGTGTGGGTTGGAAAAGCAAAGCAGAGCATGACCTCACCATCAGTTGCCTGGCTTCCTCGCTGTTCCAGATATTTGTGGAGTCAGGAAGGTGCATGCTGGTGGTGGGGGAAGCTGTGCTTACACTGCAGTGTCCCTTTGGGCTCCAGAGTAGTGCTCTTAGCAGCTACCTATGGTGGCTAAAGAAAGGGAGGAGAAAGAAGGAGGTGAGCGTGTTGGGGTAGTGAGATCCCAGATAAACTCAGTGGCCGTCTCTGCCCCAGAGTTGTACATAGTTAGAAAACATCATTTTTTTTTAAAAAATTATTTATTTACTTGAAAGTCAGAGTTACACAGAGAGAGTAGGAGAGGCAGAGAGAGAGAGAGAGAGAGAGAGAGAGAGGTCTTCCATCTGCTGGTTCACTCCCCAGTTGACCACAATGGCCAGAGCTGGGCCAATCTGAAGCCAGGAGCCAGGAGCTTCTGGGTCTCCCATGAGTGTGCAGGGGCCCAAGCACTTGGGCCATCTTCTACTGTTTTCCCAGGCCATAGCAGAGAGCTGGATTGGAAGTAGAGCAGCCAGGACTTGAACCAGTGCCTATAAAGGATGCCGGCACTGCAGACGGTTACTTTACCCGCTACACCACCATGCCAGCCTCTAGAAAACATCCTTAAACCCTAGGGAGAAATTAGAGGATCTCTCTGGCTGTTGGTTTGGGGATTCTTTGGGAAGACTTGAAAAAAGGGTTGAAGAAAAGAACAACACAGAAAGGGCAGAAAGAGAAGGTGAAACAATGTTCCCTGATTTCCCAGGACCCCAAGCCCTACTGCTGGGGACACCATATCTCTTTTCCTATCTTTAGTGCCCTGCTTTCTGGGGCTGTTGTCAACCACATTTCAAGTGTGCATGCCGTGTGTGTGTGTGTGTGTGTGTGTGTGTTTAGTTAAGTATTCTGTATTCTGATATGTTGTAAGTATATGCTATATAAGAAATAAGCTACAGATCTTTCTTGATTTGAATATGACTTTACCTATGATCACTAGAAGGGAAATCAGAGAAAAAGAACTTGGAAAATATCTTCCACCTCATTCCAGAAACTACTGATACCTACTAATTTTCTTCTTTGGTAATGAGCTAATTTCCCCCATTAAAGATCAAAACTGTATTCACAGAGGCAAATTCAAAACAGAGTTCCCTTTTCTGGAAGCTTCCAGACACATTTTCTAAGACTATAAGACAAGAAGCAGTCACATTTGAAGCTTCTGATGGCTAATTCCAATATACAAAATATGAAGCCATTCTGGAACAAGCCACCTGCATATAGCCAGGGGAAGGAAGGAGCAAGACAAGGACTACTTGGAAGACAGAGCAGGAGAAAAAACGCCTGTGATTCAGATGTAGGCATTCAGTAGGGTCTGCAAGGGGAATCTGCACTTCCCTCTGTTTCCCGCTGACTAGGTTTCCCCAAGACTCATTCCTGCTCTGACACCTTCAGGAAATTTGTAGATCAAGCTTTTCTTTTTGAAGTTGATGCCTCCATGTGTGCTTCTAGGCAGGGACAAACAGCTTCCTGCACAACAGCTTTGCCAAGTTCTTTAGGGAGCCAGGTGACCCTTGATGCAATTTAGGTTATATTTATTCACTTCTGCTCCACGGTCAAATCACACAGCTCTGTACCCTGATGGATGACTGTTTTGCTTAGAAGTAAAAACCCTCTGCTCTGAAATTTCTCAATACTGAAAATAGTGTAATCATTGTTTCCCAAAGGCTCCCAAGCCTGTAATCATTCAGTTGATCAGTTGCACCTACTGGGAGACTTAGACCCAACGGTCCTGAAGTAGTTTTGGGTCTTTCTCATATCTGTTTCTGAAATGGAAATCAAATCATTCATATCTCCTCAAGTAATCATTTAGATTAGCAGTCGGCACACTTTTGGTAAAGGGCCATGTGGTTAACATTTTAGGTTTTTCAGGCCAAATGGTTCTTTTGCAAGTATTCAACTTTGCCCTTGTAGCTTAAAAACAGCCGGAGACTGTGTGTAAACACATGAGTGTGCCTGTCTTCCAAAAGAAACTTGACTTACTAAAGCAGGCAGCAGGCAAGATTTGCCCAGGCCAGGATTTGCTAAGCTCTGCTCCAGATGGTTCAAAAAACACCCTTTGACTTCCTTCCTTCCTCCCTCCTTCCTTCCTCCCTCCCTCCCTCCTTCCTCTCTCCCTCCTTCCTGCCTCCCTCCCTCCTTCCTCTCTTCCTCCCTCCCTCCTTCCTCCCTCCCTCTCTCCTTCCTTTCTTTCTTCCTTCCTCCCTTCCTTCCTTCCTTACTCCCTCCCTCCCTCCTGCCTCCCTCCCTGCTTCCTGCCTCCCTCCTTCCTTACTCCCTCCCTCCTTCCTTCCTCCCTCCCTCCTTCCTTCCTCTCTTCCTCCCTCCCTCTTTCCTCCCTCCCTCCCTCCTTCCTCCCTCCCTCCTTGCTGCCTCCCTCCCTCCCTCCCTCCTTCCTCCCTCCCTCCTCCCTCCCTCCTTCCTTTCTTCCTTCCTCCCTCCCTCCCTCCTCCCTCCATCCCTCCCTCCTTGCTCCCTCCCTCCCTCCTTCCTTTCTTCCTTCCTCCCTCCCTCCCTCCTTCCTCCCTCCCTCCTGCTCCCTCCCTCCCTCCTTCCTTTCTTCCTTCCTCCCTCCCTCCCTTTCCTCTCTCCTTTTATGCACCACCTATTACCACTGACAGTTATGAAAGTTTCAAAATTTACATAAGCTATTTTATATTGGTGTGATTTCCATAAAATTGCCACATATAAATGTACATGTCAATGTTTTTCTTATGCTTATATAGATTAAGCAAAAATGTGACAGGGAACAGATAGCCTGGCTGTTAAGACACTTGTATTCCATATTGAGGTACCTGGATGCCAATTCTGCTTCCAGCTAATTCAGACTCAGTGATGGCTCAAGTAATTGATTCCTGACACCTGCATGGGAGACCTGGATTGAGTTCCTGGGTGCTGACTTTTTCCCAGCCCAGGGCCTGGCATTGTGGGTATTTGGAGAGTAAACTAGTAGATGAGAGCATTCTCTTTCTGTTAAATAAATTAATAAAAATTTTTACAAACACACAGTAAATCCCACATGATTACATTTTAAATATTTTTTTCTGAATATATGGACATGATTTTAAGCAGGTGTAATTTGTATAGGTGTTCCAGTTTCTTATTTTGTGATTTATATTCAATATTCTTTTGTAGAGCCATTATTATGTATTTATGTATTCTGCTTAGTTATTTTAAACAATTATGAGTAAACATTTCATTCATTGTATTTATAAATCTGGCTTACTAAAAATTTTCCTATTATTAAATATTTGGATTTTCTCATTTTTTTCCATGAGCTAAATTGTACTGCTATAAAACTCTTTATCTAAATGACATATAAAAGTTTACAATCCAAAGATAAAAGCAATACCACTTATGCTACCAAAATTTTTCTTCATGTAAAGACTTATTTTTTCTTTTGTTGCTAATATAAAGAGAACAGATTTTATGTATTCAAAGATACAATTCTATGTTCATGATAATTCCCTCCCCCCATTCCTTCCTTTCTTTTTTTTTCTTCTAATATTTGCAATAACTTACTTTAAATTTACTTTATAATCACAGGCTTAATACTCCACTAAATGTGGTGTTCAACAACTAGCTCTATTAATTATTATGTTTGAAACACACTAACATTAGACACTGAAAAATACAGATAATTTAATACAACTGGATTGTAAATTCACTGCATTGCTCTATCACAACATTCAAAGTTCTATCGGAAGACTATCTTATCCTACCCAGCTCACACTGAAATGCATGATAGGATCTAAAGTGTTTTTAAATTCTGTAGTTCCCTACAGATGTCACATGTCCCTTCTCAGATATCTGATGACGCATCTCAGTATTACTATACAAACTCAGCTGTGCTGATGGCTTACGTACCTCAATCTATGTTCACATACTATACTTCAGTATTCTAAAATTAGATCATTTTCATTAACATCATCAACAACCCTGTAACTGGTCTCCAGACATGCTCTTACTCAAGCTCAGTATTATCTTTTGCCTAATAGGGGTGAGTTGAGTCTTTAGATTAGTAGTTTCCTGACAAAATGAAAGGCCTTTCCCCAGGTTAGAGCTCAGGTTTGGTTTGGTGTTTCAGCCCAGCAGATTCTTACATTTTAAACCAAAGGAGCACTGAGGTCTAAAGTGGCAGAGAGGACTAGATGGGGAAACTGTAGGGAATTCTCTGTGGCGTACTCTGTAAGAAACAGCTTGCTCAGGTGGCTCTCATCTACTCAGAAACACAGGTCACCTACTTCAAACTACTGAGACAATGGGGCACTGTAATATAAATACTAGTTCATAGGTTTGTTCTACTCTATTTGCACCTTCAAACACTTACGCCAGCAAGAGAGAGATTTATAAAGAAAGGCATGTAGTCTAAATCAGTGCTTCTCAAATTAACACTGGCAAAGATCTCATCTCAAAAAAATTCAGAATGTTGGCAACTGATATTTTCCTAAGACACAATAAAAGTAATTATTAGAAAATACACTTTAAAAAGACAAGATACCAGTCTCCAACTTTGTACTCATTATTAGTGATCAGATTTAATCATTATTAATTTGTATATGTTGTCAGATATTATATTAAATTATCATTATATAAGTACAATGAGAACAAATGAAGCATGGATAAAATTTTAAAAAAGCTTTCACATTTTTCATTGAAAGTGTTTGGATACATGAATATTACAGACTTTACCTGGCTGCGGATGAACAGGTATGGACCCACTGTGTACACCCTGGACTTTAGAATCAGTGATACCTGTTCTTGTCTTTTTCTGACTGTGTGACCTGAGATAACTTTCTCTGTTAACCTTTTTTTTTGCACTTGTAAAATGTGGCTAATAATAAAATAAAATAGGGTTGCTATGAGAACCAAATGAGACAATGCATGTAAAGTTCTTATAGTACAAGCAGGCATAAGAAATACTAAAGAAAAGAAAGTATTTTTGTGAAAAGGTCTATTCATTTAAGAAAATCTTGTGATGAACAATATGAAGAGTAGGGGTGCATCTGGCTTCAGTGGGCCATCTCATGAGTCAGATGTGTAATAAACCTTGCAGAATCATAGTCTATCAAAACTAACAAGACTGCCTGATACGAATTCAATTTACACTAACTCACAAGCAATAGTAGTAAAGAATGAAATACTATTCACAGTATGGGAAATATGCACAGTTTCTTAGGAATAAAAATAACAGTGAATGCATAAAATTTCATGCATGTTTCAAATTCTGTTTAAAGAAAAATACATGATAATGAATTAAATTTTTTGATATTATGGTTTGTCAGTGGCCTTTAAATCATTCTATATATTCAATATGTTCCAATGTAAACTCAGCAGAAATCTTTAAGAAACTTGACAAACTGGTTCCAAAATGTGGAAGAATGAAAATCCAACAATAACTAAGTGGATTGTATGCACACACACATGCACATGCACCCACAGCAGAGGGAACTTCGCCCTGTCAAATCCAGTAGTATGTATCCGTACATGGAACACATAAAAAGGCCCAGGGTTGGAGCAGATATATCAGGAAACTTGATGTATGGTAGAGCTGAGGAATGCTTTAATAGACAGCCTGGGGAAAGTGCCATACTATAAGAAGAAGTAAAAATCTGGATTCCTATGTCAGGCCATATAGACTCAAGTTTCAGGCGGCTTAAAGACATAAGCAGAAAAAGTAAAACTTAAAAGCTAGTGGGAAGAAATGGGCGATGCATAAAAGGAGACATTTAAATGACCAAAGTTAAGAAGGTTGTCAATCTTAGAAGAAAAAGAGACATGAACATCAAAGCAACAACAATATGGCATTTAATATTAACTCCATTTGGCAAAAATTTGTAAAAATAAGATGACTTCAAGCTTTCAACATGTTTGGGGGAGACAGAAACCCACGTGCATAGCTGGTGGGAGTGGGAACTGGCATAGTCTTTCTGAAAAAGAATCCAGCAGCTTTCAGTGATTAGTAGCTGTTACCCTACAATAAAACAGTCTCTTTCCTGGGAATGTGGCTGAGAAATTCTTGCACAGGCCCAGAGAACACCATGTAGAAAAATGAACAGAGCAGCATTATTGGCAGCACAGATAAATGTCCATGAGCAGAGGGAATAGCGTTCAGCTGAGATGCAATCAATAGTGAGACTCATCGCAGCACCAAGAAAAGAGATTTTATAAAAAGGCGTGAGACATTGTTATGTAAACTAAGAACACATGCATCACATCATCAAATGTGAAAGTGTGTCACACATTGGTTTTTTCGTTTGCTTGTATTATTTATTAGAGAGAGGGAGGGAGCAAGGGAGGGAGAGAGAGAAAGAGAGAGAGACTGAGATTCCCATCTGAAGCCAAATCTAGGAACTCAGTCTGAGTCTCCCCCACGGGTGACTGGGAGGGACCAAAGTACTTGAGCCATCACCTGCTACTTCCCAGGGTACACATTAGCTGGAATTGAAACGAAAGCTGGGTCTTGAATCAAGCACTTACAAAAGTGCAGATATCCTAAGCACTATCTTAACCATTGGACCAAACACCTGCCCTATGAATTGAAATAAATCTCTGTATCTAAAATCCAAAGAATGAATGAGAAAGAGGGGGGGAGAGAGAGAAAGAGAAAGAGAAAGAGAAAGAGAGAGAGAGAGAAACAATAAAGAACAGAGTGTTACAAGAAGGCACATTTGCTCTCTATAGAAATTTTTCCTAAATGAGGAAACATGAGTCCCAAGAGATGGAAAATGCAGATTAAGACCCTATTCTTACATTCATGAGCTATGATTCTCTCTAGACTGTTCTTCAGTCTCTCCAGCACTTTTCCATTCTGCAATCCTGATGATAATTAGCCAAGTGGGAGGGGAGGGCATGGTTTCTCTTTCCTGTAAAGCTGGTTACAGATTCCCCTGGCCGAGGTATCCTAGAAACGCTTGACTGTGTTCTTGCCTGAGTGGTGTTTTCCATGTTTCTGCTCTACACGCTGGCAGTAGCAATGACTTTATCATGGCTGTCATCCAGAAAACTCAAAGCCAGAATGTTGCTCTGGGAGAGTATCCAGAGGAGTGATTTGGATTTCATAGATGAAGAGTCTCAGACTTTAAGGAGGACCCGGAGTTAGCCTTCTGCCTCTTCAAGACTTTGCAAGTGGAAGAGGGAAGGAGATTACAAGTCCTTGGCCCTTCTCAAGGCTGTGTGCTGGCGTTACTTTGATTTTTGTACTTCTATAGTGCATGCTCAGTGTTTAGAAGTATTGCAGGAGCATGGGCCAACATAGAGAGTGTGGATTAGAGTGGGGATGTTACATATTTGTGTTTTAGATCTGGACCCACTCCAAATTGCATATGAAGAATAGCTGGGGAGGACTTTCCTTTTAAGTAGTGTGTTTTGGAAAGACTGAAGTGTATCAATCCACGGGTCAAAGAAACACCATAAATCGACAGAGGCAGGTGGTATTATTAAGTGATAAAAGGCTTTTGAAAGTCTTTTCAGTCTCGTGGCAGTCGTCCTCTGACATGCAGAAAGTCCTGTTGTTCTTTTTAGTAGTAAAAACTGCTCTAATAAGTAGCTGTTGTGTTATAAACTGTTTGTAAACAAATGTCCTGTTAAAGTTAAAAAAAAAAAAAAGCACTGCTGGATAGCCATTATTTTTCCAATTTTACAAGTAAAAATGGTCTCAGAGAGGTTACCTGGCTTGCCCAAAGTGACACATATAGGATACGGGAGTAGACCCAGGGTGAAGCTCAGGTCCATGTGGGTGGATTTATACCACGTTGTTACAGATGCTAAAGCTTCTATTAGATAGGCTTTCCAGGGCAAACATAAAATATTTTTCCAGTCTCACTGAAGGTCAGACCTCTCTCTGCTCATACAACGGCTGTTTTCTGTCCCGTTTTCCAGCTAAGGTTGATAGTCCCTAAGCAGATTTTGATTTGTTCCAAATCTCTAAGTCCAACTAAAAATTCTTCTGAGAAGGAGAACTGCACATTAAGCACATACTTGCCATGATAGCAACCACTAGTAAGAACTAAGTCAAATGCTAAGGCATCTGCTTTATGTATATATGTTCCCTCACATGGCCTCCCCTGCAACCCTCAAAAGTGGCATCATTGTTCCTGCTTTATATAATTAAGAGAGTAGCAGGTCAAGTGCTCGTGACCATCCAGCTAACGCCTAGTAGAGCTCCAGCAATGGATTTCAGACTTCAGATTCTTGTACACTTGGTACTTCCCTGATCATCTACAATGTGAGGACACTGAGGTACAAAGTATGAATGCTTCCAGTTTGGGTTAGATCTGTGATGGAAAAACAAAAATCTTGCTTCTTAATTGTCCAATCATTCATGATACTGATATTTATGGTGAAAAATAATTAATGCTACAACTATTAATTCATATCATCAATATCTGTAGTGAGATATAACTTCACATGGTAAATATGTTACTAATAAATGACAAAATTAAATATTAAGTAAAAATGTGTTATTTCTTTCATAACTTATTCCTTCCCCTCAAAAGCCTTTGTTGATTTTCTGTAAACTAGGCATTTTTTAGTCCTCCTGCAGAGAACGAGGCCTGAAAGCCCATTGGGGAAAGTTCACCAGGCTGACTGAAGGAGAGAAAAAATCGAATAAATAAGGGGAACCGGCAGGGACATTTAGCCTTTCTCTCCACTCACCTTACAAAGCCGAGCAAGACAAAGGGCAGGCACCATTTTATGTAAGTAAAGCAGGTGCCCCTCATTAGCCAAGCAGAAAAACCTGACTCTGGTAAGCAAACGAATACCCACAGGGGCCAGATTTCATACATCAGCTACTCTCAATTCCACTCAGCTGTGTGGAATTACTTCCCAACTGAGTCAAAAAAAAAAAAAAGAGAGAGCGAGAGAGAGCGAGAGCGTGAGCAAGAGAACAATCAGGGTGAATCACCTTTGGCACACCCTTAACCCTGTAGAACCAGAGCTCTCTGGCCACACCCATCACAGCCTCTAAGAATCCATCAAAAGCAGACAGTCCTCTTAATCTAGAGTCACAGTATAACGAGAAAAAAAAACAAAGAATATCTCCAATATGCCAAACAAATGCAAAAGCCGAGGTAACAAGAACAAGGAAGACACTATGACGCCCCCAAATGAAATAGACACCTCAATTCAAGATTATGAAGATGATGAGATAGAAGAAATGCAAGAAGTGGATCTCAAAAAATTGATAAGAACATTAAGAAGTTTTCAAAAACAAATTCTTGAACTACAGAAATCCTTAATGGACAAGATAGAAAATCTCTCTCGTGAAAATGAAATATTAAGGAGGAATCAAAATGAAATGAAACAACTAGTAGAAAATGAAACTGTGATAGTGACGAGAAATCATAATGAAATGAAGAATTCAATAGATCAAATGACAAACACATTAGACAGCCTTAAAAACAGAATGGGTGAAGCAGAAGAGAGAATATCAGACTTAGAAGACAGAGCACAGGAAAATATACAATCAAACCAAAGAAAAGAAGAGGAAATTAGAAATCTAAAAAATATTGTCTGGAATCTTCAGGATACTATTAAAAAACCCAACATTCGGGTTCTAGGAGTTCCTGAAGGCATGGAGAGGGAGAAAGGATTAGAAGGCCTTTTTTTTTTTTTTTTTTTCATTTGAAAGATAAGAGCCTGACATTGTGGCGTGGCAGGTAAAGCCACCGTCTGCAATGCTGGAAACCCATGTATGTGCTGATTTGGGCCCCAGTTGCTCTGATTCTGATCCAGCTCCCTGCCTATGGACCTAGGAAGGCAGTGAAGATGGGCCAGGTTCTTGGACCCCTCCCACCCATGTGGGAGATCCAGATGGAGTTCCTGACTCTTGGCTTCAGCCTGGCCCAGCCTTGGCCATTGTAGCAATTTGGGGAGTGAACCAGCAGACTCAAGATAGTCTCTCTCTCTCTCTCTCTCTCTCTCTCTCTGTCTCATGCATGAGTGTACATGCTCACTCACTCTCTTCCCCACCCCATCGTCACCTGCCTTTCAAAGACATAAAACAAATCTTAAAAACAACAACAAAAATAGAACACTCCTACACAAAAAATATTAATAGCAACATAAAGTTTTTCTTAAGGTGAGTCTTATATGGAGACAGAAAAAGTATACTCTGAGTATTTCTCACAGAAATTTGGCCCTATTGAAGGTTCTCATAACACATTTGTATTATTTATTTAGTTTTAAAAACTGCGAGTTGAAATTTTATTTACTTTTTAAGCAAAACAAATACAAATTATTTTTTCTTTCACCATTGAATTTTTGTTTGTTTGTTTAAAGATTTATTTATTTCAAAGGTAGAACAACAGATAGGGAAAGAGAGGCAGGGAGAGGAGGGATAGGGAGGAAGAGGGGGGAGGGAGAGGGAGGGAGAGAGGAGGAGAGAGAGGGAGGGCGAGGGAGGGAGATAGATCTTCTATTTGCTGACTTACTCTCTAGATGGCTGCAACTGCCAGAGCTGGACCATGGTGAAACCAGAAGCCAACAACTCCATCTGGGGCTCTCACATGGGTGGTAGGGGCCCAAATACTTGTACAATCTTTTGATGCTTTCCCAGGTGCATCAGCGCACAGCTGAATCAGAAGCAGAGAGCCCGGCTCCGAGCAGCACTCCGATAGGCGATGTAGCTGTTGCTAGTAGCAGCCCCTGACTCTTTGTGTCTCAATGCCAACTCCAGTACACATTTTTCTGGAAGAAATGCACCATCACCAGGAGACTTTTCCATACAAAGTTAAATCACTGAACAGCATGGAAGAAGCAAGGTAGCAGGAATGAGAGTCAACATAAACAAACAGGTTGTTGGATCAGAACCACAAGGACTTCAGATGTTGGGTTTGTCAGATGTAGTTTACCAAATGAATACATCTAATATATTGAAATATATGAAAGAGGTGCCCCAGTATGAGCAAGGAATAAAGTGACAAGCACATTTAAAGGAGATCAAATAGAATTTCTATAAATGCAAGTATAGTACAAGCACAGGAAGTACTTGAGAGATGAAGGTTCACTGGGTAGGCCGAGGGCAGATTTGAACCAGTTGGAAGGATACAGCTGACATGGAAGATAGATGTGAAGAAATAAACCAGACTTCAACATAGAGAAACAATGAGATGGAGAATATGCAGAACATGGGTCTTCATTTTTGATCTGGGATTGACAAGGTTGGCTGTCATTGCACAAGTGACACCTGTTGCTTAGGGGAAAGGATCAGGATGCTGTTTCATGCTTGACCTGCAATTGGATGAGTCATCCAGGGGTGCTCTCACTGGTCCCTGGAGCTGCCTGCAGTTCTCAGGAGCACCCAACAGACGTCCCTAGTAGATCCTCTCTAAAGGGGTGGAAAACTCCCCTTACATCCATGGTTTCCAGGGTTCCATCTTTCATATTAGCTGACACTTGACTTTCAGAAATTTGTTTTTAAAAATGCAAAAGATAGCTGCTTTCCCGCATGCAAATCAGGTAGGTCCATCTTTATTCTGTTTTCTGCCAAAGGAGACTCAGTGCTGAGGTTCCGTCTCTCCTGGGAGGCACCCATTCTAGCTCAGACCAGTCCAGGACTGGGAGGAGTTAGGCCCTCTCCTAAACAGCCTTTGTTAAGACTTGCCACCTTTGTTACCAAGGTTGGCTTTGCTTTCTGTGTAAAAGAAAATTTGGATGCCATAATAAAGAATTCACCCTAAAGAATAGATAAATGTCATTCCCGTATAAAACCCAAATCCTGGGCACGCAGTAGCAGGATTTAACCATATGCGACTTAAATGAATGAATCAAGAGGAAATTGCTAATTGCTTACTTAAGAATTTGGCAGAATGGTTCAAAATTCCCTTCTCTGGAGCTAAAAAAAAATTAAGTTGGAATTTCAAGTTGTCAATCCTTAACTGTGTAAACTTGGGTAAATTATTTAACTGTTCCAGGCCTCAATTTCTCTTGCTATGAGACAGGGCTATTTATAGTAGCTACTCTACAAGGTTGATATGAAAATTAAAAGTTATAATTTATGAAGGTGCTGTGCACACAAAAAATACTCAAACAATGTAATCATAACGATGATCAGCTCTTTTGATGGTAACATCTTCCCACTGTGTGCTTGTCTTGGATATATCCTATCATCAACCCACATTCCATAGAGAAGTAACAGATAATTGAGCAGGAAGAAGAAAGTAGCTGGTCCTTAACACTAAAGAAATCCTTAAAAATCTATACTGCAGAAGGCAAGACAGTCATGTGCATGAAAGATATTAGTTTTAGGAACTGGACGTTTGATAATCTATAAACAATCCTTCAAGACTGCTTCTATTTCATCACCGAACAAAGCTGCAGGGCTAAATTAGCTCAACCTCTTATGGAAAAGAAATTCAAGGGAATGAATAAGAGGTGAGGAGCAATGTCAGAGGAAGAAAGAAGCCAGGAAGCCAAGCAAAATAAAGAAAAATTTCATGAACATGGCTGATCAATCATTATGACCTGGTTTCCTACAAAGACCCTAGAGAAAGTCAGATGATGAATTTGCTAACACATGGGTGATCACAGCTTTTTATAATAGCAAAAACCAGCTTCAAAATCATTTCATGCAAACCGATTTAATATTCTTCTGTGGCAGATTGATGGGCTGTTGTGTAGATAAACTAAGCAATAAATACAGCCTATCTTATCACCCGTAAGACATAAGACCCTGTGGCATGGCAAACTTGCTAACAAGTGTGGAAAACACAGTGCCTTGGGGCCATGGTCCTGCCAGGTAGATGCACCATGAATCATGCTCAAGGGGAGGTGATGGTCACCCAGCGTACAGGTGACCACAGGCAGAAATTGAAAGATGCAGCTGAAAGTGTATGTGTCTCTCTCTGGTTAATCCTGAGTTTAAAAGAGTGACTAACACCTTACAGAATAAAATTAGAATTGTGAATAATCTCGACAAGTTGGAGAAGTAATTAGTCACAAACCAACGAAGTCACAGACATGTAAGACCACAGTAGCTTATTTAGAGAGAACACCTTCACAAATCTATGAATGAGGAAGCAAGTGCCTAAAAATGCGTTAAGAAATGAGTGTGTGCTCCTTGATGGGGAGCTGGGAAGCCATAGAAGGAACTTTCATTGTGAGCAGTTTAAAACCACAGTGTTGGGAGTGAGACAGGCTGGGTCTGAGTCACAGGTCCTCCACCTCCAGGATGTGTGTCTGGAATTGGTTCTCTCTCTGCCTCTCATGGTTCCTTCATCTAGAAAGAATGAGATTGTGTTGTCCCTGGGATTCACAGGGGATTATTTCTAGTCTTCATTCTCTCCATGGTTACCAAGACCTATGGATCCTCATGCCCCTTATATAAAATGACGTTTTTGCATATAGCCTAGGTACATGCCACTGTATACTTATGACACCCAATATAATGCAAATTGTTGTTACACCATATTGCTAAAGAATAACAAGGAAGAAACATCTGCACGTGTGCAGTAGAGACCCATTTGTTTTAGAATATTTTGACTCATCATTGATTGAAACTGCAAACAGAGAACCCATGGATACAGAGGACCAGGTGCTATGAAGGGTACCCAAGAAGACCCTTTGTAGCAGAAACTACTGGTTGCCTACTCAGCATGTATGTTTTAGTTTTTGTTGGTTAGCAGAAACTTAACATTTTTATAGGTGGTTGGCTACCTTACTGGATGCAGACTCTCAGGTGTCATTCCTGATCAGCCCTGGTGTAGTATTGTTGAAATCTTCTCCCTATAGACTTCTTGACAAATGAATTAATATGTGTTATTATCATTTAAATCAGGGCCTTTCTTGTATTCATAGCTAAAAAATCCTCATTGAAAGTTATGAGTGCTTGCTACATAACTGTCACTCAAAAAAGGATTATTCATAACTTTCCATCATCATTCTTTTTTTTTTGTAGTATTTGGCCATGTTGATTGCCTCTTTTATGAACTCTTTACTCTTTTGTCCTAGGTGCCACTACCTTCTTGTATTTCTTCTCTTGTTGCTGTTTCTCAGTCTTGGAGGACAGCTTCCTTTTCTCTGCCTAGCCCTTTAATCATCACGCTTTCTCAGAGTTCTATTCCTAGCTCTCTTCTCCTTTGTTGATCTTATTATCGCACTTTGACTTTATGATATTCTAATTATCTTCAGCTCACAGCTCTCTTTTCAGCTTCTTCACATGCTTCCAGGGTCCCATTGGACATCCCCACCATGAATGTGGTGTCCAAAGTGAATTCATGTTTGTAACATATGTTCTCACTGATCCTTGTGGGATATCCTGTCTTCTCTTTCTTTGGGAAATGCATCCCCCATACTGACTCAAGCCAGGAACCTGTAGTCACTCATTGCTCTTTCTTCAGCCTTTATACTCATGTGCAATCAAGTTATTGAGGGAATATCCTGAAGTGAATTCCTTGCCCTGCATCTTTGCTGCAACTCCTCTGATTCCTTACTCCTAATCTCCATTTCTAGTCTGTATTATTGCAATGTCCTCCTTGCCTAACTCTTGTTTCCCAGGTTTTCCTTCTCTGTCTGGTCTTCCAGACTGTATGAGAACAAGCCTCATCACATCACAGTCCTTTTGTCAATCTTCTTTGGTGTTTTCTTCTTAGCATAATCAACAAGGCCTGGTATAATCCAGCTCAGTAGGCACCCTGACAACAACTTGGAGTCATCTAGAGTGAGTGTAAATATATCAGTGCCCAGCCCACCCTCGGAGACTTTTATTTCATTGATTTAATTTCAGGAGCAGGCATTTTCAAGAACTTTCTTGGTGTTTATATCTCAATGAGGGTTGAGAACTAATGCACATAGCTTGATCTTCCTGCCTAGATATCAGCTTCTTACCTCCTAGCAGTTGCACTAAATAATTTTCACTTTGATGAATGAGTGATGTTCTTGCAAACTTCTGCCTTATATAAATGCTGGAAGGCCGGCACTGCGGCTCAATAGGCTAATCCTCCGCCTTGTGGCACCGGCACACCAGGTTCTAGTCCCAGTCGGGGCGCCAGATTCTGTCCCGGTTGCCCCTCTTCCAGACCAGCTCTCTGCTGTGGCCTGGGAGTGCAGTGGAGGATGGCCCAAGTGCTTGGGCCCTGCACCCCATGGGAGACCAGGAGAAGCACCTGGCTCCTGCCTTCGGATCGGTGTGGTGCACCTGCCACAGTGCATTGGCTACAGCAGCCATTGGGAGGTGAACCAATGGCAAAGGAAGACCTTTCTCTCTGTCTCTCTCTCTCACTGTCCACTCTGCCTGTCAAAAAAAAAATGCTGGAAAAGTGTACATCTCCATCTTCACCAAGTCTTGCCAAGCCATCAAGTCCATAGACACCAGTCCCAGACAACAGCCCCTTCCTCCAGGAAGAGTCTTGGGACCAGGCTGTGTGCCTCATGTTTGTTCCTACAATGCTGCTGGAGCCTCTGTTGCACAGTCCTGATCCCACCGCGTTTGTTTGTCCATCTTTCACTCACATGCTGTGATTTTCCTCAGGCCACTTATTTTATTTCTGTATCTCTTATGTCAAGAATAGATCCTACAATACATACCGGGTGAATGAAGGAGTAATTGACCCTTGTTGCATTCCTGTGATGTAAAAGTATAATACTAACCCGAGTTCTTCGCCACTGCCTAGTGTGGAGGCAGCTCTAGGATGTACTTTGCTGCATGATTGCTGACAGTGAACACGTCTTATGGTATTCATGCCCCTCTGAACTTCCTCTCCTTGAGGGTGGATAACCTACTGACTGCCCCACCACCACCACCAATGGGCATAACGCAGAAGAAATAATGGGAAGTCAGTTTTAAGACCAGGTTGTGGCCGGCGCCGCGGCTCACTAGGCTAATCCTCCGCCTAGCGGCGCCGGCACACCGGGTTCTAGTCCCGGTCAGGGCACCGGATTCTGTCCCGGTTGCCCCTCTTCCAGGCCAGCCCTCTGCTGTGGCCAGGGAGTGCAGTGGAGGATGGCCCAGGTGCTTGGGCCCTGCACCCCATGGGAGACCAGGAAAAGCACCTGGCTCCTGGCTCCTGCCATCGGATCAGCGCGGTGCGCCGGCCGCAGCGCGCCGGCCGCGGCGGCCATTGGAGGGTGAGCCAACGGCAAAGGAAGACCTTTCTCTCTGTTTCTCTCTCTCACTGTCCACTCTGCCTGTCAAAAAAAAAAAAAAAGAAAAGACCAGGTTGTAAAATGCCCATGGTTCTGTACTGGGTGCTGTCTCGCTTTCTCATTTGTCACTCTGAGGGGAGCCAGCCGTCATTTTGTGAACTGCTCTATGGACAACAGCTTATGAGGAATAGAAGCCTTCACCCTGACAGGTGAAAAGGAAGTGATTCTGTCAATGAGCATGCCTGAACCTGGAACTCCAGCTGAGTCTTTAGCAAGCACACCTTACTACAACCTCACGAGGCTCCCAGCCAAGCAGTGTCCTGAACTGTGACAAATATGTCATACTAACATGAGCTGTTAATAATAATAGGAGAAGCTGGGTGGGGGTATATGGGAACTCTTCGTACTACTTCACAGTCTTTGTTCTGTAAATTTAAAAGTATTCTGAAATTAAAAAATTTAAAAAAGAAATTGTGAGATAAATATTTATTGATTTAATCTGATAAGTGTGAGGGTAAGTTACTATGTAGAAACAAATAATAAACACACTAGCTATATTGCCTTGATCAGTGATGACTAAACTCAATTTCTTCACTTGTAAAACAGAGATAATACTACCCACTCCATAGGGCTATTGTGAGACTTAAATGATATGATACAAATGCAAGCTAGGTATACAGTATAAAGTACTCCATAATGTAAGATATCCATCTCCAGAAATGCTATAATTCAGCTTGTTAGAGGTCTTTTCATTTTTGTTTGATATCAGGTATCATGGGATCCTGGAATTAATGAGCTAGAACTATAGCTAACTTCATTATATCTGATAGGGCTTTGTCGTAGTACCCAGCTGAGCATTTAATTAATTTAACATTAAATTCCTATACACATTTCTCTTTTTCATTTGTCAGCTGATAATTAACAGCTATAGTAAAAAAAAATCACAGCATCCCCAATGGATGTTTTAGTTCTCTATTGATGTTAAATCTAGATGCTTCTTTTCTAAAAAAAAAAAAAGAAGAAAGAAGAAATGTTCACAGCCTCAGCAGCTACTTCTGCCAGGGCCCTGAGCTATTGAAATGAATTGAACAATTGTACTCAGCAGATAAAATTCAGTGGGAGTCTTGCCCTCTCCCTGAGTTAGGCTACTCCCAAAGATGTGATAAGCTATAAATGTAGATACAGTTCACATGGAGCTCACCATCTAACTGGGGTATGTGGGACCTTAAAGAGCTGCATATGCAATGAAATCAAGAAATGTTACATATGTAATTTGGAGACTTCAAAAAAGTTCATGAAAAATGGAATGAAAAGATAAGCTTATTTTGGTGCAAAAATGAAATTCATGCATACAAGTGTCTTCAAAAAGGTTATGATTATGTGTCTTATGAAAAAACTATGCATTGATTTCAAAATATTTTTGCACAGAAAGAAATTTATCCTGACTACATTTTCCATGTACTTTGTGAGGCACCATCTTATACATCTTCAGTCTTTAGAGGTGGAGGAGAGAAACTGGTGCTGTGGCATAGTGGGCTAAGCCTCCTCCTGCGGAACTGACATCACAAATGGACACCAGTTCACATCCCAGCTGTTCCTCTTCCAATCCAGCTCTCTGTTTATGGCCTGAGAAAGCAGTGGAAGAATGCCCAAGTGCTTAGGTACCTGCACTCATGTGGGAGACCGGGAAGAAGCTCCTGGCTCCTGTCTTCAGATTGACCCAGCTCTCACCATTGTGGCCATTTGGGGAGTGAACCAGCAGGTGGAAGATCTTTCTCTCTATCTCTCCCTCTCTCTGTATATATTTCTGCCTCTCAAATAAATAAATAAAATTAAAAAAAAAAAAAGGGGAGGGGCCGGCACTGTGGTGCAGTGGGTTAAAGCCCCGGTCTGCAGTGCCGGCATTCCATATAGGTGTCGGTTCAAGTCCTGGATGTACCACTTCCGATCCAGCTCTCTACTATGGCCTGGGAAAGCAGTAGAAGATGGCCCAAGTCCTTGGGCCCCTGCACGTATGTGGGAGACCTGGAGGAAGCTCCTGGTTCTTGGCTTGGGATCGACGCAACTCTGGTTTTGCGGCCAAAAGGGGAGTGAACCATGGATGGAAGACTCCCTCCACCCCCCGCCTGCCTCTCCTTCTCTTTGTGTGTAACTCTTTCAGATAAACATTTTTACTTGAAAGTCAGAGTTACACAGAGAGAGAAGGAGAGGCAGAGAGAAAGAGAGGTCTTCCATCTACTGGAATGGCTTCAATGGCCGGAGCTGTGCCAATCTGAAGCCAGGAGCCAGGAGTTTCTTCCATGAGGTCTCCCACACAAGTGCAGGGGCCCAAGGGCTTGGGACATCTTCTATTGCTTTCCCAGGCCACAGCAGAGAGCTGGATAGGAAGTGGAGCATCCGGGACTTGAACCGGCACCCAGTGGGATGCTGGCACTGAGCGGTGGCTTTACCCACTATGCCACAGCGCCGGCCCCAGCATCTATTATTTGTAACACATTGTGCTTGGCCGGCGCCGAGGCTCACTAGGCTAATCCTCCACCTTGCAGCGCCAGCACACCGGGTTCTAGTCCTGGTCGGGGTGCCGAATTCTGTCCCGGTTGCCCCTCTTCCAGGCCAGCTCTCTGCTGTGGCCAGGGAGTGCAGTGGAGGATGGCCCAAGTGCTTGGGCCCTGCACCCCATGGGAGACCAGGAGAAGTACCTGACTCCTGCCATCGGATCAGCGCGGTGCGCCGGCCGCAGCGCGCAGGCCGCGGCGGCCATTGGAGGGTGAACCAACGGCAAAGGAAGACCTTTCTCTCTGTCTCTCTCTCTCACTGTCCACTCTGCCTGTCAAAAAAATAAAAAATAAAATAAATAAATAAAGACTTGTAACACATTGTGCTTAATGTTGTGGGACAAAATATATGAGAAAAGATTTCTCTCCTATAGACAAAACAAAACAAAAACAAAACAAAACAAAACAAAACAAAAAAACCAACAGGAAGAATAACAACACAAGCTATGGTGTTCCAGGCAGGGCTTGAAGGGCTTTTGCACATTGCATCAATTTATCTTCACAAAACCTTTAATAGGAATCTAAAAATGTTTATATCACAGACAAGTTCTAAGTGCAGGGTTGCACAATCTCAAAGTGCCACAGTTAGGATTTGAATGGTCTGTGTTCCCTGAGGTCCTTCTGTGCCCCTTTATTGAATTAATTTCAATGTCTTTATTTTGGTAGCTCTTAGGACTCAGTGGCATATAATTTATTTTCACAAAAACTTCTGAAATTGATATTATCGCCAGTTCCGAATGAGAAAATAAAAGCTCAGACAGCATAGGGGACTTGCCCAGGGGCCAGCAGCTAAATTGTGGTAGAACCCAGATCTTAAGGAACAGAACACAGCAGTGTTTCAGCTAGGTTGGGAATCCACCCAATGTCCAAACATACCTGTCACATGCAATAAGAGGAGAACAGAAAGGACCATCGTGAGAAGAAGCAAAGTGTCATTGAGCAACTGTGTCTTGAAGGAGGAAGACAGCCAGAAGAGATGCCCCAGGGAATATTTCCGAGGGGAAGCAGTGTGAAGCTGCCCGTATTGAGGAGGGGGTATTTCGCTCAGGATATGAAGAGTTGAGTTCTGATACAACAATTCCCACAGGTTCTTGGGCTATTCCTTGACCATTTGGAGTCTGCTTGCCCAGCCCCACAGTGGTGTTTTAAGCAATGAAGGGATAATGTAGAAGTAGTTTCAAAGTTGTAAAGCAGTTTATGAATTTCCCAGCTTATCATCTTAATGATAGAAAAGAAGAACTTGAAGCTTAAAGCCTTGAAGGACTTGCCTAGGATCACATGGGAAGGCCCAACAGGAACCCAGATGTTAGTACCAAGCTCCCAAATGATCACCCAGCATTGCAGGGCCCTGAGTCACAGCATCAGAGACAGCCGCAGCTGCTGAGCTTGGTACTTGCTTCTTGGTACTTAGTACTTACTTCTCTTTCTGGGATCATGATGAAATAAGTTACCCAAAGAGATAACCCTACCTGTGCATTCGTAGGTCTAGCAAGACGTACGGGAGGAGTTTCTCCTGGATGAACCTCATGGCTCTGCAGAGATCAGGAAGAGTTGCCCTCCCTGCACCACATCTCTCATTTTTAAAAAAAAGTCCCCCTCATACATGACATACAGCAGGGGATCTCACAATTTGCTACAGTAAAGCCCACAGACTCGCCTCAATAATGTGTTCAGATGTGTGAGATAACTGAATAAGATTACAAAAATTACTGCATACGTTTACAGAAGAGACAAGGTCTCTTTTGTAAATGACAAGTGTCATTACCAAATATTATAATACTTACAATACAGTAATATACATGTATATTACATGTATTTATATTATACATGTATAATATACATGTATAAAGTATTGGATAAATGATTTAGCAGTGTCTAACAACTAATGTAATTTCTAAGTAGAGATAAGCATAAATGATATTTCAAGACACTTGTAATAGCTTCAAAATAATATTTAAAAATATACAATTTCTGTTGGGTTAAGGATTAAAGTTAAAGATATTATTTTTTTAAAAAAAGATTCATTTATTTGTTTGAAAGTCAGAGTTACACAGAGAGAGGAGAGGCAGAGAGAAGGAGGTCTTCCATCCACTGGTTCACTTCCCAGTTATCCGCAAAGGCCGGAGCTGTGCTGATCCAAAGCCAGGATCCAGGAGCTTCTTCCAGGTCTCCCATGTGGGTGCAGGGACCCAAGGACTTGGGCCATCTTCTACTGCTTTCCCAGGCCATAGCAGTGAGTGGGATAGGAAGTGGAGCAGCCGGGTCTCGAACCAGCGCCCATATGGATGTCAGCGTTTCAGGCCAGGGCTTTAACCCACTGTGCCACAGCGCCAGCCGCAAAGATATTCTTAAATACCACCAATATTTATAATTCGGAAAACATATTAAACTTCCATTAGAGGTTGGTGAAATAAAAATGTAATTTTTGTCTGATCCAAGATGATGTATGTCCTCTTTTTCACACCTCAGAACGCTGTACAGAAACCCCTTGGGGCCTGAGACTAAGATTCTCAGGGGTGGTTTAGGGTGTGTGTGGAGCACAAAGGTGAACAGAACCACTTAGGATGCCCACTTCTCATGCAGAGTTTAGCCAGAGCCAGCCCTGGCTGCTGCAGGCATTTAGGGAAGGAACCAGCAGATGGAAGATCTCTGTCTCTCTATTTCTCTGTGTCTTTTTCCTTCTTTTTGTTTTTTAAAGTTTTATTTATTTATTGGAAAATCAGAATTACAGGGAGATATAGTCCATCTGCAGATTCACTCCCTAGATGGCCGCAATGGTCAGGGCTGGCCCAGGCAGAAGCCAAAAACCAGGAACTCCATCTGGGTCTCCCACATGGGTGGCAGGGGTCCAAGTTCTTGGGCAATTTTCCACTGCATTCTTGGGTGCATACGCAGAGAGTTGGATCAGAAGCAGAGCAACCAGGGCTCCAACAGGCACTCTAATATCAGATGCTAGTGTTGTAGGCAGCAGATTAACCACTGCGCCACAATGTTGCCCCCCATTTTTGTTTTATTAATGTAGTCTACTTTTTTCTGGTACAAAGCTGGTCCTTCAGGGTTCTGATTTTATTTGCCCTCCAATTTGAGTGTGATTCTACAACAGGTATGTTTACCAGGAAGCAAAGATTTCTCCAGGACAACTAGTGGTTTAAAAACTTACTCATCTTTTGATTCCTGCTTTTACTTTGTTTTCAACTTGAAATAACTTATAAAAAATAAAGGAGCAGAATGTCTTAGTGTTGCCTTTTAGACCATTAATGGATTTGAATACCAGGTCTTCTATCTTACCCTGTGCAATCCTGAGCAATCTATTTGCTTTTATGCAACTGGAAAAATAATATTTATCTACATATTTGACTTTCATGAAGGCTCAAGATAATGAGTATGAAATGCCCATAAGAGAGAAGAAACCTTGCCTGGCACCTAAACAAAGGAAGCTATTACAAATTTTGTTATTAGACATTCTTGGGATAAATACCCTGAGATCTTTAAAATCCCCATATTAACCATTTTCCATGCAGACCTTCTGCCCATTAAACGCAGAGTGGCAGTGACAAAAAAGAAACTGAGTTTGAGGCCAGGGGTCTGTTACATTGTGAAGGAAGGTGGCAGCAAGGGGATTTTCTGTTTCTCCATCTTCTCGTGGGCCATTATGTATCCCAAACTGGAATGGCATAATGACGTGTAACAGTGGCATAAATGACAGTTACCTGATATACAAATGAAAAGGAAATAATAAATAGGGTAGGGACCCTGGAAAACAAGAAATCAGGTGCTTTTCTCAGAATCTTGAAGAGTAACAAGGAATATGAGCCCAGTGATATTTGCAGATTCTACCTATGCCAAGGTGGTGGCCTTAATGATTGCATTCATAACATCCAGACTTAATTCACATGTTGCTGATCCACGTACACTAATGTAATCTGAATCTGGCTTGAAAGACACTAACAGTTGTACAGACCGCCCTCTCTCCTTTAGTTAATTTGGCCAGATGAAAATTGATGAGAACTTAATGTCCACTTGTAAATTTTAGGTCTATTGGATTTTACATGTGACAAACCATCTTTATTTTAAAGACTTTTAAAAATTTGTTGACAGAAAATTGGATGATTATGGTCATTTTGGACATTTTTGTTTACTGTGACCTGCATTAACCACTGAAAGTCTTTTAAAACAATATGTTATAGCAGCATTACTTGGACATGCTCCCATATATATGGAATGTTTTCTTATGAAACTATGGAACAGGGCCATGATTTCCATTCTTTCTCATCTCCTGAAGGGTATTGGTATTAAATAGAATTCATTTTGCTGCCAACTTTACCCCATTTCCAGTGTTCATTCAATGTTCTACAAATATTATTTGAACCCTACAATGAATATCTGAGGTTGAGTTCCTTGGGCTACAGATTGTGAAATACAGATTTCCTTGCAAATGTATTAAGAAGTGCTGTGGCTACAGCAATTTTGAGAGGGGGTAGAAATGAGACTGTGTAGAAGGAGAATTTGAACTGTGATGCATTTTCAACCAAGGCCTTGGTTTCATCTTGGAGCTGGGTTTGGTCCTTAAGAGGTGTCCTGAATTTAGGCAAAGTTTTCCAAGTCATGGTACCATTGTGTTGCCCAGTCATCACGTTACAACTGTAGAGAAAACAATATGGTGGTCAAGGAGCTTTATTCTACCAAAGGCGTTGCCTGGGAAGACCCTCAGCTATGAGTTAGTAACAGCTGACATTCCTAGGAGCTAAGAAAAAGCATAGATGTATCCTGAAGGCAAGACCTAACAGTGCATTAATCACAGCGTCTTCTAACCCTGGAAGGTGCTAGCAAGCTAAACCAAACGTAGTCTCTTGCTTCAAGGACTTTACAGTCCAGTGGATATTCAGTGTTTCCTCTATTTTCTGGCCTCAGATGGTGAAACGCATACTATCTTTGGCGGTCCAGCCCCCTGATTTACCTTCATTACCTGTTCCAGATTTTTTTGTTGTTGTTTTTTGTTTGCTTGTTTTCATCTAAGAACTGTGGAAGCAATGATGATTTTAGCTAATAATGTTTAAGTCTGTGATGGGCACTTTCCTGTGTGAGGATAGTTTTATTAGCCCAATGCTATATTCTAGCTGATTTGTTATTAATCATGATATGAGATCACATTTATAACCTGAAGGCAAATTTAGGTTTGATCCAGGGAATGTGCACTTTCCAACCTTTGTCTTTCTCCACCTTCCTTTAGAACTGGCCTTGGACTAGATGCCTTCAAACCGTTGTTAGCATCAAAGCAACTTGAATCTGTTTTAAATGGAATAGATAGCCAGCTCCTGCAGTTCTAATTTAGCAGATGTAGGTTGAATCCTGGTGCCCATAACAAAGATTTTGGAAGGCATGCCTACATATTCCAAGTTTGAGAAGCATTGCTGGCTCTATGCTACCTGTTTTGTGTTTCCTCCCTTCACCCAGAATTACACTCATGGCTTGCAGCTTTTCTCCTCTAGTCAAATTATGCTCCAATTGAAAGGTGTGCTCACATATGACCACTGTGGTTAAGCAAAAAAGTGATACCATGATGGAGTGTGGGCTCTGGAATGAGATAAAATCAAATCTGTTTCTTAATGTGACAGCAGGTGGGACCAAGTTTTGTTACATAATCTCTCTGATTTTCTGGTTAGTACTGCTATTATCTCATACTATTTGTGATGGAGATTAGTGATATTTTGATTACAAGATTATATATTATTATATGACATAAGACCTGCAAAGTATTTAGTTCACAACCAGTGACTTCCCTATGTAGAGATAGCAGACACATGGATTGAAAAAGCAAGTTCTTCACCTATTAAGTGGTTAGAAATGGGACCTTAGAAAGTGTATTTAGTTTCTCTGAACTTCTTTTAAAAAGTGCTGTATTTTCTTTTTAAAATTGGAAAAACAATAATATCCACATTGAAAGATAACTGTGAGGATGAGAGATGGTAATGTACATAAAGTGTTTTGCACTGCACTTCAGCAAATATCTAATATTATGATTGTCTTTTCACCCAATTGTAAGGCAGAATTTGCTTTTCCTGTTTGGTACTTCCATACACATACATGTATGTAAGTGTATACATGTGCATGTATATGTGTGTGTATCATACACACACATACTATATATATATGAAAATATTTCAAAAAGTTCACGGAAAATAGAATTTAAAATGTGTGTTTATTTTGGTGCAATTTTGAAATCCATGTTGGGGCCGGCACTGTGGCACAGTAGGTTAATCTGCCGCCTGTGGCGCTGGCATCCCATATGGGCACCGTTTCTAGTCCCAGCTGCTCCTCTTCCAATCCAGCTCTCTGGTGTGGCCTGGGAAAGCAGTGGAAGATGGCTCAAGTCCCTGGACCCCTGCACCCTCGTGGAAGACCCAGAAGAAGCTCCTGGTTCCTGGCTTCGGATAGGTGCAGCTCTGGCTATTGTGGCCAATTGGGGAGTGAACCAGCAGATGGGAGACCTCTCTCTCTCTCTCTCTGCCTCTTCTCTCTCTGTGTAACTCTGACTTTCAAATAAATAAATAAATCTTTGAAAAAATCCATGCCTAGTTTCTTCATAATATGATTTTCCCCACATACTGTTAAAAGATTTTTTACAATAAATTGTTTTGCATCAAAATAAACTAATGTTTAATTCTATTTTCTACAAACTTTTTAAAGTAAATGTGTATATATATATACACATATAAAGCAAATGCAACTTCACAGGTGTTCAATGAATGTTAATGAATCAACCCCAAATAATTAATCAATAAGAGGTGGGATGGGCATTTGCCACAGTGGTTAAGATGCCACTTGGGACCTCTGCCTTCCACATCAGAGTTCCTGGGTTAGAATCCAGTCACAGCTCCCAATTCCCAGTTCCTGCTGATGTACACCCTGAGAGGCAGCAGATCATGGCTCAAGTACTTGGGTCCCTGCCACCAATATGGAAGACCTGGATTGAGTTTCCAGTTTCTGGCTTCAGGCTGACCCAGCAGCAAATGTTGTGGGCATTTGAGGAGTAAACCAGAAGATGAGAGATGTCTGTCTGTCCCTGTTTCTCTTTGCCCTTCAAATAAATAGAATAAACAGAAAATAGAAATAAACACAGGCCTGCGCCGCGGCTCAGTAGGCTAATCCTCTGCCTAGCGGTGCCGGCACACCGGGTTCTAGTCCTGGTCGGGGCACCGGATTCTGTCCCGGTTGCCCCTCTTCCAGGCCAGCTCTCTGCTGTGGCCAGGGAGTGCAGTGGAGGATGGCCCAAGTGCTTGGGCCCTGCACCCGCATGGGAGACCAGGAGAAGCACCTGGCTCCTGGCTTCGGATCAGCGCGGTGCGCCGGCCACAGTGCCCTGGCCACAGCAGCCATTGGAGGGTGAACTAACGGCAAAGGAAGACCTTTCTCTCTGTCTCTCTCTCTCACTGTCCACTCTGCCTGAAAAAAAAAAAAAAAAAAAAGAAAAAGAAAAAAACACAAGAGGCTATTTGAGTTGGTCCAGAAAACCTGACTATGTATAACCTGATGAGTTTTTGGATAATTAACAGCTCATCCTGTGTTTAATGAAAGTCAGGAAAGGGCATCAGATCATCCTTCTGGAACAGCTACAGAAAGATCTTAAGAGAAGATAAGTGAAATGAATGAACTAGTGCTGGGCAAGAGCAGTAGCTCTGGGGAGAAAAGTACTTGTATAATAGCATAATGACTGTGAGTGATTGACTTGGTGCCTGGCATCTTCTTGATGTTTTACCATAATAATGTACATCTTACACAGCTTTCGTGCAAATGGATGGCATAGTGTTCAAATGACCTCTATTCTACAGAGGAGGGCTAAGGCTGGCCCAGGCAGAGACTTCCCTAAGCCATATACTAGTGAAATGTTGGAAGTGGTAAAAATAGCTACAGCTAATCAAGATTCCCCTCATTGTTAGACCTGCTAGGAATGTGATCTTTAATTTTCATACATACTCTGAAAGATAGATATTAACAAACCGAAGTCCAGAGGTCCTGACTTTCTTAAAATTATGCAGTCCTTATGCAGCATAATTTGGGACCAGCCACATGGTCCTAGTGCCCATGATCATTGCATTGTACCATGCCCAGGTTTTCTGAAGCATGGCCTAGGGTATCACACAGTGAAATAGCATAGCAGCACTGGCTTTTCAACAACTTGAGAGTAGGGGGCCAGCATTTTAGCGTAGCAGGTTAAGCCACTGTATGAGATGCCAGCATCCCTTATGGGCCCCAGTTTGAGTCCTGGATGCTCCACTTCCAATCCAGCTCCCTGCTTATGCAACTGGGAAAGCAACAGAAGATGGTTCAAGTCCTTGGTCCCCTGAACCCAACTGGGAGACCCAGATGAAGCTCCTGGATCCTGGTTTCAGCCTGGACCAGACCTGGCTGATTTGGCCATTTGGGGAGTGCACCAGCAGATGGAAGATTCCCCTACCCTCTCTCTGTAATTCTTTAAAATAAATAAAAATAAATCTAAAAACAAAATTTGAGAGTAAGATTTCAGGGTTTTAAGAATGGTGCATGGAACACAGTTAAAGATGGATTTAACCTCAGGTGAATGAACTGTTACAAAACCAGGTGTTGTAGTTCATCCAATATGATTAAGTTGCAGTGGGCAGTGGGCTAGAGATGGAAGAGCTTAGGAAACCTGCTCTGGCTGGGTGAATCACACATTCAAGGACCCAGACTTCAGCTGGAAAGAGTAGCCTTTCCAAGAGAGCAGGTTCCTTATCTTTTGTTGGAGCAGCCCACAGAGAGGAGATGCTGCAGAGGCAGTGCAGTGGTGTGGTGTAAGAGAAAGCTTTGGAGCCGGCTCTGTGGCACAGTGGGTTAACGCCCTGGCCTGAAGCTCCGGCCTCCCATATGGGTGCTTGTTTGAGACCCAGCTGCTCCTCTTCCACTCCAGCTCTCTGCTATGGCCTGGGAAAGCAGTAGAAGATGGCCCAAGTCTTTGGGTCCCTGTGCCTGCATGGGAGATCTGGAAGAAGCTCCTGGCTCCTGGCTTTGGATCAGCGCAGCTTCAGCTGTTGCAGCCAACTGGGGAGTGAACCATCAGGTGGAAGACCTTTCTCTCTCTTTCTCTTTCTCTCTGTCTCTGTCTCTCTCTGTCTCTGTCTCTCTCTCTCTGCCTCTCCTCCTTCTGTGTAACTCTGACCTTCAAATAAATAAATAATTAAAAAGAGAGAGAGAGAGAGAGAGAGAGAGAAAGCATTGACTTCACAACTTTCCATCTCAGTACTGACATTCTGTAGCAGATGCCTGGGTCTGTCCCTTCACCTAGCTGAGTGTTAGCTTTCCAGTTGGGAAATCAAGGATATTCTAATCTTCTTTACAGCAATCTGATAATTATTAAATGAGAATGTGTATTTAAAATGCACTAGCAGAGATGGCATCGTGGACTTGGTAGCTCTAACTCTTAGCAAGACATTAGCTTCAGCATGGGCCCTCCCACCCTGGCAAGGTTGGAACTCAGTGTTCAGAAAGCCAAGGTGCTTCCCTGGGGCTGAAAGGTATGAGCCCAGGCAGCCCCAGCTGGTTTGGGGTGACAAGCACAAACCAGACCTTATTGCTTTGTAAGGAGGAACAGGAACATAGTTCCAGTTCACTGGCTTGTAAAGGCAGCACCCACCAGGCTAGCTGAGAAGAAAGAGGCTATGAGGACAGGAAGGTAGAGAGGTCAGGGATAAGGGGCCAGGGAGCTCTGAGCTGCCCACAGAAGAGTTGGGTGGGCTTTGTGAAGTCCCATAGGAACTAGGAAGGGACAGGAGAGAAACTGCATGCTTCTCAAGCTCACTTGCAGGCCTCAGATGTTCCTAATGTCACCCACAGCTTTGCACCGAGCAGCAAGGCAGCAACGCCACCTGCCAGATGACCTACTTGTATTTTGCCTGATGAGCAGCAGGCACTGTGGGCACAGCTTTAGAAGAGTGGGCGCTTTATCATTCCAGATCAAATGGAACCTACCTGGCACCAGGGACTCCTGTTTATTATTTCTCGGGAGCCTTTCTCTCTACTTTAATTAGCAATTAATTAGCAATTAATAGGGTGGACTGTTTTTCACTTGTCAGCAACCTTGACTGTCACTTGTCCTCTCACTGCACAGCAAACTGTGTGGCATAGGGCTGGAGAGCCTTGACTGTGAAGCACATGATAAGGGATGGACACCTGCTCCACTGCCTACTGATTGATGACCTTGAACTTCCGGGTGGGGGAACAATGCTAACATACACTTGGTGCAAATGAACTAATGCATTGTGAAGTGTTATTCTAATGCCTGGCACTTGTTAGATGTTCAATAAATGTCGAGAACATAATTAGTAGCAATCACAGTGGTATTATTAATGGAGCAATAATGTAGAACAAAGGAAATATAATAGAAATGAAATACACAGATTCCATGACTAGAAAGAAACACGGGATGCAGAATTATGGAAAGTGACCTTAAAGACATTTATTCAGGACAGATGGCCATACTGTTACCAACAAAAGTCAGGCAGCTCTAAGGGGACCTCAGCTTTAAACTGCATTTTAATGAGAAGGATTTTTAACTTAGTTATCATATGGCTCAGGGGTGTTGGTGATAATTTCATTCATTCCACAAATATTTTTACAGCCTACCATGTGCAAAAGTTTTCAAAATAAAGTAACTGACACATTTAGGCTAGAGTGATGCATATAATTCTTGTGAACCAATTGGAAATATTTGGAGTGAAACTGGAGAAAGCCGAGTTTCCCCAGTGCATTTTCCCAGTTGTTCTGTCAGTGTGCTGTCCTGTTCTGGGGACTTCCAACCTGCCCCCTACCTCCCAAAATATTCATCTTAACACAAATGTCCTTCATTGTTTTGTAGGGGCATAGAGACTCTCCCACTTCCTTTTTTTAAAAATTTATTTATTTATTTGAAAGGCAGAATTACAGAGAGAGAGAGAGAGAGAGAGAGAGAGAGAGAGAGGGCTTCCATCTGCTGGTTCACTCCCCAAATGGCCACAACAGTCATGATTGGGCCAGGCGGAAGCCAGGAACCAGGATCTTCTCCTAGGTCTCCCATGTGGGTGCAGCGTCCTAAGCACTTGGATCACCGCCCGCTGATTTCCCAAACATGTTAATAGGGGGCTGGATCAGAAGTGGAGCAACTGTCACTCGAACTGGAACCCATATGGGATGCTGACCTCACAGGTGGTGGCTTAACATGCTATGCCACAACGCTGGCCCCAACTCTCCCTCTTCTTAAACAAAAACTTCTTCTGAAAATAAAAACTTCTCTGTCCTTTAATAAATAATGCTGGGAAAGCTGGATATCCATATGCAAAAACTGAAACAAAGCTACATCCTCACTCCCAGCTTTTGCACTATACAAAAATCAACTCAAAATGATCTAAATGTAAAACCTGAACCTACTGAAAGATTATCTTTGGGGGATCACTTCAAAATAATCATTTTTGCTAAGATGCCCCCAAAAGTATATATTACACTGTACCCCATAAAATGTACAAGTATGACCATATTAATCAAAATTTTAAATAAAATAATATACATGATACATGGGAGACCATATTTAATGTTCTCATTAAAGCACTAACCACCCCAGAAATATTTACATTGTACAGGAGCATACTTGGGGACCCAATACCTTGGCACATGGAATTTAATTTAATAGGGTTTCAGGCACTGAAACAGGAAGGTGAGGTAATACAGACTATTCCACTTCTTACTCTGACATTGTAGCCAAAAGATGGGAGAAATGAAGGGGAGAATATGCAACAGGAGCAATGGACCACATGTTTCCTTGGACTGGGGAAACACCTGCATGAATAAATTAGTTTGAACAAGTCAGTAAGCAGGAAAGTAGGTGTTTTGAAGAGTGCTAAGACAGTCAATACATTTCATTGGAAACAGACATTTTAGCCATGTTACAATTGTGCCATAATCTCGACATTTTCCTTGGAGTCACATCTGCTTGCCATTTCCACCTGTCTTATCTCTTGCTCAACATATTGGAACAATCGTAAAATGTTCAATCCACTAAGAAATTTTTTAAAAGGGAGTTTGTGATGATTTCAGCCCAGTTCTGTGTGATAGTCTTTCCTGAAGTGTGTTTTCCTGACTTTCTGAGAAGTCAGACCAGTGATATTTCATGTGTGGATATTGCTTCTTGCCAAATTGTGATTATTTTGTTTATATTCAGAGCTGATGGCCAAACTATCTTTTTCCTGGGGAAGTTGCTTTAAATTCTTAAAGTAAGTAGAACATTTGATATATTAGGAAAATTTAATTGTATTTGCAATTATGCAGAAAGGAACTTAAGGCTAATTATTTGAAGCTGGTTGTGAATACTTCATGATGCAGACTGGATTTGGATTCAAGAGAATTCAGATTTCTCTTGTTTTCAATCTGATACCTCTGGAATGTGGAATTTGAAGTTGTGTCCTTGAATTTCACTCTTGGTATCAATCCATTCTCATACAAGTCTACAGAAGATGCCTCAGGGCAGGAACCCACAATCCATGTGTGGATTCAAGGCGCCCCTAAGCTGCTTGAGAAAGTATGTGTTTCCTCCTGAAATAAAGTTTATAATTTTCTTCAGCTGCTTGAGGTTGTCTATGCTCTTTATTTATTTATTTATTTATTTATTTGGGGCACATGGCACCTCTCTTCCTAGCTACCACAGTTCACATAATGAGTTTTCTGTTTTGATTCATTATTTCAGTTCAGTTTAACAAAGGCTTTTCAGCTTTTACGTGGTGCCCCATTGACTGTAAAAAACTCATGGCTGGGCCGGCGCCGTGGCTCACTAGGCTAATCCTCCGCCTTGCGGTGCCGGCACACCGGGTTCTAGTCCCAGTCGGGGCGCCAGATTCTGTCCCGGTTGCCCCTCTTCCAGGACAGCTCTCTGCTGTGGACAGGGAGTACAGTGGAGGATGGCCCAAGTGCTTGGGCCCTGCACCCCATGGGAGACCAGGAGAAGCACCTGGCTCCTGGCTCCTGCCATCGGATCAGCGCGGTGCACCGGCCGCAGCACGCCGGCCGCGGTGGCCATTGGAGGGTGAACCAACGGCAAAAGGAAGACCTTTCTCTCTGTCTCTCTCTCTCACTGTCCACTCTGCCTTTCAAAACAAAACAAACAAAAAAACAACTCATGACTGAAGCAAGCAGTCTTCCTCCCAGAGGAGCTCAGGCCCCGAATGGGAGTTTCACATACTGACTACCAGTGTTAGTGTGTGGCAGCAAGGCAATTTCCCTGATGTTATGGCGGCCCTGAGAGCAATTGAATCTTGGGTGATCAGAGAAATCTTCAGGGAGGAGGATGCATCTGAGCTGAGTTCTTACCGCCTGTGTGATTAACAGGGATCATTTATGGAAGCTTCTTCCAACCACTGTGCTCTTTCCCATGTATGTTCTGATTTCAGCTTCACAAGAATCCCATGAAACAGGCATTGTGATTTTCTCTGTTTTACAACTGGGCAAACACAGGATTAGGACCCAGATAACTCCAGTTGCCAAAGAGAGTTCTTGCTGACTCCAGAACCCTTCCCCTCCGATGCCACCTTCACCTGCTTATTTGAGGCAATTTTGCAACAGGCAGGAGAGGGCAAGCTTTCCAGACCGTACTAGACACGCAGGTGAAAAGTCTCAAAAGGCAGGGCTGTGGGAGCCTATAGAAACCATACAGGATTGACTCTCAACTACTGAATATTTGCTGCCTGCCAGGTAGTGCCTGAGTACTTCACAGACACAAAGCCTCATAATAATCTTGATAACTAGAGATCATTATTTCAATGTTTACAGGTGGGGAGATCTAGGCTAAGTTTATTTGCTTGAGGCCTCATGGAACATTGAAGAGCAGGAATTTGATGCAAAGTCAGATAGTTCCTTTCTCTAACTCATGACCAGAAAACAAATTTATAGGAAGGAAGGAAGGGAAATGGAAGTTCTTTCCATGAAATTGCATTCCTATTGCTAGTTGGAACATTGCAAGTTGGAACGTAAACTGATCCTAGAAAGAAATGAGAGTAATTCTCACCATGACCCTTGCAACACCAGTGGTGCTTTCCACATTTTTGCAAATAAATCCAAAGCCTTCCACTCAGCAAGTGAAAGGCATTAGCTAACACCAGGTAGTAATTAAGAGGCAGAAGGAGAGAATGCATCGTTGTAAGACACCTGCTATTCAGATATTTGCTCCTGGACTCCTCTGGATCATTACGTCAGAGGATTCAGAGTCAACATTTGTGCATGAGTGTTCTGTCTTAGAGTATGGATGTGGGAATTTTGGGAGTTACCATAAATGACAATGAATGCTCCTTTTCATTGTCTCATGCAATATACCTGAAGCAGTATACCTGGAGACAATTGCACAGATTTGGACCATTTCTACAAAGGAGATGGGGGGGAATCCAAGCCCCAGGGGACACTCTATGGAAACAGTATGCTTCTCAGCTCACCATGCAGTAAATGCACAAACACTTATTGGGTAGTATAATGATATTAGTAAATTACAGAGCAATTCACTGTAACAAAGAGTACTTAGAAAAACCAACTGACAGCCATGAATATCAGAGTGCTTCTTAGAGGTGAAGCGCTGTTACTAAAGATTGTGGATGGTCTAAAATAGCTCAGAGTTTAAAATTATATAACAGTAAAAATTAATATTTATTAAGAATCTATTATTGATTGAATAATCTGCTGGAGTTGAAATTTAAGGACAGTAAAATAACATATCTGCCTCTGGAGACTTTACAATCTAGAGTAAATTCCTGAAAAATTAACAACAAGCACAATAAAGTGTGGAAAGTGGTAAAATAGAAGCGCTGGGAACAAGAATGCACAGGAGAGGCACTGTGCAGAGCGGAGAACAGGGTGGACAAGGCTTCCCAGAGGAGGTGGCACCTAGGCTGAATTCTGCAGGTGAATTGGAGTGTGTCAGGTGAGTGGGGAAGAGAGCGTGGAGAGTGTTCTGCACCATTGGAATACCAGGCAGAGTCCCGGGAATAAGAAAATCATGGTATTTTTAGTAAACTAAAAACAATTCCTCTTGCAGAATAGTACAGTTCTGGGAAAGAATCAGTGAGGAAGGGGGAGAAGGGGCTGGGAAAACCCAGCTTCTAATCTTTTTCAAAAACCAGTTATTGTCCATAATTATTGTTCATTGAATGCTTCAGGGACTGAGCTTTATCAACGCTTAAAAAGTATATCCACTTTTAGGAATATAAATATATCTCCATGAATTCATTTATTTGGGAGGAAGAGAGAGACACACACAGAGGTGTGTGGGAGAGATGGACAGAGGATGAGAGAGAGTACTCATCCACTGGCTTACTCCCCAGAGGTTCACAGCAACAGCCAGGGCCCGGCTGGAGCCAAAGCTGGAGGCTGGGGACTCAATCCAGGTCTCCTACTTGGGTGGCAGAAGCTCAACTATTCTGTCCATCATTACGGCCTCCCAGGTTCTGCAATAACAGGAAGCTGGAGTCAGGAGCCAGAGGTGGGTACTGAACCAGACACTCTGATACGGGATGCAAACATCCTAACTGGCATCTTAACTGCTAGGTCAAATACCCACCCCTAAAGAACATATTTTAGTCATAAATCAGTCGCTGCTAAAGTTGGATAAGTTGATTTATAGAATCAAATCCCTTTGTTTAACACATGAGGACACTGAAGTGAAACTTAGCCAAGGTCCCTAGCAACCATATGGGGGTCTGGCATTGTGGCTTAGCAGGTTAAAAGTCTGCCTGCAATGCTGACATCTCATTTGGGCACCGGTTTGAGGCCCAGCTGCTCCACTTGCAATCCAGCTACTTGCTAATGTCCCTGGGAAAGCAGAGGAAGATGGCCCAAGTGTTTGGGCCCCTGCACGCACATGAGAGACCCAGTGGAAGCTCCGGGCTCCGGGCTCCTGGCTTAGGCCTGGCCCAGTTGCGGCCATTTAGGGGAGCAAGCCAGCAGATGGAGCACTCTCTCTCTCTCTCTCTCTCTCTCTCACACACACACACACACACACACACTCCTTCTCATCTCCTCTCTCTGTAACTCTGCCTTTCAAATAAATTAATAGACTCTTAAAAAGAGCAACAAACAAAAAACTGCTGTATGACCCAGCAATCCCACTTCTGGATGCTTGTCTAAGGGAAACGGAATCCATCTGTCTGGTGCAGAGACATCTGAACTCCCATGTTGAATGCAGGGCTCTTCCACGATAGCCAGGAAATGGAAACAACCTAAATGTCTACTCATGGATTTATAAATAAAGAAAATATGATACACTAGTACAACGGGATATCGGTCAGCCATTGAAGGATGAAAATTATCATTTGTAGTAAAATGAATGAAATCAGAGATCATTATGTTAATTGAAAAAAGCCAAGCACAGAAAGACAAATATCAACTGACTTTCACTCATGTATAGAATTTAAAAAGTAGTATTTTTCACAGAAGTTAAAAATGTAATGGTGGGGGACCAGCACTGTGGCGTAGGGGGTAAAGCCGCCTCCTGCAGTGTCGGCATCACAATGGTCGCTGGTTCAAGTCCACTTCCTATCTAGCTCTCTGCTATGGCCTGGGAAAGAAGTAGAAGATGGCCCAAAGTGCTTGGGCCACTGCACCCACATGGGAGACCCAGAAGAAGCTGCTGGCTCCAGGCTTTGGATTAGCCCAGTTCTAGTCGTTGCCACCATTGAAGGAATGAACCAGTGGACAGAAGATCTTTCTCACTGCCTCTCCCTCTCACTCTCTGTAACTCTACCTGTCAAATAAATAAACAAAACCTTAAAAGCCCTCTGGGGAAAAAAAAGATAGAATCTTGGATGTTTTCACTATAAAGAAATGTTAAATGGTAAGTACATTTAACCTGACTGAACATAGCACAACATACACATGTTGTGAAACGTCATATTGTATCCCCAAAAATAGGTATAATCTTTCTGTTAATTTTTTAAATTAAAATATTATATATAAGTAAGTACAACAAAAGTCTCATTACTAATGTATACTATAAAAAACTATAGGGGCTGAGCCAGCACCACGGCTCAATAGGCTAATCCTCCACCTGCGGCACTGGCACACCACGTCTAGTCCCGGTTGGGGTGCCGAATTCTGTCCCGGTCGCTCCTCTTCCAGGCCAGCTCTCTGCTGTGGCCCAGGAGTGCAGTGGAGGATGGCCCAAGTGCTTGGGCCCTAAACCCCATGGGAGACCAGGAGAAGCACCTGGCTCCTGGCTTCAGATCAGTGCGGTACGCCGGCCGCAGCGTGCTGGCCGCAGCGGCCATTGGAGGGTGAACCAAGGGAAAAGGGAAAAAGGAAGACCTTTCTGTCTCTCGCACTGTCCACTCTGCCTGTCCAAAAAAAAAAAAAAAAAAAACACAAAAAACAAAAAACAAAAAACTATAGGGGCTGGTGCTTTGGCACAGCCAGTAAACTTGCAGTCTGTGGAGCCAGCATGCCATATGGGCACTGGTTCAAGACCCCGCTACTCCATTCCCCAGCCAACTCCCTGCTAATACACCTGGAGAAGCAGTAGAAAATAGCCCAAATATGGCCAGCGCCATAGCTCAATAGGCTAATCCTCCACCTGCGGTGGAGGTTCTAGTCCCAGTTGGGGCGCCGGATTCTGTCCTGGTTGCCCCTCTTCCAGGCCAGCTCTCTGCTGTGGCCCGGGAGTGCAGTGGAGGATGGCCCAAGTGCTTGGGCTCTGCACCCCATGGGAGACCAGGATAAGCACCTGGCTCCTGCCTTCGGATCGGCGTGGTGTGCCTGCCGCAGTGCGCTAGCAGCAGCGGCCATTGGAGGTTGAACCAACAGAAAAAGGAAGACCTTTCTCTCTGTCTCTCTCTCTCTCACTGTCCACTCTGCCTGTCAAAGAAAGAAAGAAAGAAAGAAAGAAAGAAAGAAAGAAAGAAAGAAAGAAAGAAAAGAAAATAGCCCAAATCCTTGGGGTCTTGCACCCATGTTGGAGACTCAGAAGAAGTTCCTGGCTCCTGGCTTTGTTATCAGCCCGGTTCCAGCCATTGCAGCCATTTGGGGAGTGAATCAGCAGATTGAAGATCTCTCTCTCTCTCTCTCTGTAACTCTGCCTTTCAAAAATAAATGAATAAGTAAATCTTTTTAAAAACTACAAATGGATTTAAACAAGTTTTTGCACCTAATAAACTCATCCTTTAAATTCCTTTTCCACAAACTTTTTCGAGTTCCTTTAGTGGCCCATGAAACATCCAGAGGTGGTCCAGAAGCAGCCCATGGTTTGTAACGAGGATGCATAAAGTGTGCTGCAGCAAGCCAGAGACAGAGGCCTGGCAGGGGCTGAGGCTCCTTCCTTACCCAGAACGTCCGCAGCCGTTCTCACCTGGAGGACTCAGAACTTTCTATAAGTACTGCCGTCTTTACTGCAGAATGCCGTGGGTCCCTGATACAGTCCCTCTCCTGCTTTAATCTCAGTTTGTCCTGGCAGAGGAACTTCCCTCTCCTGGCCTGAGAATGCTGAAGATGAATTAGACTGTAAGTGATGCCTTAAATTTCAAAGGGCAGTATTTTTCTTGAGCAACAAGAGCTGACATTTTTCCATGGCTAATCAGAAAGCAACCAAGCATTGCAATGTTAGTAAGCCCTTTAGAGCTGTTGAGATACAATTTTATAAAAGCATTAATTGCTATTGCAGTTGGAAGGAAGAAGAAGAAATGATGTATTTTTATACATTTATTTATTTTTATTTTCCAGAGGCAGAGAGACAGAGGCATACAGATGTATAAAGATCTTCTATCTGCTGGTTGGCTCCCCAAATACCAGCAACAGCCAGGTCCGGGTCAGGCCAAATTCAGGAGCCTGACACGCAATCTGATTCTCCCAATGGGCGGCAGGGACTCAGCTACTGAACCACTACCGCTGCCTCCCCTTGTACACATGAGGAGGAAGCTGGAACCTAGAGTGCAGCCAGGAATCAAACCCAGATGTTCTGATATGGAGTCAGTCATCTCAAGTAGTGTCTAAGTGCTGTGCCAAATGTCAGGTTATTGATCTATCTATCTATCTATCTATCTATCTATTTATCTATCTATTTGAAAGGCAGGGCTGTGGAGAGGCAGAGGCAAAGAGAGAGAGAGAGAGAGAGAGAGAGAGAGAGGGAGAGAGAGAGGTCTTCCATCCACTAGTCCACTCCCCAAATGGCCACAAGGGCTGTTGCAGCTTAACTCACAGCAGCTAAGATATGGAATCAACCCAGATATCCATCAACTGATAATGATAAAGAAAATGTGGTATATGTGTGTGTATATATATATATGTGTGTGTGTGTGTACATATATATATATATATATATAGTGTGGAGTACCACTCACCCATAAATAAATGAAATCTTATTTTGTAACAAGCTGGATGCAATTGGAAACCACTATGCTTAATGAAATAAGCCAGTTTCCAAAAACACAAATATTATATTTTTTTCTTTTTAGCTAGAAACCTTTTATTTAAGGTATACAAACTATGTGCGCTTCATAAACACAAATTTAGGAGCATAGTGATTCTTTCCACCCTTCTCTCCCTCCCACTCTTCTTCCTCCTCCCTCTCCTATTCCCATTATAATTTCTTTTTACAAAAATCTATCTTCGATTAACTTTATACACATAAAATTAACCCTACACTAAGTAAAGAGTTCAACAAATAGTATGAAGAAGAAAAAAAACCTGTTTCTCAACAGTTCAGACAAGGACTTTTCAAAATAATCACATCTCAAAATGTCCATTTCACTTCTATAGATTACCTTTTAGGTATTTTGTTACCACAAATCAAGGAGAATATATGGTATTTGTCTTTTTGAGATTGGTTTATTTCACTAAGTATAATAGTTTCCAGTTGCATCCATTTTGTTGTGAACAACAGAATTTCACTTCTTTTACCACTATGTAGTATTCCACAGTGTGCATATACCGTAACTTTTTTATCCAGTCTTCAACTGATGGACATCTGGGTTGATTACATATCTTAATATGGTGAATTGAGCTGCAATAAACATTAGGCTACAGAGAACTCTTTCATATGCTGTTTTTATTTCCCTTGGGTAAATTCCCAGGAATGGGATGGCTAGGTCATATGGTAGGATTATATTCAGATTTCTGAGGTATCTCCAAACTGTCTTCCACAGTGGCTGCACCAGTTCACATTCCCACCAACAGTGGATTAGGGCACCTTTCCCACTACATCCTCTCCAGGATTTGTTGTTGGTTGTTTTCTTTATGAAAGACATTCTAAGGGGGGTGAGGGTGAAACCTCATTGTGGTTTTGATTTGCATTTCCTTGATGGCTAGTGATTCTGAGCATTTTTCATTTGTCTGTTGGCTGTGTGAATTTCTTTTTTTGAAAAATGTCTATTCAAGTCTTTCACCCATTTCTTAACTGCATTGTTTTGTTGTTGTTGAGTTTCTTGACCTCTGTATAGATTCTAGATATCAATCTGTTATCAGTTGCATAGTTTGCAAATACTTTCTCCCATCCTGTCAGTTGCCTCTTCAATTTGTTGAGTGTTTCTTTTGCAGGGCTGAAGCTTCTCAATTTGGTATAATCCCATTTGTCAACTTTGATTGCCTGTGCTTCTGGGATCTTTTCCAAGAAGTCTTTGCCTATGCCAATGTCTTTCAGGGTTTCCCCAGTGTTACTAATAATTAGATGGTATCTCTTATGTGTAGTTGTTAATACAGAATACCAAAAATATATAGGAATTAAATAGACATCTTGTGATTTAATTGTTGTTCTGTTTATATGCCTGTGGAACTGTGGTCTTTATACTTTTTACTTGCTGAATTTTATTATTAGTGATGCATCAAGCTTATGACAATAGAGTAGATTGAAATTATGTTTTCACAAAAATTTTAAAAAAAGGAAAGATGAAGAGAGAATAAGGAAGGAAGGGAGAAAGGGAGGGAGGTAAGTGTGATGATCTTCTTAGAATTGTACCTATGAAATACATGAAATCTGTTCTCTTTATATTAATAAAAACATTTTTTAATTTAACATAAAAAAGGAACAACTTGTAAGGAAAATAGTTAATTTCCTAGGCATTTTAAACTTAAATATAATATATAGTAATCTAACATTTCTATTTTTTTTAAAGTTTGGATATTATAATATGTGAAAGCAAGATGGACACCTAAGGATATGATCTCTAATAAGCTTAAAATCTGAAAAAAGCTTAAGTTCTGATTTCTACCAAAGTTATTTCAGTACATTCATGTAATCATTTTGGTATCTCAAGAGAAATTATGAAAGTGAAAATATTGAAGATAAAATACCTTTAAGAAAAACTTCTGCAAAACTCTGAAGATACTTTCATATTTTTTAGAAATCCTTCCACAAAGCAAGGATTGAACCTAACATACTTGTTTTGCAGCAAAGTATGCATGAATCCATGTGTATATTCTGATTCTTCCCTGTTTACCTACTTTTGATCCCTGTTGTTTTCTTTTCATTCCATCTTTTCCACCAATAAGTTCATAAATTCCACACAATTTTACCACATAAGGACAGGGAAAGAGAAAAACAAAACAAAACAAAACAAAACAAAACAAAACAAAACAATAGATAAGAGGGGCTGGTGCTGTGGCGAAGTGGGTTAACGCCTTGGCCTGAAGTGCTGGCATTCCATATGGGCACTGGTTCTAATCCCGGCTGCTCCTCTTCCAATCCAGCTCTCTGCTGTGGCCTAGGAAAGCAGTGGAGGATGTCCCAAGTCCTTGGGGCCCCTGCACCCACATGGGGGGCCCAGAAGAAGCTCCTGGCTCCTGGTTTCATCAGCACAGCTCCACCGTTGCGGCCAGCTGGGAAATGAACCAAAGGATGGAAGACCTCTCTCTCTCTCTGCTGCTCCTCTCTCTGTGTAACTCTGACTTTCAAATAAATAAATACATCTTCTAAAAAAATAGATAAAAAATCCTATTAAAACACTCCACACTTGTGCTACATTCCTCTCCACATTTTGAATTTCTGATTTTATGTTTGATCTCTTTCTATACTGCCTGTCTCTTAACATTTTAGTGAAGGAATTATGATTTACTTTAGACTTCTCAGTAAAAATATAGATGGTTTGCACCCTATGTTTACAATACTAGAGCATTCTGAATTTGTATATTACCAGTGAATTTTCTACTTCTGATAGCTTCTTCTTACTTGTTAGCATTTCTTTCTTTCAGTTTGAATAGCTCCCTTTAGCATTTTTTATAAGGCAGGTCTAGTGGTGACATATTTTCTTAGCTTTTGTTTTCTGGGGAATGATTTTATCTCTCCTTCATATCTGAAGAATAGCTTTGCTGGGTACTCACGATTTTGCTTTCCCATTATTACTGTAAAAGTCTCATCCCACTCCCTTCTGGCCTATAAGGTTTCTGTTGAGAAGTTGGCAGTCATGTGAATTGGGACCCCGTTACGTGTTATTTGCTTGCATTCTCTTGCAGCCTTGAGAATCCTCTCTTTTTTATATCATTGGAAAGACTGACTATAATATGTCTTAGGGCAAATAGACTTGGTTTGATTGAATCTGATGGATGAACATTGACCTTTCTGTACATAGATAATTATATCTTTCTCTAGGTTTGAGACATTTTCTGTCCATATCTCTTTGAATATGCTTTCTGCTCCTTTGACATTCTCAATCTATTCTTGAATCTAGATAACTGGAATGTTTTCTGTTTTCATGCTAAACCATAGTCCCATAATCTTTCTTCATTCCTGTTGATTCTTTTTCCTCCTTCAGTTGTATCTTTTCAAATCGCCTCTCTTTGAACTCCCTGATTCTTTTTTCAGTTTGATCTATTTATGCCATCTATCACAGTTTTAGTTTTGCCTAATGTACTTTTCAGTTGAAGGGTTTTTGCTTGATTTTGTTTAATCACATCTATCAAATCTCTGTTAGAATACTGAATCATTTCTCTGGATTCCCTTGATATTCTTTGAGTTTTCTTATAACGACTGTTTGAAAGTGGTCATTTAAGCATTGGAAATTTCAATTCCTGAATGGTTGGCTTCTGGTACCTCATTTTGCTCTTTAGGTGATGTCACCGTTCCCTGGAAATTCTTAGTGCTTATTGGTATTATACTAATCCATATTCAACTGTGGTTATCCTTGTAGATGTTCTAAGCTGTCTGCTTATTCTCTCTGAGCCTATGGATAACTTTACTATCTCAGCACTAGATAGCCCCTAACTTGTAGTTTTCCCCAATTCCATTGTTGATACATTTTTACTGATCTGGATCCTACAATACTCTCCAAATTCAAATTGTCCCCAAATCTCACTTGGTATGTGGGGACTTGCTTAAAATTGAGTTGTCCAGCCCTATAATCTTTTTCCTGGGCCTGCGGTATGCTTAGATTCTTTGTCATGTGCCCCAAAATGCCACAATACTAGATAACAGTCAGATTGCCCTAGCCTACCAAGGCTAATGAAGCCTGGAATGAGGACTGATGCCAATCCTGTCGTCTGAGTATTCACTGTCTCAGGCCCTTTCCCCACTAATAATTTCTTACACATGCTGCTCTTTCTTTTTCTTTTTCTTTTCTCAATTTCTTTAAAGTGAGATATATGCAATTATCAGATTGTTCCTTCAGGATAAGGATTTAATGGAGAATTCTCGTTAGCATTTGGTATCAAAGCTAAGATCTCCTGGTATCATGTAACAACCAATATTATTTACCACTTGCTATTCACCTGACACCTTTCAAGTGTTTTACATATGTTGACTTACTTAATTTCCCACAAAAATTATATGAAGTAGAGCAATTTTCCCATTTTTACACAGGAGGAAACTGAGACACAAAGGCATTCATTGATTGACTCAAGTTCTGCCACTCTGTGTTCCCAGGGATTGCTAGAAGCCAGAGACTGTGGCTAGAATATTAAGGCTGCTTTTCAAAGATGCAAGTTCATGTGCAATGGAGGTTAGGAAAGAGGTGAAGCATGAGGTGATGCTGAGAGATACTGTTGATGGGAATCTTTCCCTCTCTGACACCTTTGGCAGGAGAATGCGTGCCTCAGAGAAGACAATAGGAGGGAGAAAGGAGAGATGTTTACCCATCTGTTCCCTGCACTGTCTCATTTCATTTTGCCTGAGGTGCCCTCTCTTCCTCCCCAAGAGCTCACTGCCCCTCATTGCCAAGGTGCATCACGCAGTCCCTCAGTGTGGTGGCTGATCAGGAAGACAACCTTCTGTCTTCCAACCCAGTTGAAATGTGGAGACAATCGAGTGCAAGTGGGGTGCAGTTTGAGAAAGAACGGTGGCTGAAGGAAGCCGAGAAAGCTGGGCAGGACTGCACTCAGTTGTAACTACTAGACGGGTGACCATGTCCCCTCCATAGTAAATTCCCCTAGAATTCAGATGCATTTGTTTCCTGAGACTGCTGCAACCTACTTTCATAAAACTGAACACTTTACACAAAAGAGATGTATCTTCTCACCATTAAGGAGGCCAGAGGTCAGAAATCAAAATGTCATCAGGACAGAGCTCCCTCTGACACCTCTCTGCGAGAATCCTTCCTAGCCTCTTCTTAGTTTCTGAGTTTCTGGTGGCTCTCAGAAATCCTTGGAGTTCCTTGGCTTATAGGTGCATCCCTCTGATTGCTTCCTCCATCTTACCTCTCCTCCTCACAGGGTTACAGTCATTGGCCCATAGGTCTGCCCATACCCAAGATTTCATTTTGAAATTCTCAAATAATTGTATCTGCAAAGATCTTTATCCAAAATAAAGTCAGGTAGACAGAAATTTTTGGAAAATACTAATTTGTGACACTAGGCCTCAAGAAACCACCATTGCTATTGTCTGTAGTGAAATAAATAGAGTAGTGTGGTTGAGAAAGAGAGAGAGAGAGAGGGAGAGAGAGAGAAACAAGGACCACTGTGTGCTCCTGTAAGGCACTGATTAAAATTCTTAAGATCAAAATATCTCAAGGATATACTGATAATTTGATCCATGGAGCCTATCAGGACAAAATCACTTGACAGCTCTAAGGATTTTGAGTTAAAGTGCATTTTCTTTGGGATGCCCAACTGAAATGTGCTGTGTGGTCCTGTCATAATGCTACAAAAATAATGACAATGGTAGAGAAACCAACTATGTATGTTTGGGATGCATCTGTATACACACACGCACACACACACACGTATACACACATATCTTTAAGTAGAGACAGAGAACAAGGTTTATACTACACTGCTTTGTTATGTATGTTGCTATAACCAAAAAGACCAGAAGTTCTTTGCATTTTTTTGTGTAATTAGAGGCTTAGTTGAAACTGTTGCTTACTTTGGTTTACAAACCATGATATTTCCCTCCATGAATTATATTCCTTGCCCTAAAACCATCTCATTTTGAATGTTGCCACATGGTGTGCTGTTCTGTTGATTATTTTCTCTGTAATGTCACTAGCTAGAGGGCCACATTATTTCACGTCTTGCTTCAGTGACTCTTGAAAGCATTTTTGAGGGAAGAGGAATATGCACTGAAAAAGGAAGAGTGAAGAGTGCTTTACTTCATTGCTGTTGGCTGCATTTAACTCATCCATGCAAAAGCACACAGAGACAGCATCCACCATCAGTCCACCAGTCCTTCATGGGGCTGGGGGCATTCAGTGGCGAACACAACAGGCGCTATCCTTGCTTTCAGATGGCTCATTGTCTAGTTCATCAGGCAGCAGCTGCTTGGCTATCCTCAGCTCATTTGTCAACCAATAGTAACTCAGAAAAACCACACTTTTTGGGCAACTTCTTGCTCTGAATTTCATGTTATGAGAAGCATCAGCCAAACAGAATTCACTCTTTGCTCCTGGAGGCAGCAATTTTTAGGGTCAAAAGACTGTGACCTCAAGAGTCACTTGGTCTAGTCTCTTGATTTCAGCCAACAGACATCTGAGAAATATGAGATTACTTCAAAAATGTATGGAAAATGGAATTTAAAAGATGGTTATTTGGAAGCAAAACACTTTTAAAATTCGTGGCAATTTTGTCTTAATGTGTAATTTCCATGAAATTTTTCAATACCCCCCATAGTCACGGATTTCCAATGTACCAAGAATCATATCATGACCTGAAGAACAATGTGCACAAACAGGCACAGGATTGGCTCTTGTGGAACTTAGGATCTAGTGTGGGGAGTCAGATGCTATCAAATAATTATAAAAGTTATGCAAAACCCAAATGTGATCAGGCCATGAGAGTGTGAGCTGGGGCTTTTCTGAGTCAAGATCAGGTAGACTTCCCAGGAACTTAGACTACAGCTGGGTTCTAAGGAGGAGACAGTTTCCAGGGGCAAGGCAGGGGGAGTCAGGGAAGAGCACTCAGGCAGAAGGGTCCTGCAGGTTCTTTGTGGGCTCCCATTTTCCAGGTCCCGCTTCAGACCTCCATCAGTCTGTTACAGACTGGGATTTTGCACTTTATTATTATGATAATTATTGTTACTATTGTTTTTCACTAAGTAATTCTGATGCAATCGTGAAAGTCCTCATGTTGAAAGCACAAGCTTTGTGTTCTAACAGACATCAAAACAGACGATGCCCTGGCCAACCCCAGCTTCATGACCTTGAGCAGATTTGCCTGTAAGCATCAGTCTTCCTCAATGTAAAATCGAGATGGCAATGACCCTCAAAGGGAGCAAAGATGGCATTCAAGATAACACATACAGAAGAGTGTGCCACAGTTAGCCCCACTGATGTAAGCATGAAGAGTGGTGAGATTTCCTTTTCCTTTGCTCTGGAAGATCTACAGGAGCAAGTCACCATGAGCTAGTAGGGAAAACCTTAGACCTGACTTACATAAGGTGAATCAGAGTGAACCTGTGCATTTTCAAGAGAAGTTTTACCTTTGACTTCCTGAAGGGTGCAAAGTTGGGATTTGGATGCAATGACGAGAGAATTGAAGTTGAAAAATAGTGAATTGAAAGGTGCTAGGGAAGAGAGTCGTTGCCTCGAGTCACCAAGGACCACAGCAGCTGGAGGCAGATGTCCAGAACTGAGGAAGTCACACTGTTTCAGGTTCTTCCTTGTGTCCAATCCAGCCAGCTACCCCTTATATCCTTCAGGACCTGGAAGGAAGCCAGTGCCTATTCCACGGGGTCGCTAGAGAAAACTGTTAGAAGAACTATGTACAAAGCCGTGAGCAAGTTTAAGGATGAATAACTCAGAGCGAGCTACATCTGCAAATCACTGTGACATCACCACCCCAGTCCTGAAGGGGCAGAATGAGCAAATGAGGGAACCTTTGCCTTGGAAGATGGGCCAGCCAACAAAAGCCAAGGCTGCACATAGACACCAGGGCTTGGCAGTCAGGGAGCTGGGGGATGAATATTTTGACCCCTCTCCTCCCATCCTTCTGTATTCTGCTGGTGGCCCCATTGTCCAAGCCCAGCAAAGAGCCAGAGGGCAGGAGAGTGCAATAAGGCAGCACGTGGAGCCTCCCAGGATGCAGTGCGGGAAAGAGAAGAGATCTGGAAAGTAAAATGGAGAATATCCTATACATAACCTTGCAAAATACTTCATTTCTTTTTTACTATGAGGCCCTCTTCTTAACACTCCACATGTAGTGCCTCATTTAATTTTTATGATGCATAACAAGTAAACATGCTCATGCATGTGTGGGTACACAAATGATTATGCATGCACACACACACACACACACACACATCCTGCATAGCTTTGGCTACGCAGCAGAAATCCTGCAGTCTATTGGTGCTTCTGTGAAGGGGAAGGCAGCCCACTGTAGAGAGTTGAATTATTTTGGTAGGTGTTAATATTGCAGCATTTAAAAAAGCTGAGGTAGAAAATAGTACTAATTAGTGTGCAGTGTGTTCAGCTCCAGGCTGTTGATAGGGACAGGAGGGAGGAGACTCTGCTGCAGTTCTCAGTTCTGCTCTGTCACTGACTGCGTGGGTGGTGTGCGAGCAGGAGCAGGTGGCAGGCTCCCTGAAAGCAGGATTACAGTGCAAAGGCCTCCACACAGCCCACGTTCTGTAGAGCCAGGGGATAGCCTGCACGTGGATCAACAGCCAGGTAATTGGCAGAGGAGCCCTGCCTGGTTCTGTAGAATGTTTGGGTAAGAATACAAAATCAGAAACTTTCTCAATAAATAAATATACATCTAGGCCTACGGTCCTAGACTTTGGTATGCATAAAAATCTTATGAGATGTAGTTAAAAATGTGTATTCCTGGGGCTGGTGCTGTGGTATAGCAGGTAAAGCTGCCACCTGCAAAGCTGGCACCCCATAAGGGAGCTGCTTTGTGCCCCGGCTGCTGCACTTCCAATCCAGCTTTCTACTAATGGCCTGGGAAAAGCAGTGAAAGACGAACCAAGTGTTTAGTCCCCTGCCACCTATGGGATGACCTGGACTGAGTTCCAGGCTTCCGGCTTTGGTCTGGTTCAGCCTTGGGCATTGCAGCCGTCTGGGGAATAAATCATTGGATGGGAGACTTGTCTGATGGTCCCTGTCTCTCTGTAACTTGATTTCAAATAAATAAATAAATAAATGATTTTTTATTTAAAAAAAGTATTTCCTGGTCCCCATCTCTAGAATCTCACTTTGCTAAGGCTGACCTGGGCCCTGGGACTCTCTTTAACATGCTTCTCAATGACTGTGATGCAGGTGGCCTATGGCCCTTGCAGGCATCTGTAGTTTTGAGTGGCAGTATAGCATTACAGTTAGGCAGCTGTAGGCTTCTCAGGTGGCTAAGTCTGACATTTGAAACCCTTTGATGTAAAGTGCAAGGCTGAAAGGAAGTGCACATGTGCAGCTACAGGAATGGGATGATGTGAACATATGTGAATCCCAGCTAAAGGATAATGAACTTAAACGTGAGTCATTTTTTATTTTGTTTTAACTTTTTATTAAAATGTTAAGGGTACAGATTGACTTTCTTTTGTAAATGACAGTTTTACTTTCTCTGAAATAGGACATATAAATACTCTGATAAAACAGAATGAAAGCGCAGCTCCAGCTGTTGCGGCCAATTGGGGAGTGAACCATCGGACAGAAGGCCTCTCTCTCTCTCTGCCTCTCCTCTCTCTGTGTAACTCTGACTTTCAAATAAAAATAAATAAATCTTTAAAAAAATGGAATGAAAAGTCTCAATTCCAGGAGTTCCCATACAGGAACTCTGATACTCTGCTTTCAGCTATATTATTACACGTATGCTGTTCTGTGGGCAAGAGACAAACTGGACATCTACTTGGCTTTGCCATCTCTACTTTTTCTCATGGCCAAGATAAACCACTTTCACAAAGAGCTGACTTCTGTAGAATCCATGGTTTTCTGCCTTGCTACAAAGTGATTGGGGGGAAATAAGAGAAAAAAAGAAAACTAACACTAAAGCAATCATACTTCCCATGTCTATGAGTTGAGAAGTACAGGTAACCTTTAGCTAAAGGAAATCAAAAGTATTCCTAAAGCTGTACCTATGAAACTGGTATTCATTAAATAAAAGCTTTGTTAAGAAAAAAAGTTCACAAGTTAACTACCTAGTTCATTTTCCCTTAGCTACATTTTTTCACTTAAGGCTTTAATCCCCTTTCCAAACCAACAACAGTGTCTTAATCCAGCAATGCATGTGCCTCTGAGGCTGACTCCCCCAGGCCTCTGCACTGGGCCCCTGGCAGTGACAGCAGGCTTTCGCTGCAGGTCAGTACTGAAGACAAAGAACAGGAAATCCAACTACAGAATGCTACTCTCTCACCCCAGAAATATGCTATCTGCATCCTCCCTGCCCTCACGCAAGGAGGAATCCACAGAATTCAGTTCAGTCCTCTGCAGATATGCATCACCATCACAAAAATTACCCAGAACCTTTTATTAAAGGAAAAATGAACACATGTGCCCTCTGCACCTGAGACCACCTCCTGTCCCTTCCCCTTCCACCGCAAGGGTAGAACACAGGCTAAGATCATGAACACCCAACTGCACGCGTGGCACTGAGAAAATGGAACGCTATACAAACAGCATTCATTCCACTCGGGGGATGCTGATGTCTGTATCCTGGGTACTCACTGACACATGAGGCTGCCTGCGAAGGAGCAGCCCACAGTGGGCCCTGTGTTCTTGTTTTCCCCCATTGATTTTGTGAAGTGAGAGAAGTAGTTTCATTCCAACCCAAAAATCTGGAAAAGCTACAGATATAGACCTTTAAACAAACACCAAAAAATAAAAATAAGAAAAGATAACTGGTAAGAAGAAAAGATGTAAGCAAAAGGTTCATGAATGGCCCAATAAAGGGGCCAAATTCTGCAAGAGGAAGTTTTAAAGCCCACTGTATAAATCTTCCCTGGATTCAAACATGTACTATAATACCAGACTTTTAAGTCCTCAACTCACAGAATTAAGAGTTCTTAAGCTATTAACTTTGTCATTGTTTTCAGAAAAGTTTCCCCCAGAATCTGTGCAAAAGTAGCTGAGACACACCTGCAGTATATGACTACATGAGATGTTCTCAACTCTGAAATGAGGCAAAATCACTTTATAACTGACAATGAAAAGGTGCTATACAGAGAAATGAAATTTTACAATAGTATAAGAGCAAAGATGACTGAAATTTGTAATCTTATAAGTAAAAATAGTAACAACCCACTCTGTAATGAACTCCTGTACAGTTAACGATGTCTATACTCTGGGGTGAGGGATGCCCCTAGCTTACCACAGTGGAAGCCTGCCACTGGGATGCCAGGGTTCCACCCCTTTTCTACTCTCAGAGCACAAGGTGATGCCTTCTGCTACAAGGCAGGAGCTCAGGGAGTGTCTCTCACCAGCCTGCCAACTCAGCAAGAGTAAGGCCACCCAACTGAACTTGCCTCTAATTGTATTGGTTCATAATTTTATGAAGTATCTAAATGCCATTTACTAGTTTAAAAAAAAATAGAAAACTCTGGACCAAGAAAATTGTGAACTCAAAAAAGTTAGAAGGGAGACCAATTACAATAGCAACACTTCCTTTAAAAAATAAAATCACTTTCTTTTGAGATGCACCACAGTGGTGAGACTTGTTTTTCTTTTCAGTGACCCCATGATGGCTCACAGCTTCACTCCCCAGGTTTCTGACCTGTACCAGTCCGTGGGCAGCGTTACCTCCCGACAGCGTGGAGAAGAGCCCATGTCACCCCTGGGCGATGAGAGAGCTGACGGAGACTCTTGGCTCCTCAACACCAGACATGGTTGGACAACTTTCCTTGTTCTATGAGAAAAGTTCATGAGGAAGCTGTGAATAGAATCAGTGCAGAGAAAGAAAACTTTTTTATTTTCATTGTCCAAACATCAGTCAATATATTTTGAGCATACTGCACGTGAACATTTCAAGGTGCGGGCATTCAGTTCCTTCAGGGTCACATTCCTCTTCCCAGTGGTCTCTCCAGAAAGCCCAGATATTTCACAGAGCTTTTCTTCACTAACTGAATCTGTTCTGTCAATTTTGTTGCCCAAGATAAGGATTGGCACATTGGATATTGTTTCATCAGTCATTAAAACATTAAGCTCAACTTTGGATTCCAGGAGACAAGAATGATCTGCACAGTCCAACAGAAAGACAATCCCATTAATTGCTGGGAGTTAATTTTTCCAAACCTGGTGTTCTTGCTCATCCCCACCAAAATCAAAAGTTGCAAAAGTCATTCCAGCAATTGTCAGCTCTTCTGATGGCGTATGTAGTGTTGGAACATGTTGGCTCAATCTGTCATCTTTGATCATGTGAAGAAGAATGGTTTTGTCCGCATTGTCCAAACCCAAGAATACAGGCTTTCCAGATTTCTTATAGAGTCCTAGGAACCAGAACACACTGCTGAAGCCATTGTAGATCCAAAGCCATTGTAGAGTCAAAGATGAAAGACATTATTAATGCTTGCTATGGACCAAGGGGCTCCTCCAGTGGTGGCAGGTGGCTTGGACCCTCGCTCAGAGCACACAGACCAGCAGCAATGGTACCTGGTGGTCCAGGTACTCGCCTGATGTTAAACGTGAGTTTTAGTTAAAGGTTAAGTCAAGGTGTGACTCTGGGAAGCCGCAGACAGTGCTGGAGGACAAAAGTGACAGACCATTGGCGATGTTCACTTCGCTGACGGGAAAGTTGCTTTCAGAGAGGCTTTCTCCCCTGCTAACTCCTGGGCCTCACCACTTCTCCTTTAGCATGTTCAGAGCATAGGGATAAATGTTATGAACTGACTCTTCCAAAGCACTAGAGCATCAGCCATTTCTCCTACCTGAAGGACAGGTTCACCCAGTCTTGCCATATCAAATCTGTTCATGGACCAGACCAATGTGGGATGCTTCAGGAACTTGACTTGCAGCTGGGGAACGTAGGCTTATGTATACACCCTGTCACCCAGTGTTTCTGTGACTTGGACCTTGTTGTATCTCCTAAGCTTACATTTCCAAAGTGGTAACTGGAATTCATAAAGCCGGCTTGAGCACCTTTATGAGCTTGAGCAAAGATGAGCTGAAGGGGACAGCATTGTGGCACAGCAGGTTATGCTTATAGGAGTCAGTGTGAGTGCTGGCTGCCCCACTCCCAATCCAGCTCCATGCTGATGGCCTGGGAAGACAGCAGAAGATGGTCCAAGTATCTGGGCCCCTGCATCCATATGGGAGATCTGGAAGAATCTCCTGGCTAGTTCCTGGCTTTGGCCTGGCACAGCTCTAGCTGTTAAGTCATCTGGGGAGTGAAACACCAGAAGGAATCAATCTCTCTCTCTCTCTCTCTCTCTCTCTCAAATCTTAAAAAAAAAAAGGTGAGCTGAGATCATGAGAAAGCTCTGCAGATGGAAAACAATAAATATTTATTGAGCGCAGACTACCTGCTGAGCTGTGTTTTTTATACATTATGCATAATACCACATATATGAAATGCTACACTGTTATTTTGTAAAATTCAGGTTTAAGCACTGACAAACCAATATCAAATTAGGAAATATGGTTTAGAATGACATCACATAAAGTGTTCCCTGGTTGAATTGCTTTCTCTCTTTTCTCTTATACACATTCAAATCTCCTCAATGAAGATTTGATGCATTCTCTAACAGGTCATGAGCTCCAGATGGTGTAGGTATTCTGCTTTCTGTTCCTCCACTTGCAAGCACATGATATATTTACTAAAGCAATATCTGGAACAGCCTACATATCTCAGGGCTTCATCATCCTTGGAGATTCCCTAAAACTAATTAGGCTCTTGGCTTAGCACTGTCCTACTCCACTCCCACCAGAGATGCCACCCCATTTCCCATGCTCACAATGATCTTCTTTATCAGGATGGCTCCTTTATCTGCCCACTGCTGGAACATACCAAATCCCTGTCCCTCACCTCTGCCTCTAGTGCCCAGTGACACTTTCCCTAGAAATGCACTCTCAGGGACCAGTGCCACCCCCCATGCTCATGTGCAGGATGGATACAGCCCCTGAGAGTGGTGACACCACCTTCTCCAAGTTTTTCTCATGCTCAAGCCCTCCAGACTATCATCTGCCCATGCATGCTCTGTTGCCCTGCAGAGCCCCCGGGTTGCTCATTACATTGGTTTGCTGAATGATTCCCTCAACTCTAATTTCTAGTGTGTGTCTGAGGCCATAATGACAACCTACATTTGTATCAAGCTTTCTAATTGATAAAGCCTTTGTATTTGATATGATTCACACAACAATCTTGTGGTGAGTGGCAAACGTTGTGTTGACCTTCCATTTTATGCATGATAAAACAGAGGTTACAGGCTGTGTTTAATTCAGTGGTTTCAACCAGAGGTGATTTGATCACCAGGGGGGACATTTAACAATGTCTGGAGACACCTTTGATTGTCACAAGGCAGAGAGGGGAAATGCTCCTGACATCTAATAAATAGAAGCCAGGATTGCTACTTAACAACCTACAAGGAGTCAGCCCTGTGGCTAAGCTGCTACCTGAGGATGCTGGCATCCTATATGAGCTTCAGTTAAAGTCCTGGCTACTCTGCCCCCAATCCAGCTTCTTGCTAATGTAACTGGGAAAAAGAACAGAAGATAACTGTAGTGTTTGTACCCCTTCCACACACGTGGGACAATTGGATGAAGTTTCCCACTTCAACGTTGTCCAGCCATGGTCACTGCAACCATTAGGATAGTGAATCAGTGGATGAAAGACCTCTTCTCTTCTCTTCTCTCCTCTCCTCTCCTCTCCATTCCTCTCCTCTCCTCTCATCTCTTCTCCTCTCCCCTCCCTTTAACTCAGCCTTTCAAATAAATAAATAAAACAATAAATCTTTGTTTAAAAAAAGCTTTTATTTAATGAATGCAAATTTCAGAGGTACAAATTTAGGAATATAGTAGTTCTTCCTCCCATACCCACCCTCCCACCTCCACTCTCATCCCACATCCTACTCCCTCTTCCATCCCATTCTTCATTGAGATTCATTTTTAATTTAACTTTATATACAGAAGACCAACCAACTAAAAATTTCAACAGTTTGCATCCCCTCCCCAACACACAATGTATAAAGTACTTCTTGAGAGCAAGTTTTGCAGTTAATTCACATAATACAACTCATTAAGGACCAAGGTCCTACATGGGGAGCAAGTGCATAGTGACTTCTGTTATTAATTTAACAGTTAACACTCTTATTTATGATGTCAGTAATCACCCAAGCCTCTTGCCATGAGCTGCCAAAGCTATGGAAGCCTTTTGTGACCACAAACTTCATCAGTATTTGGAAGAGGCCATAAGCAAAGTGGAAGTTTATCTTTTTTAAAAAATTCTACAATATACAGGAAAGCCTGCAACAACACGTATCTGACCCAAACCATCAATAGTGCTAAGGCTGAGGACACCTGGTTGAAGGTCCTTTGTCTGCCTCGCAGAATTAGGATTCTGATTCAGACACTTCAATTCCAGAGGCTCTATTCTCATCAAGACCATCTGTCATTGTTCTGAGGTCCTGCTGTGATCGTTTAGTATCTAGGGAAATATAATCTCCTCACCAAGAGAAACAAATAGATGAATCTAAGTCCCCTTTGTGTCTTGTACTAGCTGTGAGTTTCAAGGTTGTAACCAATTATCTCTAAATTTCGTTCTGCCAAACCACAAAAGACTTGTCCTTAAACTGTGGGACAACTGATTGTCTGTCACAGTGAAGCACATAGTAGAGTATCTACATAGGCACACCTTATTTACCATTGCTAATCTCCTTCCTTTTCTTTCCTCAACATTGGCTCTCTTCCTTTCTTCTGTTGCCTACAGTATAAGCATGTTTAACCTCAGTGGTGCTTCAGGGTAACCAAATGGCTGAGGGGTGTCCAATTCAAAAAACCTTAAGAAATCGAAAGGTTGTGCAAAAGGTGGCAACACTGAGGATGGGAAGGACAATCTGGCTCACTCTGGCCATTCAAGACCTCCCACAGCTGAGTGGGGAAGCTGGCAAATACCCTTTCTGGAGGGAGAACATGGATGATTCAGCAGGAACTTGCCATGAATTACTTATAGCATCTATCTAAAGACCCTGCACTCTGGCCCCATAGAGTTACAGAAAAATCCCGACCAGACACCAGAATGAAAAAGAAAAAATAATGTGTACAGCAGGAACCATCCAATAATTCCCCACCAATAGTTCAGGCTAAACATATACTCATCTGGGACTAGCAACTTCATGCAGGGAGTAGGATGAACCATGTCCTCCGCTTTCACAACACCTTGTCCACGGACCTTAATGCTTCTGTGGATTCAGTTCTCTCTAGGGCAGTTCCATGGGTCTACACTCTTCCTTTCTAACCTACAATAAGATAGATGCCAATCCAGAGTGTATAAAAGTATCTCTGAGGGATGAGCTGATTCAAGGGTTATTCTGGGGGTTACCAATTCAGATCAGGCTAATGTGGAATACTCAGAATATTTCAACAATGGATTGTGTGTTTGAGGAAGTTTCCAGATATGAGTAGATCCATGTCCCCCAAAGTGTCATCTGAGTGGCTACGGGTTTGTCAAGTTTTCAGGTCTCAGGACTAATAATAATTGTTGGTGAGGATGTAGCAAAATTGGAACCTTCATACACTGCTGGTGGAAATGTAAAATGGTGCTGTAATTTTAGAAAACACTCTGTAAATTCCTCAAAAGATTAAACAGAGTTACTATATGGTTCAGCAATTGCAGTCCTTGATATTTATCCAAGACAAATGAAAGTATATATGTCCAACAAAACCTTGGACATGAATGTTCATAATAGCTAAAAAGTGAAAACCTTGCAAATGCCCATCAACTTTTTAATGGTTCAACAAAATGTGGTATATCCACATGGTAGAATATTATTCGGCAATAAAAAGAAATGATATATGGATATATGTTACAACATGGATGAACCTTGAAAACATTATACTAAGTAAAAGCAATAAATCATGAAAGGTAACATATTGAATGATTCTATTTATTTGAAATGTCCAGAATAGATAAACTTGCAGTGACAGGAAGAAGTGTGTAGTTTTTAACTAGGGCTAATGGTTTAACCGTAAATGTATATTAATTGAAAATGGGTACAGAGTTCTTCTTGGGTGATAAAAATGTTCTAAAATTAATTGTAGTGATGTTGTACAACTCTGTGAATAAACTGAAAGTCAAAGTCTTTATCTTGAATGGTTAATTCAATCTCCATGAAGCCAAAGAAGGGGGAGGAGTATGGAGAGGAGGAGGAAGGGGAAGGAAACGGGAAAGAAGTAGAAGGAAGAGGAGGAAAAAGAGAAGGAAAAAGAGAAAGAAGAAGAGAGGAGGGGGAGGGAGAAGATGGAGTTCATGGTTTCAAATGCTCAGTGGCTGAGTCTTGCCAACACATCTGTGAGCTACTTGGAGATGATCTGGCCCAATGGTTGTAAGTGTAAACTCTGGAGTCAAAACGAATGAGTTGGGGCAGATACGCTTCATTACCATAATGTTACTCCTTATGAAATAAGCTCTGCAATTTAAGCAGCAGGTTCTGAAGTTTCCTCTGAACTGCTCCTCACTTCAGCATGCATTAGGTCACCTGGAGAGCTTAGCACGCACGTTTCCATGCTGTATTCTTAGAGTGTCTGATTCAGTGGGGCTGCGTGGGACCAGAGAGTTTGCATTTCTCACAAGCTTCCATGTGATGCTGATGCTGCTGGTCCTAGAATCACCCTCTGAAAACCACTGCTCTAACTAGGTCTAACCACTAGGTCCCCATGGCCTGCAGAGTATTCTTTGAGAGCAGAAATCCATAGAGCAAATTCATTTCTTGTGAGCTCATATAGATAACTTCATAAATATGTTATTTGGCCATTATTGCTGAATGTCAATTTATAATTGCTAACTGCAGTTTTGATCAAATGATGGAAAAATTGCAGAATAGCTGTCCAAATACCTGGGGTAATATCATTCCACCTCTAGGAATGTGGGCCAAAACATTCCCTGACCAGTTTCCTCACAAATAAATCCAAATAATTTGTCGCCAATACACATTATGAGTAAGATAACACGATAATCTAGTTAAAAACATATGGTAGGTCGTAAATACATTGAACTTATGGCCCTAATGCCTGTTTATGGAAACCATTCTGTGAGCCTCCCACAACTCTCCCAAAGGCCCCAACAGTTCCTGGAACCCCTGAAACCTTGCATGAATTAGGTAATTTGAGCTCCAAGAAACAGGAGTCTACACTCAAAGTGTCCTAAAGCATAAAGGTATTTTTGCAGATAACAGGGAGTCCAACCATGGCAACTCTAGCTGTATGAAAGAGAAGTATGCAGAGTGAGGACCAGGCAGACTCTGGAAATTGTTGGAAAATAAATACATAGGCCGGCGCCATGGCTCACTAGGCTAATCCTCCACCTAGCGGCGCCGGCACACCGGGTTCTAGTCCCGGTCGGGACGCCGGATTCTGTCCCGGTTGCCCCTCTTCCAGGCCAGCTCTCTGCTGTGGCCAGGGAGTGCAGTGGAGGATGGCCCAGGTGCTTGGGCCCTGCACCCCATGGGAGACCAGGAGAAGCACCTGGCTCCTGACTCCTGCCTTCGGATCAGCGCAGTGCGCTGGCCGCGGCAGCCATTGGAGGGTGAACCAACGGCAAAGGAAGACCTTTCTCTCTGTCTCTCTCTGTCTCTCTCTCTCACTGTCCACTCTGCCTGTCAAAAAAAAAAAAAAAAAAAGAAATACATAATAAATATGAATGTTTACAAGGATTTGCAATGTCTTCTTTAAGATGTAAGATTGTGTATAAGTCACACCAAGAATGCAGAATACAAGCATCAGGATGATAAACTGGAAAACAAACCCTCCAAAGTAGTGGTTGTCAGTTCTGACTGCATATGAAAATTATACGGGAAGGTTTTATAGGACACTATTGTCTGGGTCCTTCTCGGAAATTTCTGATCTGATTGGTCTAGGGATTGCTCAATATTGGACATTTCCTAAACCTTCCCAGGTAATATTTAAGTGCTAACCAGACTGATAATGATTGCTCCAGCATATTCTAAATCACAGTGCTCACTAAATGAGGAGAACTCCAGCTGCCAGCACTGAGCAGTTACTTAGGGAAAGAAGTCGTGGGGAAAGAGAGTGCCAAATACAAGACACAAGCTTAATTAGCTCTTCAGATTTTCGCTTCTTCAACCTCACAAATGAATCCAAATAATTTGTCACCAATACACATTATGAGTAAGATAACACGATAATCTAGTTAAAAACCGGGGTCATCAGAGCAATTGCACACACACCCACAAATACACACAGTTGCTTTCTGCCCATGTGTGGCTTTCTTCAAGACTATCTTGATGTTTAATCTGTCCCGAGAGCCTGTCTGGTAATGTGCTGCAGGCTGGGCAGAGTCTGGATTCACAGTGTGATTTTCCCCTGGCTCCACATGCCTGTAGGCAGCTCCTTCCTAAACACTGGTATTAATGAGAGTCAGCTGGAAAGCATTTCTTTGTAATATAGATACCTGGACACCCCTGTGAAGTTATGACTTAGTAGATCTACTGTAGGGCTCAGGAGTCTGTATTTTATTTTATTATTTAATTTATTTAGTTATTTGAGAGGTAGAGTTACAGACAGTGAGAGGGAGAGACAGAGAGAAAAGTCTTCCATCCACTGGTTCACTCCCCCAAATGGATGCAATGGCCAGAGCTGTGCCTATCCAAAGCCACGAGCCAGGAGCTTCTTCCAGGTCTCCCACAAGGGTGCAGAGGCCCATGGACTTGGGCCATCCTCTACTGCTTCTCCAGACCATAGCAGACACCTGGATGGGAAGAGGAGCAGCTGGGACTCGAACTGGTGACCATATTGGATGCCGGCGCCACAGGCGGAGGATTAACCTATGTGCCACAGCGCCGGCCCCCAGGAGTCTGTATTTTAAAAAATTTCTTGGGGGGACTTCTAATCTAATTGGTCAACAATCACGATTTTAAGAGACTTTCTTCAGGTTGACCATGAGGACAAATGGGAAATATCATGCCTAAGACACACCCAAAGGATTCTTTTTTATTTTCTTTCCCTTTTTACTTTTAATTTTTTGTGATAACGTATTTTCAGTTTGCTTTATAAGCACATCAAAGGCTCCATGCTCCTCTAAACAAAGAAATCTACAATTAAAAAGTAGAGACACCAAAGGGATCACATAAACAAGAATAGTGTCTGCAAATACTAGCTGATAGAATAAAAAAGGGAGAGAATGATCCAACATGGGAAGTGAGATACAGACCCATAGAATGGCTAATGTCCTAACAGCACTCTGGCCTCATAATCAGCCCTTAAGGCATGCAGATCCGGCTGAAATGCCCATGAGAGTATTTCAGGCATGGAAAGCCAAGACACTCTGGGGGAAAAAAAAAAAAACAAACCTAAATGAAAGATCTCCACGAGTGAGATCCCAGTGGAAAGAACAGGTCATCAAACAAGTAGGTACCTTTCTCTGAAGGGAGGAGAGAACTTCCACTTTGACCATGGCCTTGTCTAAAAATGATCAGAGTCAGTGAACTCAGGGGGCTTCCATAGCCTTGGCAGCTCATGACAAGAGCCTAGGGTGATTACTGATGCCATAAACAAGGGTGTGAATTTGTTAAGTCAACAACAGGAGTCACTGTGCACTTACTTCTCATGTAGGATCTTTGTCCTTAGTGTGCTGTACATTGAGATTTAATGCTATAACTAGTACTCAAACAGTATTTTTCACTTTATGTTTCTGTGTGGGAGCAAACTGTTGAAATCTTTACTTAATGTATGCTAAACTGATCTTCTGTATATAAAGAGAATCGAAAATGAATCTTGATATGAATGGAAGGGGAGAGGGAGTGGGAAAGGGGAGGGTTGCGGGTTGGAGGGACGTTATGGGGGGAAGCCATTGTAATCAATATTCTGTACTTTGGAAATTTATATTCATTAAATAAAAGTTAAAAAAATAAAAAATAAAAAAAGTAGAGACACAACTGTTATCCAGGGGTATAGGCAAAGGTTATAGATAGCAATCAAATAATAAGATGTCAGTCTATCTGGACACATTGGTTTTTGTACTCTCTATATCAGTTGCAGTTAATCAGACAAAATATATAGTGTTTGTCTTTTTTGGATCTGGCTTATTTTACTAAGCATAATGGTCTCCAATTGCATTGATTTTGATGGCAAAGACGAAATTTCATTCTTTTATGGCCTAGTAGTATTCCATTATGGGGCTTCAAAAGTTCATAGAAAAATGCATGTTTTAAAAAACTATGACTGGATTTCCGAAAGCACTTGCACCAAAGTAGACTTATGATTTTTCCATGAACTTTATTCATAATTAGTTTTACATAATTACTTATACATGATTAATTTGCAAAAATTGAAAATCCCAAATGTTCTCCAACTGATAGATATTCCATATTATGGACTGCTTCTCAGCAGTGAAAGGGAACAAACTACTGACACACACAGCAACACAGATGAATCCCAGAAGCATTATGCTAAGTGAAAGACTCAACGGCTACATATGGAAGAATTCAATTCATTTAACAGGAAGGAGACCTGTGGTTACCAGTGGTAGTGAGGATTTGACTACAAGGGGGTATTAGGAGATATTTTTGGATTGATGCAATTGTTTTGACTTGATTATGATGCTGGTTACATGACTATACACTAGATGTCTTGAAACATCCATTTTGTTAATGTACTTTGTGCTTTAATGAAAAGAAAACTCGATATGAAAGGAAAAAAAAAAACAAGCATAAAATGTGGGTTATGCAGATTAACCTCTTTACATATTGAGAACAGAGCATGGTTTCTAGATGTGGCTGAGTCCAATATCCACATCTTGGGAAGAGGCTTACATTTAGATAATGCTTCACTAATCTGCCCGTACATACATATGCACCACAGGAATTCTCAAGAGTAGCTCATACTCAAGGATTCAAAGATGTTGGAAAAAGAAACCAGGCATTCAGCCATGTAGAAATCTAAATGACTCTCATCTCTCCATCTGATTATTTTGGTGTTTTGAGGTCACTGTCTGGGATTTACGAAATTCTGGAAGTGCAGGGCAGAGCGGTGTGAGGTGCTGAGAGACGAGTGACAAACGTGCTCCTCACCAGGCTTTTTCGGGTCAATGATTCTAGTGGGTGTGAAGCAGTTGGCTTTTATGAACTATCTGCAAAGTTGTTCTTTCTCCAGGGAGTTTCTCTAACGTACATGTTCCTTGCATAGTCCTAAAATTCCACCTTAAAACAAGTCGAATGTACTTATGGCCAATTTCTCAGCGTGGAAAACTTCTGCTTCAGCGATGACACACTGCAGTTGGATCCTTTCCCCCAACATCTGGAAGCCACATGTCAGTGGCAGCTGTATAAAAGTCAGCCCAGCAAACTTAGGGTGACATTTTTTTGCCAGGAGCCCAGGCAGCATGGACTTCTCTCTCCTGTGGGCACTTTTGCCATTGGTCACCATGGCCTGGGGCCAGTATGGTGACTACTATGGATACCCATACCAGCAGTACCATGACTACAGCGATGATGGGTGGGTGAATCTGAATCGGCAGGGCTTCAGCTACCAGTGTCCTCATGGCCAGGTGGTGGTGGCCGTCAGGAGCATCTTCAACAAGAAGGAAGGCTCTGACAGACAATGGAACTACGCCTGCATGCCCACACCCCAGAGCCTCGGGGAGCCCACCGAGTGCTGGTGGGAGGAGATCAACAGGGCTGGCATGGAATGGTAAGGGGCTGCTGCCACACTTGGGCTGGGGACATTGCTGCACTACCTTACCCTGAGGGCTGCTGGACTCTTGGGGATCAAAACGACCTAAAGCCTATGCAAACCACACCCCCAGCTTGCCATTGCATGCTCTGGGTGGGGCAGAGCTACTGCGGAGTGGACAAATATCACAGGACAAATGCCCAGGCAGGGAGGGCGTCTGAGGCAGATGGACCCTTTTGGGGTTCCGTTCCTTTCAGAAGCAGCAATACTCTCAGTGTGGCCCAGGGGATGGTGTGGGTCTGATTAAGTGTAGAAATGGAAAATATTGAAGAAATTACAGCAATTTCACATTGCTGTGACAATCGAATGACATTTTTATTCTGTAGCAATTTATTTCTGCTGTTTTACACAAGTATTGGTACACTATAGTGTGGGAAAAGCAAACAATTGGGCCCTCAGAATAGATAGTGTGAGAGATATTGATTTAGAGCCAGTGACTGGGGAAGAGAAGAAAAAGAAATTGAAGCAAAGGGAAGTGTAATTGAACAGTTCTCTGCTGGCTTGATGAAATGTGCCCTCTTGATTATGAGACCCGAGGTCCTTCTCTCTGCTGGAATTTAAAGTGGCCTGCGTTGCTGGAAACCAGTTTCCTAAAAGTGTTTAGAGAGAGGTGCTGCCTTTGCGTGACTGCACTCTGCCTGACTTGCGTGACTGCAAGTCAGTGGCATGGACTTGCGCTTCTTCCAGGAGGGCCCAGCCCCAGTCCTGGCTCAGGAGCCACTGACAGCTAGGCGGGTTGATTCACAGCAGCCTCAGTGGAGCTGGACTGCAGCGGCGCTGGGTGAGAGGGTAAAGGCTGACCCTGAGGGAGGGAAGCATGCGCAGTGAGGAGGAAGCCCAGCTGGTGGACTGTATATGCAGAAAACACCAGGGCCCTGAGAAGGGTTCCAGCAGGCCCTTGGTGGAGCAGCACTTGGTGGAGTGGGGCTCTGGAGTTGTCAGGCTTAAGCCTAGGGTCACACAGCCAGAAGACAAAACAATTGCAGGAAGTTCAAGGAGAAAAGATCCTGATAGGTGAAGGAGCCAGGCCAGAGAGGAGGTCTCTAAGCAATGATATAGCTGCCATTGATCAAGTGCTTACCCTGAGCAGCCACTAAGCTAAGTACTTTACCTGGATTATCTCATCTCATGCTCAAAACCTATCTATACGTTATTTTATAAAACCTATAAGCAGAGAGACTGTGGTAGAGATCAACATTTCCTCCACTGGAAAACAGGGATTTGGTTGCAGATCCAGTCTCTGCTCCTAAGACTGGGTGTTAAGCAACTGGGATGGGCTTATGAGAGCTGGCTGCCATAACCCAACCTGGGCCCCAGCGCAACAGCTGATTCTGTGATGGGAGAACCAGGCCACAGCCCCCATGTGTGCTAGAGCTCTTGGTCCTAAAGGGATGGAGACAAGCATGACTTCCTGACTGGGGAGGGACTCTACCAGTTTGTAGGTTGGGTAGGGAGAGGGGTCCCACAGGCAGCCGGGAGTGGGAGAACTGAGGCAGTAGGCTACTTGGACAGCTTTTGCTGGGCCATCTTCATCTACCCTTGCTGCCTGTGGCAAGCCAATTTAGTGATCTCAAACTCTGTCTGACAAATGGCTGGTGCACAGACCAGATTTCCTTGAGGAGAGTGTCCAGACTCCCCACAGCCAGCCCATTGTCTCGCATGCAGGATGGAAACAACCAAGTTACAACTCTCCCTCTGGTTCTCCTCTCTCAGAGGAACCTTCGTGTGGTCACAGGACCTTCTAACACCCCTCAGAAGAGCCACAGTGAAATACACTCTGCAGTGATTCCTCCAATCCCGGAGGAAGAGCTCTGGCCTCTGAGTCAGGAAGCCTGGGTTTGCTGCTGGTGCTAATGACATACGGGTGACCTTGCCCCAGACACTGAGCTCTCTAAGCTTCCACCTGAAGGGTCACACAGCGTGATCGCTGCAGGCTTCACAGAACTGCAGTTCACCCCTGAAATCGTGCTTGGCTTTCTCAAGCATGCTGGCGTCCCTTGTTCACATCAAATGATGTTTAGCTTTACACTGGACAACCCGTGGTTGAGTTATCATATATTCCCAAACTACTTGAAGAAAACGCAAAACAGGAAGGTGAAATTACATGATGTTTTTGGCCGATGGGGAGCCAAGTGAGAGGCTGACGGATGAGAGTCTGTTCCACCTCCCTGCCTCTGCATCTTTGGTGGACAGGGTTGAGGGACCTTTCTCTTCCTCCCTCCACTCTCTGTTTCTCCTTTTCTCTCACTGATCAGAGGGTTGGGCACTCACAAACAAGCTAAACAAGTTCTTTACGCTAGGACTCAGCTGCCTGGGGACTGATACCAATTACCAGGAACGTGTTTTTTAGATAATTATGACTTTGAGTTCAGACTCCCGTCTCGCAGAAAAATCTGGAAGGAAAGAAATTTCTCACAGGCTGGGGAGCAATTACATCTTCCTATTGGATTCAGGCTCTTAATCTGTTCAGGGGGAAGAGTTGGTCACACTGCTGTGCAATCTGGCTGCCTTGTGTAACAAAATTAGCTTCAAGTTTGTTTAAAGAGAGGGGAGGGACGCTGAACAGAGACTTGATCGCAGACATAGGATCAGCCAAAGAGGTCTGCTCGGGGGGCACTGTCTTTAGAAGGAGGTGCCATCCTGGCTGAGTGGCTTGTGATGCTGGGGTTTATCCTGGTTTCTCTGCTGAGAACCACACTTCAGGTCCCAGTCTGAAGTATGGATATGGCCTCTGTCACTAACTAGAGCCAGGAGATTTCACCTGGGTCCCCTAGTATCTTGCCATCTCAGAGTGTGCTCGGGGGTGTTCTCTAACTTGGGTTGGAAAAGGTGGCTGTGCACCAGGTCCTCTGTGGGACAAGAGAAAGCTGAGATGTTCTAGTGAGGCTAAGCTATGTGTCATGTGATGGAAGTTGCCCCAGGCTTGCAATCAGGAACCCTGGATTCACAGCTCCTGCTTGTGTTGTCTCTTAGCTCTGTGTCTGTGGCATTCAGTTCTTCATTCTGGAAGAAAAAGAAAGGAAAAAGAATGGGTGTTGCTCATCTTATCAACTGCTAAAGGGTAATTACTGTGACGCTTATAGGAGAAACTAGGAGAGATTTTTAAAGCAAATAGCAGTCTAGAACAGGAACATGGCACATCACACCCTATCAACAGGCAGGCAAGAAAGATTTACTGCATCTGGGACTTGGGCAACCAGTTTTACCTGCAGTCCACATTCAGAGAAAGAGTGTTCTCCATGTCATCACTTCTTTTTCCTCTGGTGTGTCAAAGAACACTTCCCCCCTGAAGTGACAGTTAATATCAGAGATGAATTCCTGAGCTCATGATGGAGGAGAGGAGAAAGGAGATATTTCCCACAGAGCCATGTCAGCATCAAGGTACATGTTGGGCAGGAGCTCAGTTTTCCTTAATCTGACCATAATTAGGTCCAACATTCTATCCAGCACTGAACAGTCATCCTGGTTCTGAGTGTTTAGTACTCATAGACCCCACCAACGCTTCTCACATTAATCCCTCAACCCACCTGTATCCTGTGATGCACTTGTCACCAATGATATGTGTTGTTCATTGCTTGTTTACCTGATGAAAACAGAAGCTTTTCGAACACAGAGACTTTGTCTCATGATCATAGTCTCTTCAGCGCCTACAATGGACCTGGAACAAAGTGAGCCCCTCAAATATATGTCGCAAGAGACTAACTCAGTCTAATTAGTTGCATGAGGCAGTCCATATCTCACCAGTGTCCCCATCATCATCAACAGGAAAGTCTGCAGAATTTCTTATGGGGAAAACATTTTTCTCATACCTTTGATGCTCAACATTCCTGAGATCCCTAAGTCGCAGAGGGTGGCTGATACACTTAATTACTGCAGGAAGAATTCTTTGTATTCAGTTTTCAATCTCCTAATAATCCTAATGTCTCCATAAACTGTTAAAAAATGGTGAACTCTTTATTTAAAAATTCATAAGAACTGAATGCTAAACAATATCTTGGTTTGGATCCTGGAACAGAAAAAGGACATTAGTGGAAAGCTGGTAAAATCCAAATAAAGTCTGAGTTTACCACTGTGCCAATATTAATTTCTTAGTGTTCATAAATACACCATAATTATTAAATATTACATCAGGGGACGCTGGATGAAGAGTACATGTGAATTTTGTGTATTATCTTTCTATAACTTTCTTCAAAATACAAGGGTTAAAAAACACACATAAGATTCCAAGCTGGCAGAGAATGCACTGGGAGTTCAAAAGTTAGGCAGAGCATAGCAGAAGGCAAACATCCCAGCATTGGGAGGGGACTCTGGTGTCATCTACAGCAACCTCCTTACATCATAGATTAGGAATTAAGGCAAAAAAAATGCAGCAACTTGATAAATAAATGAAGTCATTACCTAAATACAAATTCTATGACCTTATTCCTAATTTATAGTGTATAAAGAATTACACTCTCACAAATTCATTTGCTCATTTCTTCACTACTAAATGCTTAATATCACAAATTTTGCTAGATTCAAGGAGCATGAAGATGAACACATACCGTCTCTAGCATTGAGTGACTGATAGTCTAATCTTCTTTGGTCTTTACAACAGTGAAGGAGGCAGGTATTAACTATTGTCTCCATTGTATAGGTGAGATGTGGCTCCGAGACATTGGGAGGCCTCTTATTCATTATAGTGCATGTTAAAGGCAGAACCCAAGACAGTGAATCTAATGCCATAAGGCTACAGGTGGATATGAAATGTTATTTTTGTTCTTGGATAAAGCCATAGTGAGTGCTGAACTAAAGGAAGTCATCATATCCATGTAAGAATGACTTTGGAGGGCAAGAAGGCAGAGTGTGGGAGAACAAGGTACGGCAGGCAGATCTAGGATTCTTGCCAATTTTCCATCTAGGTCACTCTGCTAAGTACCAGGAATCAATTGTCTGGGGGAACTTGAGCTTTGCAAAAATGGTTGCTATCTGTTCTCGCAAGAATGGCAAAAGTTCACTCCTCCAAGTGGAAGAGTTGCTTCCATCTGGGTACCTGCCAGACATAATCTTCCCAATCGATAAGATATTTCCACAGTGTTGGAATACTTTCCTCTGCGTGTGTTGTGGGGATTGGGGGTAGGGGCAGTTATTTGAGGCATCTTGAAGTAATGGAAAGTTTATGAACTTTGGAGTCGAACAGAACAACCCTCACAATGCAGTTCCACTACAACCTTTCGGCAACTCCCGTCAACTCTTGAGTCTTCAGTTTTTTATCAACAAAGCAACTTCCTAGAATTGTGAGAATTAAGTGAGATAAGGTGGGTACTTCAAAAACTCTGTGGAAAGGGGGAATTAAAAGATAACTTTGTTCTGTTGCAAAGAATTTTCAAGTCCATGCATAGTTTTTTCATAGTACGTATTTTTTGTAACTGTTGCAGATCCCTCATGTATGTACATTACTGGCTGTGTGTCCTTAGGGAAAGCACTTAACATCTCTATACCTGGGTTTTCTTATACATAAAATGATGATGGTTATGGGAAACTGACTACATGAGCTATTTCATAGGATTGCATTGGTGATTAAATGGTTAATGTTTATTTGGTGCCTGGCACAGTGTCTGGCAAATGTTAAGTCCCTGATAAAGACCATTTTTCACTGCTACTATGACTGCTCTGTGCAAACTGATACTCGTGCATTTAAAACCACACCAGTGGCTGGCGCCGCGGCTGATTAGGCTAATCCTCCACCTTGCGGCGCCAGCACACGGGGTTCTAGTCCCCGTTGGGGTGCCGGATTCTGTCCCAGTTGCTCCTCTTCCAGGCCAGCTCTCTGCTGTGGACAGGGAGTGCAGTGGAGGATGGCCCAAGTGCTTGGGCCCTGCACCCCATGGGAGACCAGGATAAGTACCTGGCTCCTGCCTTCAGATCAGCGCGGTGTGCCGGCCGCATCGTGCCAGCCGCGGCGGCCATTGGAGGGTGAACCAACGGCAAAAGGAAGACCTTTCTCTCTGTCTCTCTCTCACTGTCCACTCTGCCTGTCAAAAAAATAAATAAAAATAAACCACACCAGTGATCAAAAACAAGAGAGACATAATTTCATCACAACCTCTAGATATCAAGTGTACATTATATACATCTCACAAGATCATCGGTATCTACTCAGAGGCCTTTAGGGTAGCTTCTACCATCTGCATTTTTCCAAAATGGGTCAGGAATATGTATATATATTTGGGAGAGGTGTTCTCCCTTTGTTCTTTACTTAGGCTTTCTATCCAGGTCAGTTGTTCAACAGCTCATTTGTGGTTTACCATCTTAAAACCTGGAAGACAGACTAGCAGACTTAAAACATGCATGTGGTTGGGGGCAGGTGTTGTGGTACAGCATGCAACACCAGCATCCTATGTCAGAGTACCAGTTCAGGTCCTGGCTGTTCCACTTCTGATCCAGCTCCCTACTAATGCACCTGGGTACTTGGGCCCTGCCACCACATGAGAGACCTGGATGGAGTTCCTAGCTCCTGGCTTTGGCCTGGCCCAGCTTTAGCCATGTGGTGAATTGGGGAGTGAACAGGAGCCTGGAAGATATCTCTCTCTCTCTCTCTCTCTCTTTCACTCTGCCTGTCTAATAAATAATTCTTAAAAGAAAATCCTGGATGTACAGAAGACAGCAGACTCTTACCTAGCTGCAGTGTGCACCCACCCCATTCTGTTTAAAGAGGCTGTTCATGTGCGCACCATTGTGGCAGGAGACCGAGTAGTACATGGTGCAGTGTCTGCCTTCCAAAAGGTCACACCATGGTACCATGAGATTACTCAGGGACAACACACATTAGTTGAAATGTGTGATGGTGACATCAACATGCCACAGGAAGGAAATTCTGTATGGGTCATAACTGTCAAAGAAGGAAGGCTTCTTCAGGGAAAAAGAGCCTTTAATATTTTTTTTTAATTTTCTGACATCTACTTTCTGAGAGAACCCAGTGATTATAGAAAGTGATTTTTGGAGACTAGAATGTAGCTTCCCTTTCTATTAAATTATAGCTATTTATGGTCACTCTAAAATAACAACTATGCCTTCTCTTGCCTTTTAATATCATACTTTGTGCCAGGCTCTATGCCAGGCATGTGACATGTACCGTCTCTTCATTCTTCACATAATACTGTCATGATAGGGATTATTATCCCCATTTTCATAAAAGTGGGTATGTGTATTAGCAGAAAGAGTGGGACTGGGAAGGAATTATTCTGTTCAGGCTCAAGAGGAAAATCCAGAACTTTAAAAGCCCCTTGGTTGGGGCAAACTTGCCCCCTATGCGGGTGTGTCTCTGCTTCTTGCCACTTCCCTGCCCCATGCTCCCCATCCAATCCCCTATTTCTCTTCTGCTCTGTCTTTGGTACAAGTCCACTGCATCTCCAGAATCTGTCTTATCACATCTGCTTATCAGTAGTAGTCCTCTGGAAAAAGATTCTAGACCACATAGAGCACCAGGCATAGAGTGAATTCTGGTGAATAATTATAGAAAGATAATGAACACTGTAAACTCTGTAGACTATATTACAAATGCCCAATAGCACCTCAGATAATTATTATGGGGAAAATAGTATTAACGAAAGTCAAAACCTTGTTCTGCAAAACTGAAATACAGTGGGTATAACTTAAAACCTTGTCCAGCTTAAGACAGAGGAGAAGAAATTTGGAGGAATTAAAGAGACTATGTCACATAGTCTTCCCAACACAGGAGATTAGCCACTGGTCAGGATGAGGAACTCATCTTGTCTTGGTCCACCTCTACTTTAGGGTTGTAGACCAGCTAGTGGCCTTTGAAATACATCTGTTTGTGGGACTTGGAAGAAAAAGGCCATCATAATTGGCTCTCTCATCTATTTTATTATTTTGAGAGTTTCTTTTTTTACCAAGATGGTGCTCTCCCTTCTACCCTGTCCCACAACTGACTCATCTTCACCCCCTATTTTTTTTCTGTTTGACACACTAATTTCATTTCCTTTCTTTTTTTTAATTTGTTATTTTTTTAACTTTTATTTAATGAATATAAATTTCCAAAGTACGACTTATGGATTACGATGGCTTCCTCCCCATACCGTCCCTCCCACCCACAACCCTCCCCTTTCCCACTCCCTCTCCCCTTCCATTCGCATCAAGATTCATTTTCAATTATCTTAATATACAGAAGATCAGCTTAGTATACATTAAGTAAGTATTTCAACAGTTTGCTCCCACACAGAAACATAAAGTGAAAAATAATAGATGATTTTTTTTAAATGATGATGAAATCAGATCAGACCTATTGTCATGTTTAATCCCAGTGAGAGTCAAATTGGGAATTGATAATTTCTTTTTTTTTTTTTTTACAGAAGATCAGTTTAGTATGCATTAAGTAAAGATTTCAACAGTTTGCACCCCCATAGAAACACAAAGTGAAATATACTGTTTGAGTACTTGTTATAGCATTAAATCTCAATGTACAGCACATTAAGGACAGAGATCCTACATGAGGAGTAAGTGCACAGTGACTCCTGTTGTTGACTTTACCAATTGACACTCCTGTCTATGGCATCAGTAATCTCCCTATGCTCCAGTCATGAGTTTCCAAGGCTATGGAAGCCCTCTGAGTTCTCCGACTCTTATCTTGTTTAGACAAGGTCATAGTCAAAGTGGAGGTTCTCTCCTCCCTTCAGAGAAAGGTACCTCTTTCTTTGAAGACCTGTTCTTTCCACTGGGATCTCACTCACAGAGATCTTTTTGCCAGAGTGTCTTGGCTTTCCATGCCTGAAATACTCTCATGGGCTTTTCAGCCAGATCCGAATGCCTTTAGGGCTGATTCTGAGGCCAGAGTGCTATTTAGGACATCTGCCATTCTATGAGTCTGCTGAGTATCTCACTTCCCATGTTGGATCACTCTCCCCTTTATTTATTCTATCGGTTAGTGTTAGCAGGTACTAGACTTGTTTATGTGCTCCCTTTGACTCTTAGTCCTTTCATTATGATCAATTGTGAACTGAAATTGATCACTTGAAATAGTGAGATGGCATTGGTACATGCCACCTTGATGTTCACCCCCTATATTGCTAGCAGTTTGGATCAAGACCAACAGGGACCAGAAGGAGAGATTAGAACTCCACAGAGGAGTTCACAAGCAAAAGCAGTTCCAACCCCAGCCATTCTGCCTGTCCAACGGCCCTGGACTTGATGGAGAATACAGACAACAGAGGGAAAGCCTGGCCAGAGAATTGAGCAGAGTTGACAGACAATTCCAAAGCCATTTTTCTGCTTCCTGTGAGCTCATGAACATGAACTTTGGCCTCAAACACATTGGAGTTTGGATCCTGGCCCTTTCGGTTGCCATCTTGACCAAGAGTTTTGCAGGCATTATTTCACTGAATCCTCACGGTGACTTAAGTGAGGCTGTCCCAAAAATCTGAAGGTGAGAACTAGAAGCTGCGACAGCTGATCACTCTGCCAGGGCTCTTTCCTCACATCTTGAGGCTCAAGTGCTTTCATATTGCAGACACAGGAGAAGGTTTTCTGCCTTTGCTCCCAGAGGGCCTCTATCTCAGAACAGCTCTGCAAAGCAATACTTGGCTGTGATTCTCCTTCTAGAATGTTTCTAGTGTCAGGTGGAGCAGGGCTGACAGTATTCCAGTTTGTACAACTAGAACTGAGCCTCAGCCTTCAGACATGTCTTCTGAGGTGGAGAGAAGCATCTCTGAAGCTTGGTGCCTGTGCCCATACACTCCAAAAGAACGCTCCCTGGAGTCCATGCCAATGACTCAACTGGGGCATGTCACATTCACCAGGAAAGCTAGAGTTTGCACCAATATTCTCTTCTGCAAACCATTCAACAGCAACAACCGAGTGCTGTAAAATGAGTCAAAACTTCACTATTTTTTTTTAAATTGAATTTGAATAACTTCAATGATACAAGTCCCTCTAGGCCCAAGTCCCTTTAGGCCCAGTACTTTTTTTTTAATATTTATTTATTTTATTTGAAAATCAGAGCTACACAGAGAGAGGAGAGGCAGAGAGGAGAGAGAGAGACAGACAGACAGAGAGGTCTTCCATTCAGTGGTTCACTCCCCATTTGGCCGCAATGGCCAGAGCTGAGTTGATCCGAAGCCAGGAGCCAGGAGTTTCTGCCAGGTCTCCCACGTGGGTGCAGGGGCCCAAGGACTTGGGCCATCTTCTACTGTTTTCCCAGGCTATAGCAGAGAGCTGGATTGGAAGTGGAGCAGCTGGGACTCGAACTGGAGCCCATATGGGATGCCAGCACTTCAGGCCAGGGCTTTAACCCACTGTACCACAGTGCTGGCACCCCTCTAGTCCCAGTTCTACCCATTCAGATGCTACCCTCACATCTTCCCTCACCTTCTTGGCTGCTGTGTATTTAATCTTACAGATGTGGGCCAACGATTAGGCGAGATTTGTTAAATAAGGAGCTTGAAAAAGGTGGTTGAGAGGGAAAGGAAGCATGAGGAGAGGAATACCTGAAACTGTGTTCACTTTGTATTCTCATCCCCGAGCAGTCTGAGTTTCAAAGAGAGAAGGCTGGAGTGGGAAGAAGGATCACTCACCAAGTCCACAGAATCTACTGGGTAGAGTTTCAGAACCCATCATACATTGGTGTGATGAGCTCTTCTGTGTCAATTCTGCTTCTGATAATGGGAGTAGCCCAATTAGTCGCTGGATGATCCATTTTCCCTCTAAACATTTGTAACAGTGTCAGGCACTGTGGAGAATACAAAATCAAGATTAAATGGTCTCCTCCCTCAAGGGCTTTACCATGATGCATGGTAATAATACATATCCATATACCTCCACTGCAAAGGGGGCCACTGAGACAACCAACCTCAAAGGACTTGAAATAGCAACTCAGGGAATGCATATGAGTAAACCAGAGGCACGGAGCCAAGGAGAAGCTTTCAAAAATTCTACTCACAGTGACTGTGTAGACAAAATGAAGGCACAATGCAATCGTAAATAATTTTGCATTGACAGACATTATCTTAGACACTACACGTTTGTTTATTTGGTTATCACAATAACTCCAATTAGTATGCCCATTTATTTAGTAATTTTAATTAGAATATCCAGGGCTAATAACTTTAGTATGTCTATTTATGCCCGTTTTATAGGTGAGGTAATTTGAGGCTATTAGTGGCTATGAAGCCTGGCAAGATGACATACCAAAGAGCAGTGTTGCCCCAGTCCAGCAACATAGCCGAGGCTCCAAATCCCATGCTGTACTGCTCTCCATAGTGTGAAAATGCACGCCTACAAAGATCAGTTCTAGAAAGAATTATTTCACACCACCACACGACCAAGCATTCTCACTGCACCAAAACACTAAGGGAGACAAAGCAAAGCTCAGGACAGAGGATGATGCTCTGTTATCTAAATTTTATCACATGTTTTAGGCTCTGATGAGACTGTAAGTTCCCAGTAATCTTCCCAGGGCAGTGTTATCTGGGGTGGTGTCTGAGAAAGTGACACACATGCTTCCCATCCAGGACTGTGGGGCCAGCTGCCTGGCTGACAGCCGGTGGGGAATTCATGGAACTTGGCTTGCCCTTCAGAACTGCTACTCCATGAAACAGCTTATTACCCCGCATTTATTTTTACTTAAGGGAACTTGCCACCATGGGAACTCTGTCCCCTGTGGGGATCGGGGTGCACAAGACAAACCAAAGCAGTAGAATAATACAAGAGGGCTGGTGCCGCGGCTCACTAGGCTAATCCTCCGCCTTGCGGCGCCAGCACACGGGGTTCTAGTCCCGGTCAGAGCGCCGGATTCTGCCCCGGTTGCCCCTCTTCCAGGCCAGCTCTCTGCTGTGGCCAGGGAATGCAGTGGAGGATGGCCCAAGTGCTTGGGCCCTGCACCCCATGGGAGACCAGGATAAGTACCTGGCTCCTGCCATCGGATCAGCATGGTGTGCCGGCCGCGGTGGCCATTGGAGGGTGAACCAACAGCAAAGGAAGACCTTTCTCTCTGTCTCTCTCTCTCTCACTGTCCACTCTGCCTGTTAAAAAAAAAAAAAAAGAATAATACAAGAGGACATCAAAAAGCTTGTGGAAGATACAATTAAAAATAAGTTTATTTTAGTGCAAAAATTCTTGAAACGCATGTGTACCTTTTTTCATAATACACAACTTCCATGAACTTTTTGGAGACTCTTTCTATGCTTGGATTTTAAAAATTTGTGTACCAAAATAAACTCGAGTTTTAACTCCATTTTCCAGCAACTTTCTTTTTTTATATTTATTTATTTATTTGAAAGTCAGAGGAACACAGAGAGAAAAGGAGAGGCAGAGAGAGGGAGGAGGGAGGAGATATGGAGGAGGGAGAGAAAGAGAGAGAGAGAGAGAGAGAGAGAGAGAGAGAGAGAGAGAAAGAGAGAGAGAGAGAGAGAGAGAGAGAGAGAGAGAGAGAGAGAGAAAGTCTTTCACTCACTCCCCAATTGGCTGCAATGGCTGGAGCTGCACCCTTCTGAAGCTAGGAGCCCAGAGCTTCTTCCAGGTCTCCCATGCGGGTGCAGGGGCCCAAGGACTTGGCCACCTTCTACTGCTTTCTCAGGACATAACAGAGAGCTGCATCAGATGTGGAGCAGCTGAGACTCAAACCAGCGCCCATATGAGATGCCAGCACTGCAGGCAGTGGATTTACCTGTTGCGCCACAGCACCGGCCCCCAGCAACTTTCTGAAGTCCCCCACAGATCCAGGGAAACTGCATGGCAGCTCAGCTATGAAAGACCTTGGTTTTAGAGGAAGGCAGCACATTAGTGATAGTAAGAGATGTCCTGGAAATAGGAATTCCAACATAATTTGCATAGTTGACCAGTACCAAGTCCATCTCTCAGTTCTCTCAGCACATCAGCAAAGTGATGGATGAAGAGCAGTCACATAGTATAAGTTGCTGAATGGATAAGAGAATACATGAATACATATTTGAATAACATACCAAAAATGAATAAAAGGGACAGGTGCTTTTTAACCACCGCCGTGAAATGAATTTGGTATCTAGTTTTGTCAGATCCACAGGTTCATTTCTCACGATGAAAAAGAACAAAATGAAATCCAGTTGCTAATAACATTATAGTTTTTGTGTCAGTGTGATCTCTTGTACCAGTCAGCACTTTTGTTCTTACTTTATGCTATTATTCTTCCCTTATCTACTCTATTTTCTGGAAGCTTATCTCTACTTGGAAAACATGATTATGCTCCAGCAGCTATCAGGCCATTCTACGTGAATAGCTGCCTGCTCTGCCCACTTAGAAGAGAGATTGGACCCATGGCCTGGGTGGGGAGGAAATGCAAAGAAAGAGGGGTAAAGACCTATTGGGGATGGGCTTATGCAATGGCTTGAATATGTTCTTCAAAGTTCGTATGTTGGAATCTGAATCCTCAAGTTCATCTAATGATGGTATTTAGAGGTGGAGCCTTACGCTGGTGATTGGAATGAGATGAGGTCATAAGGACAGGTCCCATTATATCATCTTTGCCTTCACAAGAAAAGGAAAAGACTTGAACTTGTGCAAGTGGTCTGTCTCAGCATGTGATGTACCCTTCCATGTTACAATTAACAAGAAGGCCCTTACCAGATGCTCAGCAGGTGCCAGTGCTGTGCTCCTGGGCTTCCTAGCCCCTGAATCTCTTTAAATAACACTTTATTCCTTATATGCTACCCAGTCATTGGTATTCAGTTATAGCAACAGGAAATGGACTGAGCTTGTGAAAAAACTTATTATACATAAAGTGGAAACCTACTGTGACCAGGGTGAAAACCACATCCTCATCAACACATTAACAAGGGGCAGCCACACGGCACCAAAGGCACCATGGGGCTCAGGGCAAGAACAGGAGAAAGTACTACTGGAAGTGGAACAAAGAAAGAAACGATTGCACGTTCCGAGCCCATGATTAGTCAGGAAGGTGCTGTGACAAGAAAACAGGCGGCTTCTGAGGTCAAATGGAAGTGGAAATTCTTTGTGGACCGTGAATCACAGCAGAGTGGTTAATGTATTTGAAGAATTATGACTAAGTCGTTAGGACAGGAAAAGACCCTTAGAGGGAACTTGAGTGTAATTGGGCTATTGCAACTCTGTAAGGCCCTGGGGATAGACTTCTGAGCAAAACACACCCTGACCGCATCGAACTTGTGGTCTAGTGGGTGGCAGAAAGATCCCTGGGCCAACAGTGAGGAGTTGAGATGCCCCGGACAAATCACTGCTCCCTCTTGGCTTTGCATGCTGTGTAAGGCAGATGAGATCATCACTCATTTCCAGGACTCTATTCTATAGCAGAAGAAATGTTTATTTGAAATTCACCAATTTGTTACATTTCTTTTTGTCTTATTTTTATATTAAACTTGAATAAAAAGAATTATGCCACATTTTATTTTAAATGACATGAATAATGCAATCATGCATTTGTAAAATTCTCAGGTGGGCTGGCACCACGGCTCACTAGGCTAATCCTCCGCCTAGCGGCGCCGGCACACGGGGTTCTAGTCCCGGTTGGGGCGCCGGATTCTGTCCCGGTCGCCCCTCTTCCAGGCCAGCTCTCTGCTGTGGACAGGGAGTGCAGTGGAGGATGGCCCAAGTGCTTGGGCCCTGCACCCCATGGGAGACCAGGAAAAGCACCTGGCTCCTGGCTCCTGCCATCGGATCAGCGCGGTGCGCCGGCCGCAGCGTGCTGGCCGCGGCGGCCATTGAAGGGTGAACCAACAGCAAAGGAAGACCTTTCTCTCTGTCTCTCTCTCTCACTGTCCACTCTGCCTGTCAAAAAAAAAAAAAAAATCTCAGGGTAAAATTCTATATCCCATTTATTTACAAATTCTTCCATCTAACTACACTTCATAGAGGTAAATCAGGGACAATGTTCTCCAAGCTTCCTTCAGTTGAAAGATTCTGGTCAATTGAATTTTAATAGTGAACATATGCCATATCTACAAATACAATTATGTCTTTATTATCCACATAAAAATGGGATATGCTAGGGATTCAAGTCAGCGAAAGAACATGTGACTGTGACAGATGGGATCTTGGGAAGGGGTCGCTTGAGCACCATTGTCCTTGGGTTCCTGAGGGTTGCTTTCTTCTCCACAGGTACCAGACATGCTCCAACAATGGCCTGGTGGCCGGATTCCAGAGCCGCTACTTCGAGTCAGTGCTGGATCGGGAGTGGCAATTTTATTGCTGTCGCTACAGCAAGAGGTGCCCATATTCCTGCTGGTGAGTGGATAGCCAAGCCTAACCTCTCATGACTCTTGGGGTTGGAGGGGAGTCTAAGGGGTTCTCTGGCCTCAGATAGGCCTGTCCCCTTAAAAACTGGGAATATTGCAGCTGGTATATAGAATAAAATGAATGAATGAATGAATGAGTTAGAAGAATGTGCACAGTGGGAGGGACTTACAGCTTACCCAGCCCAATGCTCTTAACAGAATTTATTTCCTATAGAAATAAATTTCCTAAATAAATTTGTCAGAACAGGAAACAGAACAATAGAGCAGCTTAGTGACTGGCTGGGTTCACCCAGCTGTATCACGGGGATGCCAAGTCCTGAACTGACCCCCATTGACTCCTAGCCCAGGAACATTTTCCCCTCTATGATGCTAACTTCTAACCACATCAAAGGCTGCAGCATCTACTTGGAAACCTATTTCCTGTTGGCTCTGTTTGAGAAGCAACCCTGTCATGAATTAGAGTCTAGTATATAGTTACAGGCAGAAAAAAAATTAAGAGACTCTGCTGTTTTATGCATTACTTCTCAATTACAGTCTGTGATATTGTGTTCCCTTCCTTCTCTCTGAGTTCATGCCAAATGTTTCTGGCCTATTGATTGGAGGAGTGCGTACTGGAAGAGTATGTATATATTTATGTCCTTGATAACTTGGACTTGATGCTGATAACACAGCATGTCATGGGTTCTTTCATCTGCAACCCAGCTGGGTATTTCTATCTTGGACGAAAGGATCCTGACATGTCAGCATTTGAAGGTTGTATTCCTCAAGTGATTTATTTCCCTGCAGTCTGCTGTTTGGAAGGATAGCCTTGTGGGTCATGCCTCTCTACAGTCAAGCATTGAGTCTGTGCAGAAGCCCAAGGAAGCACTGGGTCTCTAGGGACACACAGGTACTAAAGCTTAACAGTTCTCTTTTTTAGGGAACGAGAAACACCACCCAACATCTTTACCTGTATGACGAAGCCTGGACATTCCCTCACACACACGCTCTCCAAAATCACTTCCACAAAGCATTCTTACTCCACTGCGGCAGGTGAGAAGGCAAGGTCAGGGCTGATGATACAACAATAGTAGCTCCTGAATCGTAGTCCTGAAGATCCCATGTGGTGGAGCAGATAGAATGAGTGCCAGCATGGACCATGGAAACATGAGTTCCAGTCTCCGTACTGGCCCCTCCTCACTCTCTCCTTCCCTTTTTATTCCCCTCCACACTTTATTAGATAGATAGATAGATAAATATGTGTGTGTGTGTGTGTGTGTGTATTTGATGGATGGGGATGAGGGAGACAGACAGACACACACACACACACACACAGATTTTTCAGCTGCTGGTTCACTCCCCAGATGACCACAATAGCAAGGGCTGGGCCAGGCCAACGCCAGGAGCCTGGAACTCCATTCTGGTCTCCCCTGTGAGTGGTGATAAAGCAAGAGTGGCTTGTTGTTCCCAGCTTCTCGGGCTATGAAGGTATGAGCCCAGAAGGGTGAATGAATATTGAAGCAATGTATAACGAAGAGAAGCCCCTCCACACTCTAACTGTGCTGTCTCTATGGAGTCATTTACTTCTCTAGAAGTCTCAAGCTCATCATTTAAAAAGATGGTCATCTCTTGCCGGTGCCGCGGCTCACTAGGCTAATCCTCCGCCTTGCAGCGCCGGCACACCGGGTTCTAGTCCCGGTTGGGGTGCCGGATTCTGTCCCGGTTGCCCCTCTTCCAGGCCAGCTCTCTGCTGTGGCCAGAGAGTGCAGTGGAGGATGGGCCCTGCACCCCATGGGAGACCAGGATAAGTACCTGGCTCCTGCCATCGGATCAGCACCGTGCACTGGCTGCAGCACGCTGGCCGTGGCAGCCATTGGAGGATGAACCAATGGCAAAGGAAGACCTTTCTCTCTGTCTCTCTCTCTCACTGTACACTCTGTCAAAAAAAAAAAAAAAAAAAAAAAAAAAAAAAAAAAAAAGATGGTCATCTCTTCTGGGTCTTCTAAATGTTGAAGAAATGATGGAAACGGTAGACCCGGTCTTCAGGGGTTCATTTGTACAAAGTTTACAGAGCATCTCAGAAGCCCTCTCACTCTCTAAAGGCTTTCTAAGGACACACTGCCAGTATCCCCTGGACCACAAACTGAAACTCCCAGCACCAAAAGACCTCTAATCCCTAAAAATTCCTGAACTCCAAAGGTGCTTTTGCACAGGGCAAGCTGGATGCCAGACTGCCTTCAAATACAGATGGAAGGTTCTGAGATAAATTGGCCCACCTGAGAAGGGAGAGAAGGGAGGAGTCTGCTCCTGTACCTTGAGGAGCTGGGCCTTCCCCGATTTGCCCTTCCCCTGTCTGCTAACAGAACAGCCCCTCCTACCAGGAAATCAGCCTCCCTCTGTTACAAGGGATTGAAATTCAGTTAAAAAGTAAATAAATTATCTGAAAGAGCAAACAAAAGCCAGCACGCAGTCAGTTAATACCTGTACCACATTAGCAAGACTTTAGGTTGGTCAGGCTCCAAAGGAACACATCAGGATTAGGGGTGCACTGGGTGACCACATGGAGAGTGTTCAGGAGCAGGAGAGGGAGTGGAGAGGGAGAGGGCAGCTCTGAGTGGACTTCATTGGGGAGGATGGGCACCCCTGGGCAGCTGGAGCCCCCACCATGGGTGGCCTGTCCCGCTGCCCTGCAAAGGTGCCTTTGTTACAGCACATGGTCTACCTTCTGACTGCTTCTGAGCACTCATCTGTGGTTGCTTCCTTCCATCCTAGACGTAGGATGTCTGTAGGATGGAGGGACCATTGATCTTATCCTCAGGGCCCAGTCTAGTGCTGGAACTTGGGGTCTTCTTGATCACTGTTAACTGAACGTTCAAATAAACGGCTCCAAACAGCATGCTAATAAGCTGAGTAGGCCCCGAAAACAACATTTTCTTACTCCTCTAGAAATTTTCACCCCACCCTCCATTTTGCCCTAATGATAAGCTCTACATAAGCAAGAATCTTTGTACTGATGTCTGCCAAGCCTTTTTTTTTTTCAGATTTTATTTTATTTATTTGAAAGGCAGAGTGATAGAAAGAGAGAGAGAGAAGAAAAAGAAATCTCCCAGCCGTTGATTCATTCCCTAAGTGACTGCAATGGCCAGCACTGGGCCAAGATGTAGGAACTCCATCCGGGCCTCTAACATGCTCCAATTTGAGCAAGGGCTCAAGTACTTGGGTCAGTCTCTGCTGCTTTCTTAGGCACATTAGCAGGGAGTTGGATTGGAAATAGAGCAGCCAGGGCTTGAACCTGTGGTCCATTATAGGATGCTGGTGTCACAGGGGTGGTTTAACCCACTGTGCCAGTGGGCAATCACTGACATTCATTGGATGAATGAGTGAATGAATAACTCCAGTCGACTCCCATTTTGCTGTGAGATTTAAACGAGATAGTGTAGACAGCAAATTGCTATTATATATGATCATACAGAGCTGGCCCATCTTGCAGCCAAGTCCCCTTCACCTTCCAAGCTGCAGGAGAGACCCAGCCTCCTCTTTCAAAGGCAGACACTGCCCAGGATCAACCTGGTCAGGTGTCAGATCATTCTTCAGGAAGCAGAACTTGTGGCTGGAAATCCTTATGCAGAGGAGCAAGAATCATGTCCACTTCGACAATCTGCCGCGGGGGACACTGACTCATTCTTCCCTTGCAGAGGAGGAGTGAGTGGGCAGCTGTATTCCTCATCACAGCAAGGCCAAAGTGTCTGCCAAGATGAATGGGGAGAGCCTGCCGAGTCTGCGGCCAGGCGGTCATGGCCGCTTCCCAGCCAAACAGAACAACAACAAGGAGTGGGCTCAGGGCCCAAGACTTTGGTGAACGACCAAGCAAGAAACTGGTTTTAGAAAAGTCGTCACCCGGCCTGGGTTGGGGATGGATGGAGGTAAGGGTGGGCTAAAGGGAGCAACACTAAACCTTTCTGGAATCCACATATTTCATGGAAGTCCATGACTTGCATCCATACTTTGAGCATTGCTGCCTGAAGGTTATAATGTTTAGTTGGATACTGGGACTTGAAAAAGACAGGCTTTTGTGTGTGTAAAATTCCACTTGTTGTGCTAAGAGTGCCTCAGTCTTCCAGGGGTCACCTGGGAGCTGAATCTGGGCTACACAGGACACAGCCAGGTAAAGTGATGTGACAGAAGATTTCAGCCTCCCCAAATTCTGGGGTCCTTCCTCTCCCACACTTTAGAAATTGCTTTTATGGTGACAGGTGTTGTGGCACAGAGGGTTAAGCTGCCACATGTGATGCTGGTATCTCATATGAGCACTGGTTCAAGTCCCGGATGCTACCTCCTGATCCAGCTCCCTACTAATGTACCTGTGAAGGTAGCAGAAAATGACCCAAGTACTTGGCCACTGCCACCCATGTGGGAGAACAGAAAGGAGTTCCAGGCTCCTGGTTTCATGCTGTCGCAGCCTTTGCCATTGTAGCCACTGGGAAGTAAAGCTTTGGATAGAAAAGCTTTCTGTGTCTCCCTCTCTGTCACTGTGCCTTTGAAATATATAAAATATGTCTTTAAAAAAGAAATTACTTTTGAGATTCCCTCAAATGCAGCTCACCGACCAAGATTTTGAGAATTTAATGAGTAAGAGAATATATACAAATATATAGGAATAAAGTCCCAAGGTTAAAGAATGACAACTAGAGCCAACTACTTTCTCTTCAGTTGTCAGAGACATTTATGTCTCAGCTAGATCTCTGGTGGCAAAACTAACCCCAAGCCTTGGTCTACAGTGATCCTGCCACTCCCACCTCCACTGTTTGCTCTCCTCACCTCACCATCCAGACATATCACTGCTCCTTGAGAGAACTAGAAGGTGGGAGGAAGAAGAGAGGATTACTCAGACATGACAGTCAGCTTGGAAGCAAGTCCCTCTAAGGTGTGCTTTATCTTGGCTGGCTCAACTTCTGAGAGCTGAGAGCTTCCACGGTTGCCAAAGGAAATGGTCCTTTTTCAAAGCAGACCTTGGAGAAGCATCAAAATGAGATTGCAGTATGTCCTCTGGTACATCGTGAGTGAGTCACCGTCCCACCAGTATGTCTAGACATTTTAGTGACATCTTTAAATTGTCTGAGTCATGACATTAGAGTATATAGATTTCCAAATTGAACGACGCCTCCAGGGCATCAATTAGGTCTTCTTCTTCAACATCCCAGCATGTTGCCTAGCCCAATGTAGACCCTTAATGAATAACCAAATAGGGCAGGCCCCTAGGAACAAAAGCTGTGATGAAACCTGACACTGGCACGATGATATTTCATGGTGGGCTTCTTCCATGTGCATTATTTTTTTCTCATCCTTTTAACAGCCCTACCAAGGGAAATGAGAACAATTTCTCCACACCTCTGCAGAGAAATGCTGATAACTCTTCTGTTTGAAACCTTCCGTTATGCCACTTTAACCAGCTTGAATTACCTCCCAGAGAACTGGACACACGAGGGTAGGGACGGCGCTGTTCCCTCCCCAGTTTGAAAGCCATTGTGCAGCAGGCTGCCCGCCGCTGCTGTGTCCTAGCTAAGCGAGCATCTAGGGTCTCTGAGCTCGTGAGGTTTCAGGGGATGAGAAACAACAGCACTCAGGGCTGGAGAAGAATAAGTCATCCTACCAGCTCCCAAATGAGTGTGGGTTTTATTTGTTTGGTGGGAACCAAGGTGCTGCTCTTGCTGCTTTCTGTGCAGTTGCTTCCTCTCGTCTCTCCGAACTCTGGCGAGAAAGTGAATTCCTGATGCATGAGGACACGCCGTTACTCGCCAGTCCCACTGGACTACAGGAATATACATATACATAAATATACATATTTATTTATATATGAGTATTTGAATTCTGAGTCCAATGGCTGCACGCCACAAACACATGTCACTGAAGCAGCCACAAGCCTCCAGAGTCTGTTTGTAATAATCCCCTGTTCTCCAAACAGCTCCAGGGCTGCGAGCCGTGCACCAGACAGTCTCCCATCCAGGAGACTGTGTGTCTGAATGGTTCTGAACTGAGCAACTGTTTCCTTCTCCAAACAGTTCTTCTCCTGATCCAGGGTCTTTCGCTAGGTTCTTTGGATAATATATTTTGGTTTAAATTAATCATAAATTTGCTTAGATGAGGTTACATTTTCTATCAGTCCTGAGATTCAGTGATGCTCAGACTTTGAGTTCTTCTCTGCCTCCCCCTCCCTCTGTGCTCAGATCATAAGCCAGAGAGTGGTTTTTCTTAATTCCTGGATAGCTCCAGTTAACGACCAAATCAGTTAGTGAAAACGCTCTACTCCTCTCTTCCATCCAAAGTACCCCTACAAGGCTAATCATTAACTCCTCTCTTCATTGTTCAGGTTTTAATATAGCACAAGGACTGTCTGCACCACCACTCCCTGTGGCGTGTCAGGGACAGGAATGACCTCACAGACCACTCCATAGTGGTGCCCATCACCCCCACCCCTGCCTGACAAGGTCTTCCCACAGCACAACTCACAGAGCCCTGATTAGGAAGGTGGCTTCCACCTGGGCTCCTCTGAGCAGGCTGGAAGCAGTTATTACACAGATGGAGACCCCCGTATTTCAAAGTCAGAGTAGCGGATGTTACATTTTAAAGGCGTTTGCTTCGGCTTTACATGTTTCTGCACTCTACTAACAACCATTGCCTTGCACTGCACGATGTACAAAGTGTTCAATTCTGGCAGACAACAGCCCCTTTGAGCCTGAGCAACATCAGTCACTGCTTTCATCAGCTGGAGTGACTGTCCTAATGACTGTGCCATATGTATGGTTTGGACGCGTATTTGCTGCCTGTGGATGGGAGACGCCTTCCTACCTGTGCTCAAACTTCAAAAGCAGAAATTTCAGAGAGATGGCTGCCTAACCGGAGGCCAGACCCCACTAGCTACTTAGAATAAAGCTAGCCTCTCAATTACAGACCAAATCTGCTGCTGTTGCTTGGTTCTGTCTAGTCTGCTTCCTTCTACTGGATTCTAGAAGCAATCATTCCTTCCTCCATTCATTAATTCACTTAATCAGTAACTCAATGGATGTGAAAGGTTATAGGATCAGTACAGTTCACATATTTTGGCTGAATTCCTGAATGATGATAACTTTTATTTACTGACACTACCATGTGCCCAGTTATTAGCTCATTTCATCCACACACACAGAGGTTGTAAAACTCTCACACAGATGAGGGAACTGTGATGCACAAGCTGTGACTTTCTTCAAAGTTCTGAACTTGATTCAAGCAAATCTGTGTGCTTCCCAATCCCATACTCTTTGCATGGTACTGAGCTTTCCCTGAATCTAAGTTCGGAAGTGAGACCTGTGCAGGTGCAGTGCTAGAGAGCCGTGCAGCAGGCATCTAGTAGCAAAAACAGGGAAGAGTGTATTTACTTTAGTTGGAGGCACAATGCTGGGTGTGGAGTTGTCCCTGCTGGTGTGCAGGCCCAGGTGGCTGTGATGCAATGTGGCTCATGGGAATGAACATAAGCCAAAACAAGTGGGCTGCTGACCACTCCTGGGCTTGGACAGTGAGCTGGAAACTCAGCTCCCAGAGACCAATTTGAAACATGTTCAGGGACTTTCCTCTTCAAATTTAAGCCCCAGACATCCCCAGAACTGTGTCCCCGCTATTATGATACAGATCTCAACTGTTTGAAACGTTAACCCCCAAAGTACTACAAAAAGAGTGACACGAACATTTGACATTCTTTCTCACAGCTCCCAGGGCCCCGGGATTCAGGCTGTCTACACAGAATCACAGTTGGGGGACCACAGAAGTCCTTGTCACTCAGGCCATCATGACCAATCCCCATGGCTTTGGAACAGAAGCCAGGGTGACTGTTTCTCTGTGGGTGCCTTCCTTTATACATAATTTTGTTTGAGTTTTGTTTTTCCTGTCCTTGCAAAAATAGTGCAAGCAAGTTCTGATATAACGCCTATTAGGTATACTAGGCAATGACAAAGTAATGTAATCTGAAATATTCTTATTCCTTGTGGATTACTTAGAAAAGCATTGTGCAATAAGATTGTTGATGAACAGACCAGATTTATTTAAGAAAGTTTTCAGTGATTTGCCTGTCCAAAGGGAGTCTTCTTTTTAGCTGAATGCAGAAAGTAAGCCAACCTTCCCACATCGCACCAAAGAATCTGAAGTTTCCCCTCCATGCCCACTTCTGTACTAGCTTACAGAAAGTGTTCACAGTGCCAGGTACCAAGGATCCCGCAAAGTGATGACTATATTGAGCATCATCATGAAACAAGATGGTATATAGCATTCTATTATTATAATCAGATGCCAAATAAATAGTGCTGATATGTTTTAGAACATTAGAGTAAGATGCTCAAAATAAGATGCTAATCGTGAAACAGAATTAGCCATTGAACCATCAGAAGAAGCTTCTATAAAATGGTACTGGAGCATGAGCTGAACTCTACAGCATGGTCTGGAAAACATTTTCATTTTATTTGCATTTTGCAAAAAAAGCTTCTGAAGCATAGCTTCCTCAGGTAGCCCAATCTGGTTTGTTTACATGTAAACAAATCTGGGATTTGTAAACATGTTTACAAACATGTAAACAAATATTTGTAAGACTGTTTGCTTACATGTAAATTCGGGATTTTCTTCCAGTTTCTGTGGCAAGGAATCTGTGGTGTGTGCTTTTCTGGAATTCTCACAGGATAGGATAATGTGGAGGAAATGACTCCTGCAGAATTGGAGCTGGGGCACAAGGCCACATTTGTTTATGTGCAGACCAGTAGGAGTGAATGCTATGAAAGTGGAGACTCCTGGCTAATGCCAAATAATCCCATTGCCCACTGCCCACAGCTCAGACAGATGGAGCAAACAGGTCCCAGGGCTGTGAATTTGACTGTAGGTCCAACCACTTAGCTATCAGTAGGGTCAAAGGGAGGTGCATTTTCACAAAGTCTTATATTGAACTGCTTTATGTTGAGAAATAGGCTCAAATCTTTTCCTTTAACAATTGGAAAACTGATCTCTGTGAAGAGAAAGAAGCCATAACTTTTTTTAAAACTTTTATTTAATAAATATAAATTTCAAAAGTACAACTTTTGGATTATAGCAGTTCTTCCCTGCATATGCGCCCTCCCATGTGCAAAACAACCCATCTCATACTCTCTCTCCCATCCCTTTCTTCATTAAGATTCATTTTTAATTATCTTTATATACAGAAGATTAACTTAGTATATACTAAGTAAAGATTTCAATAGTTTGCACCCACACAGACATACACAGTATAAAGTACTGTTTAAATACTAGATTTACCATTAATTTGCATAGTACAACACATTAAGGACAGAAATCCTATATGGGGAGTAAGTGCACAGTGATTCCTGTTGTTGATTTAATAATTGACACTCTTATTTATGACATCAGTAATCACCCAAGGCTCTTGTCATGAGCTGCCAAGGCTATGGAAGTCTCCTGAGTTCACAAACTCCTACTTTATTTAGACAAGGCCATAATCAAAGTGAAGTTCTCTCCTCCCTTCAGAGAAAGGTACCTCCTTCTTTGATGGCCTGTTCTTACCACTGGAATCTCACTCACAGAGATCTTTCACTTAGGTCATTTTTTTGCCAGAGTGTCTTGGCTTTCCATGCTTGAGAAACTCTCATGGGATTTTTAGTTGGATCCGAATGCCTTAAGGGCTTATTCTGAGGCCAGAGTGCTGTTTAGGGCATCTGCCATTCTATGAGTCCGCTGTGTATCCCGCTTCCCATGTTGAATCGTTCTCTCCTTTTTAATTCTATCAGTTAGTATTAGCGGACACTGGTCTTGTCTATGTGATCCCTTTGACACTTAATCCCATCTTTATGATCAATTATGAACTGAAACTGATCACTTTGACTAGTAAGATGGTATTGTTACCTGCCAACTTAATGGGATTTGGAATCCCATGGCACGTTTCTAACTCTACCATTAGTTTAAGTCCAAGTGAGCATGTGCCAAACTGTACTTTTCTTCCCTCTCTTATTCCCACTCTTATTTTTAACAGGGATCAATTTTCAGTTAAATTTAAACAACTAAGAATAATTTTATGTTAATTAAAGAGTTCAACCAATGGTATTAAGTAGAACAAAAAATACGAAAAATAATAAAATAGTAAGCTGTTCCTTGACAGTCAGGACAAGGGCTGATCAAGTCACTGTTTCTCATAGTGTCCATTTCATTTCAACAGGTTTCCCCTTTGGTGCTCAGTTAGTTGTCGCTGATCAGGGAGAACATGTGATATTTGTCCCTTGGGACTGGCTTATTTCACTCAGCATGATGCTTTCCAGATCCCTCCATTTTGTTGCAAATGATCGGATTTCATTTTTTTTTACTGCTATATAGTATCTATAGAGTACATATCCCATAATTTCTTTATCCAGTCTACTGTTGATGAGCATTTAGGTTGATTCCATGTCTTAGCTATTGAGCTGCAATAAACATGGAGGTGCAGACAGCTCTTTTATTTGCCAATTTAATTTATTTGGGGTAAGTTCCAAGGAGTGGGGTGGCTGGGTCATGTGGTAGGGCTATATTCAGGTTTCTGAGGAACCTCCAAACTGTCTTCCATAGTAAGCCATAACATCTAATAGCAATTCAGTCTACAATATTGTATCAGTCAGCAAACATTCACTAAGTCTTATTAGATCTGTTGACAATTTCAGTGCTTTGTGAATCTTAGATTACAGGACCAGGTATCAGTATCAGAAATGTCTTCCATTTAAAATGGTTTTCTTCAGCCCATAGCTGACATATTAATTACTTTTCACCTCATTCAAAATCATGTGTCACATGTGGTACCAGTGGTTATATGTTATTCAAGTTCTAGGTTCATTTTGGATGAACTGTCACTCTTTCATCTTAGCAGAAAAAGCACTGTGACATGAGGAATTGCACTCCAATAATCATTCACCTAAAAATGATGGGGGGAGCGGTGCTGTGGTGTAGTGGGTTAAGCCACTGCCTGCGACACCAGCATCCCATTTGAGTGCTGTTTCATGTCCTGATTGCTTCACTTCCTATCCAGCTCCCTGCCAATGGCCTAGGAAAAACAGCAGAAGATGACACAAGTACTTGGGCCCCTGCCACCCACATGGGAGACCTGGATGAAGCTCCTGGCTCCTGTCTGCAGCCTGGCCTCACCCCAGCCATTGGGACCATTTAGGGAGTGAACCAGCAGATGCAAGATATTTCTGTGTGTGTGTGTGTGTGTAACTCTTCCTTTCACATAAACAAATAAATCTTAAAACAAACAAAAAAAGAGGAATGAGCACACACACGCACATAATAGTTTTTTTTTTTTTTTGAAGGGAGGCAAATGAGGGCCTTATAGATCCCTTTAAAAATAGACTAATTTCAGTGAATTGAAAATAGCACTTTCTTGATCTGCCTTCTGCCTCATCTTGCCAAGCTAAAACATTGTTTGATTTTTTTAATTGGTCTAGAAATGCGTGGCAGATCTCAGTATGAAGTGCGCTTTGCCAAAAACAAACTGCCTGAAGTGATCTAATCATACACAAGAAAGTTAGAACCACAGAGAGCTCTTCCCCTGCTTGCCTTCAAGAAGGCCAAAGCCACAGCTTATGAACCCTAGCCATTCTTCTACTTTGTAGCCTCCCTTAATTTCCTGACAAGTCCCAATGCAGGCTCACTGTATGCTTCTCTCTCTCTCTCTCTCTCTGAGGAGCTACTACTGGGGCTTTTATTTATTAGGCCATCATTGTGTGCTCTGTGTGTGTGTGTGTGTGTGTGTGTTTGTTTGTGAGAGAGAGAGAGAGAGAGAGAGAGAGGTCAAGAACTAAATGAAGGAGAGGCATTTGTCACAGTGGTTAAGATATACCAAATAAAACCACAGTGGATCTACTCACAGAAGTGACCTAGAATTGACTTAATCTTGGAGGAAACAGGAGAAGGAAGGCAAGAAAAAAACTATGGTTCCTAATGATTCAACACCTACCATGTATCAGTCAGTACATCATACATAATTTTATTAGTGCCAATAGAAACCTATACGGTTGCTTTCATTCTTTTTATGGATCTGGAAACTGAGATTAAATGACTCTCCCAAGACCATTTATTTATTCAACAAATATTTACTATGTATTGGGAACTATTATAGCTGCTGTAGAAACAGTGGTGGATAAGGCCACAATTCAACCTTTGCAGAGCTTACATTTTAGTTAAGTATTTTTGAAACACTTTTTTGATTGTGACTCACACAAAGAACTTTATGTTAAAATATCACATAATATACACATCATATAAATACAAACATAAATACAAAAATTGTTCAAAAATTTCATGCAAGTGAATATTATGAAAAACTCTACATGGATTGCAAAACTTTTGTGCAAAACTGAATTTATATATTAATTCTATTTCCCTATGAATGTTTATAGTACCCTCAAATAGCTGAAAAAAATGTTTACATACAGGCAAACTTATCCTTTTACAGGCAGGACATCCTCTTATATATTGTGTTGTATTATGTCTTCCTTCCGTTGGTTCACCCCCCAAATGGCCGCTATAGCCAAACTATGCCGATCCAAAGCCAGGAGCCAGGTGCTTCTTCCTGGTCTCCCATGCAGGCACAGGGGCCCAAGGACTTGGGCCATCCTCCACTGCCTTTCCAGGACACAGCAGAGAGCTGGAATGGAAGAGGAGCAACCGGGACAGAATCTGGTGCCCCAACCGGGACTAGAACCTAGGGTGCCGGCTGATGATTATCAATAAATTGACTTTCTGATCTACTAATAAGTCTTCATCCAGTTTGAAAACTTCCTGTTAGTTGACTGAAATGGAATAGGATTACTATTAATACTACTCAATATTTCTTCAAAGTCTGAGGCATTATCTACATCTTTTTCAGTGTATGATTTCAGCTAGAGAAAGGTGATAAAAGGTGAAACAAGAGCTACCTGCCTTTCTACAGACTGAAATGGTTTGCAGAGGCCACCTGACTCCAGTTTAGCTCCCCCAAGGTCACATTCTGTGTCTTCCTCATGGTCTGTCTCCTGCTTGCTCGCCAAACATAACAATGGGTTTATCTTTTTCCTCTAATCCTTTGTTCTCCTGCACAGGCTAACAACAGAATACCCAGGACACTATGGTGAGGATATGGACATGATTTCCTACAATTATGATCACTATATGCGAGGAGCAACAACCACTTTCTCTGCAGTGGAAAGGTGAGAAGGGCAGCCCGTTCCCCAGGAGCTAGGGTCCAGGAGAGCTTAGAATGAATGCCACACAGGGATCATGTCAGCAGAATCTTGACTTGAGCTTTGCCTTATTTTATTCTCCTGATTGGTCAAATATTAACTGAGGGCTTGGCTGGACAATAGGAGATGATGGAATGCAAAGTAAGCTGTTCTCATGAACTCACCCTTGGGCTCCAGCCTGCTGCAGAGCAGAGAGTCTTAAACTTGGCATCTTTGATGGTCTAATCTCCTCCCTCACTCAATTTAAAGGAGTACTTTTTCTTACAAAACATCAAGGGGAGAGGGGAACCCACTGCCAAACTGGACGCTCTCCAATCCTGTACTTGACAGGATCTCTACATTGGGTTGAAGGAAGAGAGAGAGAATTCAGAATACACTCTCTTGGTCTGTTTGGCTCCTGTGAAGCAGTACCTTAGACTGGATAACTTACAAACAACTGCTGACCTGTCTGGGGGCTGGAAAGTCCAAGATAAGGGACCAGCAGATTAGGTGCCTGGTGAGGGCCTGCTCAGTGCTTCAAAGATGGTCTTTTATCCCTGGATCCCCTCAAGGGGAAAAGCCAAGGTAGCTCCCCTCCAGCTCTCTCACAAGAACAGTAATCCCATTCCTGAGAGTAGAGCCCTCTCAAGACTTGATCCCTTCCCAAAAGACCGTGCTTCCTACCACCATAGCGGTGGTTAATCTCCAACAAGTAAGGGGACACGAACATTCATACTGTTAATCATGCTTAGAAATGAAAAATGAATATATTGTAACTCAATTAAGCTGGGATAAAATTTTTAAACAAAAGAAGAAAATTCAAAGAACCTAAACTTTAAAAAAGTACTAACTTTTTTCATTCCTTTTCTCTCATAATCAGTTCCCCAACCCTATCTCAAATATATTCAAACAAAGCAAAACAAAACCATAAGAAAAAAAGAAAATTCCTTCAGACATGATCCTTGCATGGAGTTAGTTCTTAGCTCTTCTCTTAACATAGAGAGCTGTGTGGCCCTGATTAATAAGAGAGAGGTGTTGGTAAATTCATATTCTGAAGGGTCCTTTGGCTACTTTCAGTCAAGTGATAATCACTTTATATAGAAGTGGATTCCTGAAAAGTTACCAGTAAATGTTTTGCAAGTTGAATAAAACTTACCTTAGCTCATTATACAATGGCCTAAGATGAATTTCAGTGTAACTTATCTCTTGTGAATATTTATCTTTCCACTTGGAATTGCATCTCACCCAACAGAAGTTAACTTCTTTAATACAAACATTAATTTTCTGAAAAAAGGGACACTCAGTAGCTCTGAAAAGGTACAAAATATGTCACAGCCACCATGAACAAAAACCCTAACGTTTTCCCCACAGAAGAACCTCTCAGTTCTCACACAATACTTCTTTCTATTTTAGATACACATTTAACTCACTCAGTTCCCTCTCTTCTAGAACCAGCAGAGTTAGGAAGGGGATAGGGAATAGAGAACATGGAGTGAACCTTGTTCATCAGGAAGTAGTTGGATGACAGGACACACAGAACAAATACATTTAAGCAAAGGAAAGACCCAAGAACTCAAAGAATGTGGCATCCTGGTATCGCTTAGCAAGGGTGTGTACCCCAAAGCACAGAGCTGAATAAGAGTAAATTGGTGCTCAATGGTGCTAATGATGTCTCCAGGTCAAGACAATTAGATCTGTATTTTCTATTTAAGAAGACAGCAAGAATGTGGTAAATGGAATGTCACCCTAAATCATTGCAAAATAAATATATTTTGGCAAAGCACTTAATATCTGTTGATATGTATATATTGTTATGTGGATTACATAGCATCATGTAAAACTAAGATACTATGTCACTGTACTGGCTCTCCAAAAAATTAATATACCTGTGTTATTTTGCTGCTGTCAATTACAGTGGCTTGAAGGCTCATAAAGTGGACACACATCTTGGAGAATAGTGACAGTATAGGACTCACTGAACAAGGGTTTTCCTTATTTGCAAATTGTAGTGGTTTCCTCCTGAGCTGGAGTACCTCAGCTTGTGCATTGTTAACATCTGGTGCCAGATCACTCTTTGTTGCAGGGTCTGTCCCATGAACTCTGTATTTTAGGTCACTCACTAGAATCCCTTGATACCCTGCAGACATTGATATCTGAACCCTGGGGAGCAAATTTGCCTCTGGTAGAAAGCCACTGTCCTAGAATGAAATCGGAAACTGATCCTTGTTGAACTCCTTATTCCTCTTGGGGATTCGATCCTAAATCTAAAATGTCTCATTTGTTTCTCCATATCCATTTATTGCCTCTTGGAAGAGCAGTATGAATGTGTGGCCATGATATCTTGTTTGTGTTTTCTTGCTGCACAGTTAAATAAGAATTGCCTGCAATAATTAAATTCATTTGTAAATAGACATACTGTCAATCCTAACATGCACCCCAAACAAGTTTTTCTCTCTGTTAAGAAGAAGTACAGAAACAAATACCAATAAATGGTGGATCACCAGGCCCTCAGAGACTTGTTCTGGGGTACTCTGTTCCCACTTGTTCTCAACAATCCACGTGGAGCAGCGGACTGAAAATTTCAGAGCCTGCTTCAGACTGTGTGAGCAGAGGACACCATCTCTCCTAAAATTAAGAGTGTGTGCAATTCCACTTTCCAGTTGTGGCCTTGTCAGCCATAGTGCTTAGGTGAAACTGAATTGCAAAGTGGTCTTGCAGATTGAAAAAGGAAACAGATAATGCTGAGGTTAAAAGACTCCAGCGTGCATTGCGTGCACTGGAAGGATTTACATGATCAAGAACGGAAGCTTCTTTGTTTTTGTCCTTTCTTGTCCTTTCTCAGGACTGTGGAAAGAACATGACAGCCACTCTTCTGGTGGAGTTATGGGCACCCAGCTGGAAAGATAGTGTGATGTAAGAGAAAGACCATGATTTCAGCTATACAAACGTGGCATCAGACATTGCCATCTAGTACATACATTCCCTTAAAGCAAGTCACCTATTTCTCTGAGCCTACTTCTTCACCTAACCAATGAATCATTGTGAGGATTAAATGAGAAAGCACATAAAGCGTTGAGTACAGTGCTGGATACATTGGAGGTGCTCAATAAAGAGTGGTTACGATGGCTGTTCTCAGTGTAAAATGGTATTAGACCATAGGAGTGTTGTGCAGAATGGGCACTCAGTTTTATTAAATGGATGAATAAGCCTTGCCCTTAGTAAAGAGTGTTCCTTGACACGGATCAGCACCACGTTTTGAAAAATTGAGCATCTCTGGATGCCCAACCACTTCAGAAAAGAGGCAATTCAATGTGGTGCAGGAGAGGAAGGAATTTGCTCTTTTCCTCATTTTTAGGAGTTCTGGGGCTGGTTCCCATCACTTCATTTCTCTGTAGTTGTTGTAGGAAGGATGACACATAGCATTATAGCATGGAGGTTTGCACAAGGTGAGTGCTTGATTAAAAAAAAAAAAAAGAAATGGATGGCCTTTTACAAAGACAGTTCTTTACACTGAAATAGAGACAATGTTAACAAGTGCTTTTATTCCCAAATATTAACCCATAGGTGCTTGAGGTACCTTGAGGGGAAGGCAGTGGTAAGCAGACCAGCAGGGAGGAGGGAGGAGCGGGAGCCCACACACAGCAGGTGACCTAATCAGACCCCTTCAAGAGGCAACCTGACCTTCTAAGAGCAGAGAGGCCAGGTGCCCCTCCAGCTCCTCCAGATGTGCCCCTTGCCTCCCCCAGCCACGTTCTTCCTACCATGGGTGACTTTTTCTCACTTGTGTTAATTTTCTGACTCTCACCTCCACCTCTTCCACAGGGATCGTCAATGGAAGTTCATAATGTGCCGGATGACTGATTACGACTGCGAGTTTGAAAATGTTTAGGTTTGCCACACATCAAATCTGGTGGGAGGGAAAGGGGCCAGGAGTCCCAGGGGTGCCCACATGTGTTCACATCTGTTGGATCTCCTGTAGCTATTTCTTCTCCTCTCTTTTCTTCTCCCTGAGCTGGTGGCCACAGTGCCAGCTCCCTGGGACTTTCTGCCTAGTATCACAATTATAATTAAATCCACAATTAAACCATGTTTTCCACTTTCAACACAATTCATAAGCTGCCATTCTCTGTAACCAGTGATGGCTTCCTTGTACACCACATATACAGCATGCATGTACATAGCCTGCCTCCTGGAACACCTGCCACAGCCTGGCTATGGCTTTTACAACAAAATGGGCTGCACATTCAGATAATGCATAGTGGGGGTAGAGCTTGAGGAAGGGAGCAATGAAGATTCTCTGTATTCACATCTGTTTGAATGTCACCCTGGGTCCTCACCAAAGGTAGGGCTTCTGCCCTTAGGGCACACAAGCTTCTGCTGTTCCCTCCACATGAGCCAGGCATGCTAAGAAGTCCAAGTACAGAGCTCTGAGCTCCAGCAGTGAGGGGATTGGGGGGGGGGGTGAAATGAGGAGAAGAAAGTTTTGGGACAGAGTAGAAAGATTTAGAAGAACTTCCTAATCAGAAGATAAATGTTGGCATATCCAGGAATGAAAAGATTTCAGGGGCCAGGGGCACCTGTTAGAATCAGTTTCAAGTAAGATAGGAACAAAGAAGAAAAAAAAATGTCTGAGAATGGGATTCAGATTGGGAACTGGCAGGGGACCGGTGTTGCTTGAGAGTGGCCAGGTTGAGTTTGGAAATGGAAAAAGGAATTTGAGTCACTGGCACCTAAAGGCAGCCCCAGGATTCTTATAAAGTCTGTATATGCCCTGCAGAAATGGAGAGCTACCGGCAAACTCACCTGGAAAGACTGCCCTGGGCATCTGCCTATGTGTGGCTCACGGGTGTCTTCTACAATGATAGTACCGTCTTTCTTCCTCTTGTGATGTCTTTGTCCCCAGCCCTTTGTACTCTCTTGCGCATAAAACGAATAAAAGTATTATCATTTACTATGCTGCAAACTTTATGGCTCAGTTTTTTTCCCTCTACCCCTACCCTTCCAGACCATTAATCCATCCATTCTAAAAATAGGGCTTGGTGTTGTGATTTGAGCTCCGCAACAGGCAAGACACCAGAAATACAATGATGACAATGACGAAATGTGCCTGGGCGATCAGATAATGCAAACATTAACTGATCAGTGCTTTACTTTAAGGATTGGCTAAAGCATGAAAACACATTTCTTTGTCGGTGTTTTCAGTCCTTCTCAGCCCAGTGTCACATGCATTCTTAACTGTAAGAAAGCCCTATTCCCTTTATCTACAGTTTGCCTTTTCCTTTCTGATTAGCACTGACTTTCCCACATCCTCTCTCCAGTGAAACAAGAAGAGGAGACAACCAGGCAAACACACAGGGTCCTTACAGTGTTACACAACCCTTCTAGGAGGTCCGAGATGGCAAGTCTCAGCCCTGAGCAACTGTATTTCCCACTGCAAAATCCCAGCACTGTGTGGGGAGAAGGCAGAGTGCAGGGTGTCCTCTTCCTCTTCATTCTAAAGCCCTTTTTTCATATTGTGGTGTTGCTTTATTTACTCCGTTGCTTTGTTTCTGCCTCTCTGGTAATTTAGATTTACACTAAGAAGCTTCCCAGCATTATATTTCACAAAGAGAACCATTAATATTTTAGCAGTTGCAGTGCCGGTTCAGGACAGGAACCAGGAAATGACCTCCTCTGGGTTTGTGGGGCACAGCTGGAAGGGAGACAAGCAATCCCGATTGACTGACCTGGCGTCCATGATGCAAACAGAAGACTGGTGAGAAGATGGGGTGGAGAGGCCTGTTAGCTGGGAGGAGCTGGCCAGAACACCTCAAAAGAACACAAGTCAGGGGAGAAATGGTAAAGCAACCCAATTAGAAGGTTCTGTACCAGATGGAGAAAATAGAGATTTTATTATTATTTGCTTTATAGGCCAAGCAAAGACAGGAAAGACACTGTTAACTTGGACCTCTTTGATATGAATAGTTTTTACTTTATATCAAAGGTCAATCATCAAAAATTAAGCGTCAGGAAAAAAGACTCAAACCCAGCTCTTCTAGTGAAAGTTCTTTTGCACTCTACTCTTTCTACCTTGCTGCAGAGCCTTGACCAAGTCACTTCTGCTTTCTAGATCTACTTTCTAAGTAGGATAAGACATTCATCTGGGTAATTGCTGTGATTTTTTATTTTTGGAATTCTAGAGTTACATGAATTCTACTATCTTCCCTGAATTGTTTATAAAGGAGTTTGCTAAGGCATTTTCTTCCAGGGAAGAAAGCTGGCATTGTAATTGAAGAACACCTGGCTCTGGCAGAAGGTGTTTGTGTGATGTTAGACTAATCCCCAAGCCATCATTTCCTCATCTACACCGTACAGAGAAGAATCCCTTTCCCAACAACCTCACAGGATGGTGGCCACACAAAACGAAATGAGAGACACAATTTCTCCCTCACAGGGCCTATAGTCTAATGGCAAGACAAGAAAACAGAAAGTGAAGCTGAGTGTAGGTAAATTTCCTAAAGAAGTCCAGGCTATGCTCAGCTTCATGACAAGTAGTCTACTGCAATGGGTAGACTGTGGGTGATGGGCTCAGTTGCCTGGGGAGAAATCCTGCCTCTATCACTTCACAATTTCATGACCTTGACCAAGTCACCTACCATTCCTGATTCTATTTTAGAGAGTGATAATGCCTATATCTTGTATTATTATAAGAATTAAATGAGATCACTTAATGTCTTGCATGTAATAAGTCCCCAACAAATGTAGTAAAAAGGAAGAAGGTTAGTAGTATTATAATACATTGGAAATAAAGTTCCTTGGGTGAGTTGGATGTTAGAGTAGAAAAATGATAGAAAAATTTCATAAAATAGGTATGACTTAAGTTTGGCTCCCTCTCATTCATTTCTTCATTTGTTCATCACTGAATCAATAAATTATTAAATGCTTATTAGATATATCAACCATGGTACTAGGCATGGTTCCTGATTTCCAGAGGATTTTAAACCAAAGGAGTGAGGCAAGCAAATGAGCCATTACAGTACACTTTGCCAAGTCAGCATCCAGCGGCATTTCAATAGAAGGTGATGAGGAATCAGAGTGGGATTTTTCAGGCAATGGAAACAATATGATGATATGCATAAATAACATTCAGACTTAAGGAAATTTCCCCAGAAAATATTGGCCTCATCAAGGAGGTCTGGGTAGCCCAACATGTAGCCATAAAGCCTTAAAGAAGGGTTAGTAGTTCACATCGACACCACGAGGCATTCTGTTTGTGCCTATCAATGATAATTTGTTATGTTTATCTGGAACTTAAACTTAATCTGGGACCTCCTGGCCCTAGAAATCTAAAATGGGAGATTTATCATGTGCACACATAGACACACATGTACACACATGCAATACCATGGCCTGAGGAAGTTCTCTCTCCAACCCAGCTATTCATCCACTCATATTGCTCTATAATTAACTGTTTTAAATAATATATAAATTCAACATTTTTAATTCTTTCAAAAGAAAGAATTTAATTCTTTCAGAATCACCAGCAAATATATAATCATTAGCAAATATATAAACTCAGAAAAGAGCTTTCAAACTTCAAAAACTTCATCTTCCAAGTGATTTCACCATGAAAACACATATTTTTCTCTCTCTCCAGAGGATCTCCTATCTAGAACCAAGCTGAGATGTTTCCCTTGTCCTGTGGATCAGAGAGAACATGTCCTAGTTCAGTCCATGTACAAACATTGGTGAGTGTTCTGATGGCCATGAGAACAGACATCATGTGGCATTATGTGTCTACTCTCCTTGTACAGTCTTAATCAAATTTAACCAAATCAATTCCATTTATTTCTGTTTAATTAAACCCCCTTGTTAAGGAGTGGCACCTGAACTTTTTTATCATACTAGATCCAGAGTCAGTGAGACCAGGCAATGAGAACCCTTTCAAAGTGGCATCTGGGCCTGCAAGAGAGTGTGATCCCTTACCCATTAACTTGTTGCATCTGTTATTCAATTTACTCCTTTGTGAAGCAGGATAAGAAAGCATACCTACCTCAAAAGTTGCTCTAAGGGATAATAATAAGATATTCAAACATAGCTCAAATTTTGATGGGACTTGCAACTTTTCACAGATTGTGATATCCCTAAAAACTGAAAACAAACAAAACTTCCTATTAAGTTTGAAACCTATTTATTGGACGCCACAGTGCCTTGCTAAGGACCTGAATTTCCCATTCTGTGACCACCCCCTTTTCCTCACTCTAATGCAGGCCTGTCTACTCACAAGGAAATCAGTTATCGATGTAAATGAAGAAATGTCTGCATCAGTGAAAAATGGTGACTAGAATATTGCAAAAGTAGTATGACTGCTCATTTCTTTGCTTTTTATACTTTTCTACCTTCCCCAATTTGTAAAAGCAATTGTCATTCATTATGTTTATAATCAACTAAGAAAAGCAATTTTAATCTTGTGGATAAAAATAAGTCACTGTGGTTGCCAAACAGTTCAGCTTTAGGATGATGTTCCAGCTGTAAGGTGACCATATGGTTATTTCATGGAAAGAATGAGATTATAAAACCAGACCCTTTCATCTAACTGGCTGCCTAGTGGGTCATAATTTAATATGCAGAACTACCTGCTCTTTCCAGCATCTCTCACCATCTCCAGAGACAGTGGAACAGATGTTCCCCTGCCATATGGCCAATGAGAAACAAACACTTAATGCAGTGGCTCAAATCCCCCTTCTGCCCTCCTCCCCTCACTTTAGACCTATTTCAGAGCCAAGCATAGCTGTACCTCCTAAGGCTGGGATCTTTCCTTAATTCCAGCAGCCTATGTCATCATTTTCATTTTCCTGAGGGAAGGACTCCTATCTTTCTTATTTATTGGTAGATATCTCATGCCTAGCAAAATGGTTTATTCATAGTAGACACCCAAACTATATGTTCTAAAATTAAAATGGATTTCTAGTTGGTTTCCAATTTTGGGGAGGAAGATCTATCAGAGGTCTAAATTATAATAAATGAAAGAAATAAGAAATAAGTGTAAAGCACTTTGAAAATTAGGAAGTTCTGTTAGAAGGCAAGGTATCAGGGTGCTGTGCTTTTGATGGAGGTTCAGGCCATCTCTCTCTTTCTCTAGCACCACTGGATCATCATTAATTCCATCTTTTTAAGAGCTGTTCACTAATGATGGATAAGATGTAAAGCACAACATTCAGTCACAATCGTCAATCGCACATTCAGAAATTATATGTTGGCCGGCGCCGCAGCTCACTAGGCTAATCCTCTCCCTTTGGTGCTGGCACCCCAGGTTCTAGTCCTGGTCGGGGCACCAGATTCTGTCTCAATTGCTCCTCTTCCAGTCCAGCTCTCTGCTGTGGCCCAAGAGGGCAGTGGAGGATGGCCCAAGTGCTTGGGTCCCTGCACCTGCATGGGAGACCAGGAGGAAGTACCTGGCTCCTGGCTTTGGATCGGAGCCCACTGGCCATAGCGGCCATTAGGGGAGTGAACCAACGGAAGGAAGACCTTTCTCTCTGTCTCTCTCTCTCTCTCTCTCACTGTCTAACTCTGTCAAAAAAAAAAAAAGAAAAGAAAAGAAATTGTATGTCACCTCCCTAGTGAATGCCAATGTTGGTGTTTGTATGCAGAGTGAACTATATTCAAAACAGCACCTGAGCAGCTAGCACAGTACTAGACACTCAGTGGACAAGAGATGAAGCTTGTGGAATGAACCCTCAATGGACTGGTGGACAGAACAGCCAAAGGACAAAGGGAAGCAGACTGGTAAAATAGATGACATGCAAGGAAGAAAACCTCCAAAGTAAATCAAATGGAAATATGATACAATGGAAGCATGAACAACATTCAATGGGAGCCTAGAGGATGAAACCCAGAAAATCCAGAGAGGGGTCTTCCAGAGCTGATGTCAAGTTGGTAATAGACAGATGAAGAGGATTTCTGTACATGGAGAACAGGAAGGACTTTCTCACTTAGAGGATACACCCAAGTTAATAATCACAGCTGCCATTATTGAGTGTATACAGCTGTGCCCAACACTATTCAAGGTAGGCATCATACATAGATTTATTTATCCTTCTAACAGTGTCAAAGGTGGATATTATTTTCTCTATTTCATTCTTCAAAAAATTAAGGTTCTTCCATGTGAAGCAGCTTGGCTAAAAGTGTGGGCTGGCTGTGGGGTCTCTGGCTCAAAACCACATGTCTTTCCATACCCAACTTCATTTCCATAACACATTTCTGTGTTTCATGGATGTGGATGTCATCCTTGTACAGGAACCACATTAATCCATCTGTTAATATTTGTCTCTGAGGGTAGCTTTGTTGGCAGGCTCAGAAGTGAGCTCATTAGCCATTACCCCCATGGAAAGATGTTCTTGGAAGTCAAACATGCTGTGAGTCACACACCTCCCCGTGCCCTACTTCAATGGTACAAGATATGCAGGTTAGTTCTGCCCATAGGATTCCAGAAGAAGGTAATTTAAAATCTCTCATGGTATGAAACTGCAGTTTGAGCTGGACAAGGACATCATGCTACAAAAATTCACACTGAAGCTAGGCTCTTAATTCTCCCCACACATTGGTAAGTTTTCAGAAAATTCACAGGCCTCTGCAGAAGAGGCAGGAAAAAAAGAAAAATAGTGAATAAGTAGATTGGGTTGGACAGGAAGACCAGATTCAGTTCTTGCCAGAATGGTACCATTGCTTGTTCTGCATTGCTAAACTCACATGGCTCTGTTTTTGTATACTTAATGTTGACTATTGCCTCAATAAGGTGTTATTAATCACCTATTTTGTTCCTGAGACAAACTAAAGGAAACCAAGAGACATAAAACCCACACTTTTTCTCAGAAGTATTTTCTTGTTCTAGTTAGGGAGAGAAAGACTGGATGTTTGGAAAGGTAAGGAATAAAAGAAGACTGCTTACAACTGCTCACACGGTAAGTGATGCACACAGAAAACCTCGTGTTATTATTTCAGAGGGGAAGTGGGGTCAGAATGAGCTGGAGAAAAGAAGAGCTGTGCATGCATCAGAGACTGCCTGAGCAGAGCTACGGAAGTGAGCACAAGGAAAGGGCACAGGCTGCAGCCCAGTGAGGGAGAAGACTTGCTCAGGACACTCGGAGAGCAAGTGACAGAGAAAGCTCCAGAATTCAAGACTGTGTGTTGTTAGCTTGGTGAATTACTCTGCCAGGTCCCAGTGTTGTGCTTTCGTGAGCCAAAAGGAGCAAGGGAGAAAAATAATCACAGACTCTAGCCCTCCACGCCCTGAAAGGTCTCCCTGTTTACTTCTTGTTGTAACTCCAGACAGGGGTGCTTACTCCCATTTTACAGATGGGGTTAAAGACTTCTGAAATAGTAGGCAATTTGCCCAGGAAAAATAGGATTCAAATTCTTATTCCAATATTTTAAACATTGTCCTTGGAGAGAGAGAAGGCATTGCATGTTAGTCTGGAAAAGTTATTGGAGGTCTACAAAGTTAGATGAAGGGTCTAAAAACCATTATGTTTCTCCTCTACTTTTTCATATTCATATAGACTTACCCAACTTTAAAGTCCTAGATTCAGTACTTCCTGAAGTTATGTCATTGTCTGCCTTCTAAAATGGTTCCTAAATAACAAACCCTCAATTCCACAACATAAATGTAACCCAAATAGCAGAGTAACTCTAACAACTGAGACAATAATTGCCTTTGCTTGATCCTTCAGCTTATACAACTGTTTCAGCTCCACACACAAAGTCACTATCTTCTTTATCTTTGCTGTGTGCTGTTTCTGCCTAGACAACCTGCATATTCAATAAACACCCTGTTCCTTTCTGTTGATTAAACCCCAGGATACTCTGTCTATTAGTTGAAGCATGTGGGGATGCTATCAAAGCTCTAGTTCACCTCATCTCATGATGTTCTTTTTCATCATTATCTTAGAATGTGCAGGTTGCCTGCATCATAAACTAAATTGATCACTGGAGTTTAGTAGTCATAATAGATTCTAGACACATAAATTACTTTTCATTTGCTTTAATTCCCAGTAGAGAAATTTAGACACCTAAAAAAAGCAAGTGAAAAAATGTAGTCCAGCTCTATTAAGCAATGTAAGAGCTCACTTACTAAAAGACAAGTGGAAAGGCAAGCAAATTTACAGGAGTGGCTACATTGAGGTCCTTCCACAGGAGGCCTGTCCCTTTGGCCATTAACCAGCATAAATATCAAATGGACTTACTATTAAAGCTCCTTTAATGGCCTTGGGGCTAGTCAGTCCTCCCTTAGCACCCAAGGTTCATCACTGCCTCTTCAACACTTAGCACAGTACCTAGTATATTGTTGGTACTCAGTGGACTCTGATATGTGCAGCTTGGGCCCATACTGGCCTCAATGAATTCAAAGCAGGTTTCCATCTTCTAAGGATCCAGGTCTTTGATTCTCCCATGGTTCGTTTCTCTCTCTCGCTCTCGCTCTCGCTCTCTCTTTGCTGTGTGCTGTTTCTGCCTAGACAACCTGCATATTCAATAAACACCCTGTTCCTTTCTGTTGATTAAACCCCAGGATACTCTGTCTATTAGTTGAAGCATGTGGGGATGTTATCAAAGCTCTCTCTCTCTATTTATATAAAACAGGAAATGAGGATAAAAACAATTCAGATGATTTTGTACATACTCAGATCCAGACCCTTTCCTAAGCCCATATATATATATATATATAATTTGAATTATATATATATATATAATTCAAATATTTGTAGTGCATTTACAAATGAGAAAACTGAGACTCAGAGAGATTGATTACTTTCTCTGGAATTTACATCCTACACATTGGAATAGAATCCATACTCAGACCTGAATGAGTCTAAAACATGAATATTCCAGTATATTCTATCCTAGCCTGAGATTCCAGTGTAGACTGTGCTATGCTGCTTCCATAGTCTGTGCTGTGGACAGCTAATGTTATCTTTTCTCACACCACGTAGGTCTCTACTAGTATTAGCACCAAAGCAACTTAGCTGCACAGCTCATTTGAAACTTTTGGGGCTAGTCAGTCCTTCTCTGTTATACATGGCTTATTACTGTGTCCTCAACTCCTGAAAGAGACTTCCTGGGACATCAATCAGTAAATACAATAGTACTTGAAAAGTTCATTGAAAATATAATTAAAATATCAGCTTATTTTTATGTAAAAAATTGAAATCAATGTGTAGTATTTTCATAATATAATTTCCATGAACTTTTGAGTAGATATTACATGTATGGATTTCAAAGTGTGGGACATTTGTTTTTTAAATTATACAAGTTTCATGTATTTCATATATACAGATTTAGGAACATAGTGATACGCACCCCCACTCTTCCTCCCATCCAAACTCCAACCCTTCTTCCTCCTCCCTCTCACATTCCCACTCTATGTATCCCGCTTCCCATGTTGGATAGTTCTCTCCCTTTTTTATTCTATCAGTTAGTATTTGCAGACACTAGTCTTGTTTATTTGATCCCTTTGACTCTTAGACCTATCAGTATGATCAACTGTGAACTGAATTAACACACAATTATTCTTAGGTGTTTAACTTTAACTGAGAAGAGTGGGAATAAGAGAGGGAGGAGATGTACAATTTGGGACATGCTCAAGCTGACTTGCCCCAAATGGTGGAGTTAGAAATGTGCCAGGGGATTCCAATTCAATCCCATCAAGGTGGCATGTACCATTGCCATCTCACTAGTCCAAGTGACCAATAAATCTTTTTTTACAAATGAGAAAATATCCTTTAAATATCCTTTTGCGACTTTTAAAATGCTTTCGTGTTAAACATACTTTCCTTTTAATAGCATAGTGCGCTTCACTGGCCTCCTCTTAGGTGTTTGTGTACTGGCTTGTAGAATTAATCACATCTCCCTGAAGATAATATGTCTCTTAAAAATGCCTCTGTGCACTTTCATACACTGTTGCACATGCCCGGAAATCTCTTACCTGCACCTTATTTCTCTGGTGGATTCTCGGGTCTGTATTTCCTGGTTCCCAGGGTGATATTGCCACGTACCTGATTATGTCTACTTCATAGCACCTGGAACACTTTTGCATTTCCCTGTTTCGAGAGTGATTAGATGTCCTCTGTGTCCCTATGTACCCAGTTCCTGGCATATAGTCGGTATTCATTAACTATTTTCAATGTTTACAGAATGAGGGAAGTGCCATTCAATTCCATGGAAAATAACTGCAAGTAGGACTCATTCTCTTTCCCAGACTATTTAACAGCTTTAATTCTAATCTTGCTTGCTCCATTCTTGCTTGGTTCCTTTGAATACACTTACTCATGGCTGCCAGTGACAGAACAAAGAAATCTTTGACTCTAAAGCAGGTACTTTCTGTAATCCTCATGGTACACAGGTCTAAGTTCAAGTTCTTAACAAGACTTTACTGCCCTCCATGAAGCAGTGTCCTCTGTCTCTTCTCTGCCTCCTCCCTGCCTTCATTGTTCCCTCCAGTCTGGGTTAGGAAAACTTCACAGATCTCATAATATTGTATACAGGACCATCACTGTCTGTGCCATGATGTGAAGTATTTAAAATTATGTTCTCATCATGTGAAAGTAAGTTCCTTGGATAAAAAATTGTTATATTTTTCTCTGGAAGCCTGGTAGCTAGCAGGGAGGGATGCATTAATGGGTATTGAGTTAATAGTATCTAACAATAACCACACAGTGGTTAATTGTCAGGAAACATACTACAAAGTATTGGAAAGAAAAGCAAACTTTCAGACAAAAACTAATCCTTCTAGCAGACTTTAAGTTCTATGTCTCCTAGAATGTTAGGGAACTTAGATTTCTCATTGGAAGTTTTTCAACTAAGAAAATATTCATGAACATTCTTTGGTGCAAATAAAAACCTGATGATATCATAAAAGATAAGTGGAAAATAAAATGCAAATGGTCTTCATAAAATGCAGCTAATTTCAAAGAGCAAGAAGTTTTTAATACATATTTTCAAAACTAATGATACATAATATTAACACCGTTGCATGCATTGGTGTAACACAGAGCAGTTAATTGCAATTCCATTCCATTGGCAACTTTGTGATGTCTCATCATCAGGCAAGGTTTCAGTCCACTGGAAAGCAAATGTTTATTAAAAGCATCTTGTAAGGACAGCACCGTATTGGTTTCAGTTGGAAATAATGAAATAACAGCTTTCTGACACTCAAATGTTCACAATTTATTTAGGTGGAGCAAAAAGACACCAAAGAGCAATAAAAAGATAATCTGTAAAAACAGAACTGAGAAACTAACCATCACACATCTGATGAGATGAAGGTTTGTGAAGGAATCAGGGCTCAAGAAAAGATTTGGATCATTGGAAATAGAATGAAGGAAAACATATGCCTGCTTCGTTTGTCTCTTCATTCTTTTCCCAGCATCCAACATCCCTGTGGATGTGCTCTACACATGATCATTACCGATGAACACAGACATAACAACTATATAGCTCTTCCAAAGACCCATGTAGTTATTACCGTCCCTCTTTTACAAATGAGAAAGTATGCTCCCAGACATCATCACCTGGCCAGGTTTACAGTTATATGAAATAAAACTAAGACTTGAACTCAACTCTTCTGACCCTTCAAACTCAAACTCTTTCTAGTTCTACACAAGAGCCAAATGTCAAATTTAACCAAATGTATCATTAGTCCTTCCAAATTCCTTCGACCTTGGAATTTTATAGACTATCTCTAATGCATATGAATAAGAAATATATAATGTATCCTCTAGTCTAAAACTGCACAATCCTCTCTGCTCTGTGTATCTGGACACCATCAGTGCAGCCACAATTCAATCATTAAAACTGAACTCTTCCGTCAAGGAACCAGTCAGGGAAAAAAGAAGCAAACAGTATGTCTGACTTATTTAATCAGATGATTTAAGTACAAGGGTTAAGCTGCTTAAGAGTGCAACAAAGCCTGAGTCTTAGTCAACTTTAATATAATTTCATTATTTCAGCGTGATCATATTTAATATGCTGAATCTCTTCATAATCAGCACTGTGCTCTCATTAAAACTGCATTTTGGCTATTAGAGGTTCTAATAAAATTTATTTTGGAGAATCAAAAATACTTATTATTCTCTTCTGGTTTCCTTCTTATCTCTACAGTCTCACACAACACCCTATTATTTTTTTTTTAACTTTTATTTAATGCATATAATTTTCCAAAGTACGACTTATGGATTACAATGGCTTCCCCTCCATACCGTCCCTCCCACCCACAACCCTCCCCTTTCCCACTCCCTCTCCCCTTCCATTCACATCAAGATTCATTTTCGATTATCTTAATATACAGAAGATCAGCTTAGTATACATTAAGTATGGATTTCAACAGTTTGCTCCCACACAGAAACATAAAGTGAAAAATAATAGATGATTTTTTTTAAATGATGATGAAATCAGAGCAGACCTATTGTCATGTTTAATCCCAGTGAGAGTCAAGTTGGGAATTGATAATTTCTTTTTTTTTTTTTTTTTTACAGAGGATCAGTTTAGTATGCATTAAGTAAGGATTTCAACAGTTTGCACCCCCATAGAAACACAAGGTGAAATATATTGTTTGAGTACTCGTTATAGCATTAAATCTCAATGTACAGCACATTAAGGACAGAGATCCTACATGAGGAGTAAGTGCACAGTGACTCCTGTTGTTGACTTTACCAATTGACACTCCTGTCTATGGCATCAGTAATCTCCCTATGCTCCAGTCATGAGTTTCCAAGGCTATGGAAGCCCTCTGAGTTCTCCGACTCTTATCTTGTTTAGACAAGGTCATAGTCAAAGTGGAGGTTCTCTCCTCCCTTCAGAGAAAGGTACCTCCTTCTTTGAAGACCTGTTCTTTCCACTGGAATCTCACTCGCAGAGATCTTTTGCCAGAGTGTCTTGGCTTTCCATGCCTGAAATACTCTCATGAGCTTTTCAGCCAGCTCCGAATGCCTTTAGGGCTGATTCTGAGGCCAGAGTGCTATTTAGGACATCTGCCATTCTATGAGTCTGCTGAGTATCTCACTTCCCATGTTGGATCACTCTCCCCTTTATTTACTCCATCAGTTAGTGTTAGCAGGTACTAGACTTGTCTATGTGCTCCCTTTGACTCCCAGTCCCTTCACCATGACCAACTGTGAACTGAAATTGATCACCTGGAACAGTGAGATGGCATTGGTACATGCCACCTCGATGGGATTGAATTGGAATCCCCTGGTATGCTTCCAACTCCACCACTTGGGGCAAGTCAGCCTGAGCATGTCCCAAATTATACATCTCTTCCCTCTCCCATTCCCACCACCATGTTCAACAGGGATCACATTTCAGTTAATTTTCAACACTTAAGAATAACTGTGCATCAATTACAGATCTAAACCAGTCATATTAAGTAGAACAGATAAAAAAACTACTAAGAGGGATAATGTATTAAGTTGTTCATTAACAGTCAGGGCTATGCTGATCAAGCCACCATTTCCCATAGTGTCCACCTCACTCCAACAGGTTTCCCTCTTGGTGTTCAGTCAGTCGTCACCGATCAGGGAGAACATATGGTATTTGTCCCTTTGGGACTGGCTTATTTCACTCAGCATGATGTGTTCCAGATTCCTCCATTTTGTTGCAAATGACTGGATTTCGTTGTTTCTTACTGTGGTATAGTATTCTAAAGAGTACATATCCCATAATTTCTTTATCCAGTCTATCGTTGATGGGCATTTAGGTTGGTTCCAGGTCTTAGCTATTGTGAATTGAGCTGCAATAAACATTAGGGTGCAGACCTCTTTTTTATTTGCCAATTTAAATTCCTTTGGGTAAATTCCAAGGAGTGGGATGGCTGGGTCGAACGGTAGGGTTATCTTCAGGTTTCTGAGGAATCTCCAGACTGACTTCCATAGTGGCTTGACCAGTTTGCATTCCCACCAACAGTGGGTTAGTGTCCCTTTTCCCCCACATCCTCGCCAGCATCTGTTGTTGGTAGATTTCTGTATGTGAGCCATTCTAACCGGGGTGAGGTGAAACCTCATTGTGGTTTTGATTTGCATTTCCCTGATTGCTAGTGACCTTGAACATTTTTTCATGTGCCTGTTGGCCATTTGGATTTCCTCTTTTGAGAAATGTCTATGGAGGTCCTTGGCCCATCTCTTAAGTGGGTTGTTGGTTTTGTTTTTGTGGAGTTTCTTGATCTCTTTGTAGATTCTGGTTATTAACCCTTTATCTGTTGCATAGTTTGCAAATATTTTTTCCCATTCTGTCGGTTGTCTTTTCACTCTCCTGACTGTTTCTTTTGCAGTACAGAAACTTCTCAATTTGATGCAATCCCAATAGTTGATTTTGGCTTTGACTGCCTGTGCCTCCCGGGTCTTTTCCAGAAATTCTTTGCCTGTGCCAATATCTTGAAGGGTTTCTCCAATGTTCTCTAGTAACTTGATGGTGTCAGGTCGTAGATTTAGGTCTTTAATCCATGTTGAGTGGATTTTTGTGTAAGGTGTAAGGTAGGGGTCTTGCTTCATGATTCTGCACGTGGAAATCCAGTTTTCCCAGCACCATTTATTGAATAGACTGTCCTTGCTCCAGGAATTAGTTTTAGATCCTTGATCAAATATAAGTTGGCTGTAGATGTTTGGGTTGATTTCTGGTGTTTCAATTCTGTTCCATTGGTCTATCCATCTGTTTCTGTACCAGTACCATGCTGTTTTAATTACAACTGCCCTGTAGTATGTCCTGAAATCTGGTATTGTGATGCCTCCGGCTTTGTTTTTGTTGTACAAGATTGCTTTAGCTATTCGAGGTCTCTTGTGCCTCCATATAAATTTCAGCACCATTTTTTCCAGATCTGAGAAGAAGGTCTTCGGTATCTTGATTGGTATTGCATTGAATCTGTAAATTGCTTTTGGGAGAATGGACATTTTGATGATATTGATTCTTCCAATCCATGAGCATGGAAGATTTTTCCATTTCTTGGTATCCTCTTCTATTTCTTTCTTTAAGGTTTTGTAATTTTCATCGTAGAGATCTTTAACGTCTTTGGTTAAGTTTATTCCAAGGTATTTGATTGTTTTTGTAGCTATTGTGAATGGGATTGATCTTAGAAGTTCTTCCTCAGCCATGGCATTGTCTGTGTATACAAAGGCTGTTGATTTTTGTGCATTGATTTTATATCCTGCTACTTTGCCAAACTCTTCTATGAGTTCCAATAGTCTCTTAGTAGAGTTCTTTGGGTCCCCTAAATACAGAATCATGTCATCTGCAAAGAGGGATAGTTTGAGTTCTTCCTTCCCAATTTGTATCCCTTTAATTTCTTTTTCTTGCCTAATAGCTCTGGCTAGAACCTCCAGAACTATATTGAATAGCAGTGGTGAGAGTGGGCATCCCTGTCTGGTTCCAGATCTCAGTGGAAATGCTTCCAACATTTCCCCATTCAATAGGATGTTGGCTGTGGGTTTTTCATAGATTGCTTTGATTGTATTGAGGAATGTTCCTTCCAAACCCAGTTTGCTTAAAGTTTTCATCATGAACGGGTGTTGTATTTTATCAAATGCTTTCTCAGCATCTATTGAGATAATCATATGGTTTTTCTTCTGCAGTCTGTTAATGTGGTGTATCACATTGATTGTCTTGCGCACATTAAACCATCCCTGCATACCAGGGATAAATCCCACTTGGTCTGGGTGGATGATCTTTCTGATGTGTTGTTGCATTCTATTGGCGAGAATTTTATTGAGGATTTTTGCATCTATGTTCATCAGGGATATTGGTCTGTAATTCTCTTTCAGTGCTGCATCTTTCTCTGGCTTAGGAATTAAGGTGATGCTGGCTTCATAGAAAGAATTTGGGAGGACTCCCTCTTCTTCGATTGTTCTGAATAGTTTGAGAAGAATTGGAGTTAGTTCTTCTTTAAACGTCTGGTAGAATTCAGCAGTGAATCCATCTGGTCCTGGGCTTTTCTTTGTTGGGAGGGCCTTTATTACTGTTTCAATTTCTGTCTCAGTTATGGGTCTGTTTAGGTTTTCGATGTCTTCCTGGTTCAATTTAGGCAGGTTGCATGTGTCCAGGAATCTATCCATTTCTGATAGGTTTCCCTGTTTGCTGGCATACAAGTCCTTGTAGTAATTTCTGATGATTCTTTTTATTTCTGTGGTGTCTGTTGTTACATTTCCTTTTTCATCTCTGATTTTATTGATTTGGGTCTTTTCTCTTCTTTTTTTAGTTAGTTGGGCCAATGGGGTGTCAATTTTGTTTATTTTTTCAAAAAACCAGCTCTTCGTTTGGCTGATTTTTTGTAATGTTTTTCTTGATTCAATCCTGTTGATTTCTTCTCTGATTTTAATTATTTCTCTTCTCCTACTAGATTTGGGTCTGATTTGCTGTAGGTTTTCTAGATCCTTGAGGTGAATTGAAAGCTCATCTATTTGGTGTCTTTCCAATTTCTTGATGTAGGCACCTATTGATATAAACTTTCCTCTTAACACTGCTTTTGCTGTGTCCCATAAGTTTTGGTAGGTTGTGCTGTTATCCTCATTTACTTCCAGAAAGTTTTTGATTTCTCTTTTGATTTCTTCTATGACCCATTGTTCATTCAGGAGCATGGTGTTCAATCTCCATGTGTTTGCGTATGCTCTAGGGATTCCTGAGTTGCTAATTTCCAACTTCATTCCTTTATGGTCTGAGAAGCTGCATGGTATGATTCTAATTCTTTTGAATTTGCTGAGGCTTGCTTTATGGCCTAGTATGTGGTCAATCCTAGAGAAGCTTCCATGTACTGCTGAGAAGAATGTAAAATCTTTAGCTGTAGGATTGAAAGTTCTGTATATATCTGTTAGATCCATTTGGGCTATAGTGTCGTTTAAATCTACTGTATCCTTGTTGATCTTCTGACCGGATGATCTGTCTATTTCTGAGAGTGGAGTATTGAAGTCCCCCAGTACTACTGTATTGGGGTCTAAGTCTCCCTTTAAGTCCGTTAATAAATCTTTTAGATAAACTGGTGCCCTGTAGTTAGGTGCATATACATTGATAATTGTTATATCTTCCTGTTGAATTGATCCCTTAATCATGATATAGTGTCCCTCTTTGTCTCTCTTAACAGTTTTTGTGGTAAAGTTTATGTTGTCTGATATTAAGATCGCTATGCCCGCTCTTTTTTCATTTCTGTTGGCATGGTATATCTTTTTCCAGCCTTTCACTTTCAGTCTGTATGGATCTTTGTTGGAAAGATGTGTTTCTTGTAAGCAGCAAATAGATGGGTTTTGTTCCTTAACCCAATCAGCCAATCGGTGTCTTTTAACTGGACAGTTCAGGCCATTCACGTTCAAAGTGACTAATGATAAGTGGTAACTTTGCCCTGCCATTTGCCAAAGATAAGTTCTAATATATGCTTTGAATTCCCTGTGATCTTTTGCTGTGAGGTTTCCTTCCTTGGTTTCCTTCCTTTACCTTCTTTCATATTGATGACCGTGTTTCTGTGTTTCTGTGTGTAACACATCTTTAAGCATCTTTTGCAGGGCTGGACGAGTGGCAACAAATTCTTTCAATTTCTGTTTGCAATGAAAAGTCTTTATTTCACCTTCATTCACAAATGATAGCTTTGCAGGATATAATATTCTGGGCTGGCAGTTGTTCTCTCTTAGTACCTGGGCTATATCTCGCCATTCCCTCCTAGCTTTTAGAGTTTCTGATGAGAAGTCAGCTGTGAGTCTGATTGAAGATCCTCTGAGAGTAATCTGACGTTTCTCTCTTGCACATTTTAGGATCTTTTCTTTATGTTTCACTGTGGAGAGTTTAATTACAACGTGTCGTGGTGAGGATCTCTTTTGGTCGTGTTTATTAGGGGTTCTGTGGGCTTCCTGTACTAGGATTTCTCTGTCCTTCTCCAAACCTGGGAAATTTTCTGCTAATATCTCACTAAAAAGGCCTTCTAATCCTTTCTCCCTCTCCATGCCTTCAGGAACTCCTAGAACCCGAATGTTGGGTTTTTTAATAGTATCCTGAAGATTCCAGACAATATGTTTCAGATTTCTAATTTCCTCTTCTTTTCTTTGGTCTGACTGTATCCTTTCCTGTTCTCTGTCTTCTAAGTCCGATATTCTCTCTTCTGCTTCACCCATTCTGTTTGTAAGGCTCTCTATTGTGTTTTTCATTTGATCTATTGAATTCTTCACTTCAGTCACTATCACAGTTTCCTGTTGTACTAGTTGTTTCGTTTCATTTTGATTCCTCCTTAATATTTCATTTTCACGAGAGAGATTTTCTATCTTGTCCATTAAGGATTTGTGTAGTTCCAGAATTTGTTTTTGAGAACTTCTTAATGTTCTTATCAATTTTTTGAGACCTGCTTCTTGCATTTCTTCTATGTCATCATCTTCATAGTCTTGAATTGGGGTGTCTTTTTCATTTGGGGGCGTCATGGTGACTTCCTTGTTTTTATTACCTCGGTTTTTGCGTTTGTTATTTGGCATATTGGAGATATTTGGTTTCTTCACTGTGGTGCTTTTTCTTGTTATACTATGACTCTAGATTAAGTGGACTATCTGTTTTTGATGGAGCCTTAGGGCTTGAGATGGGTGTGGCCTGAGAGCTCTGTTTGGTGTGCCAAAGGTGACACTCCCAGGTTAGGCGTGGTAAATCTCTCTCTCTCTCTTTCTTTTTTTTTTTTTTTTTTTTTTTGATTCAAAAGGGAAGTAATTCCGCACAGCTGAACGAAGTTGGAGGTAGTTAGCAGGCAAATGATATACCCACAGGAGCCAGAGATCGGAAGCTCTTTCCCAAGATCCCCACAGGGAAGCTGTTCGGCCCTCAGAGTGGGCTCAAATTCTCCTTCAGCCTCCCACTGGGTTGCCAAAGTTACGGAATTGTAGCGTCTCTGGAGAGTGCTCACGTGAATTCCGTGAGTTCTCTCCCCCACCGTCTCTTTTTTCACAGTCTCAGTTCAGTAGCACCACCAATTTACTAGGTCCTAATCTCCTGTTAATTTGCCCCGCCCAGAGTCAGGTTTTTCTGCTAGGCTCAGGGCCGGTGCAGACCTGAGGTCGCTCTGCTTATGACGTATGTCCAAGATGGCGCCTGCTCTTTGTCTTGCTCGCCCTTGAGAGGTGAGCGGAGAGAGAGAAACCCGTGTCCGTACTAGTCACCCTTTTTTTTTTTTCTCTCTCTCTCTCTCTTCCAGTTAGCCTTGTGAACTTCCCCCCGCCGGGGGTCGTTCCCTCTAGTCTCCTCTCTCCGCTTGCCTGCCGGTGTCTCGGGCTATTGAGGTTCGGCTCACCTCGCGTTCCAGCGCTGGTGTGTTGAGTCTGCCGCTGATGTCCCGAACTGTGGGCTCCCACGCTCTCCACGCAGGTCCGCTGTGAGTCACGCGTTCCGGAAGAGTTTCTTCTGCTGTTTCCTCCCCTACTCTTCCTTGAACCTGCAGTATCTCCACTTTTATTAAACTATCTCTCCCCAGACTATCAGTGTGCTCCCTTCCTATTCCGCCTTCTTGCCGGAACCCCCACCCTATTATTTTTTATTTTTTCATTAAATTACAATGTATAATTATGGTTATAATGTGAGCATTGCACACGGTATTTTGTGCACAATTGTACACAGAATTCTCTGCTTTCCTATGTTTGACCTTTGTGTCAAACTATTGAACAGAATCACTAGGAAGAGACCCTCTGAAGGCCTTTGGAGATGTCTGAGGGAAATACTCAGCTTTCATCCACTCCCACGTGGTCATTCATCTTCTGCAGAGTTAACCCAGAGGAATCAGACTGTGGCTTGCTTGGTTTAAGTACCATTATGAGCATAGCTTTGAAGTACCACAAGGCAGTTTCTCAAAGGACAGCCCAGGGGTATTATCCTTATATTTGCCCTTGAATCATGCACTGTCACAGCTACATTCTACCTTGTCCTGACTTTGTAGTCTGGATACTTGGAGTAATTGTTAAATTCCAAGACAAATGTTCTTTCTGAAATACTGGCCCTCAAAATGAAAACAATCTGCCTTTATCCAGTATCACAAGTTTTATTTAAATTTAATTTGGCAAAGAAAAGCACAAAAGAAATTTTAGGTCAATTTGTCTCTTATAACAAATTGTCTTTCAGGTGCATTCAATTGAAGAATTTGCCCCTAGATATTTCTACTAAAACCTGAAGTTAAAATATGGTAATAGAAAATTGCTCTGATCTTATGCAATAAAAGGATTTTAAAAACATTAGTTTCAAATCAGTAATTCTAGAATTGGCATTGTAGCATAGTAGGTTAAGTCTCTGCCTGCAGCACTGGCATCCCATATGTGTGCTGGTGCAAAACCAGCTACTCCACTTCTTGTCCAGTTCCCTGTTAATGGTCTAAGAAAGCAATGGAAGATGGCCCGAGTGCATGGGCCCCTGCTCCTGACTCATGGCTTCAAAACAGACCAATTCTAGGTAATGCGGCTATTTGGGGGGTGAACCAGCAAACGGAAGACCTCTATCTCTGTCTCTCCTCTCTCTGTAACTGTCTCTCAAATAAACAAATAAATAAATAAATAAATAAGCAGCTTTAATAATTCCATCTAATTTTGGTCATATGTGACTCTATTATATCTGAATGAATTCCTGCCTTGTTTTACATTTTTTAACAGTTATTTCAATAGAACTTGGTTTTTAGGGTATGTACCCCAAGAGATGACAAAATGGAAATTGATATCATTATGATTAACACAATAATGTTGGAAATCAAGGAGATTGTATGCTATTATTTGCAGTCCCATTGTGAAGTGGTGGCTCAAGTTTCTGTTACTCTGCTTCTGATTTGACTTCCTGATAATGCACCCAGGCAGCACCCAGTGATGGCCCAAATACTTGGATTCCTAACCACGTGAGAGACTCAGATTGAATTCTGCATTCCTGGTTCCACAAGCTCCACCCCAACTGTTGCAAGTAGGAAAAATGAAAGATCTCTGTCTCCCTTTATCTCTCCCTGTTTACCTCCCTCTTTATCATTCTGCTTTTCAAATAAATAAAAAATAAATAAATCAGTAAAAATAAATTGTACCTATTGACCATAGTATGAACCAGTAATAGCAGTAGTTGCTTTCTCTGTAATTCCATAGATCATGTTTCCTTATACATTTGCCACATTTCTATCATTTTCCTGGAAAGATAAAGAACCTTGTGCTAAGATCTAAGTTTTGGATTCTGTCTTCTTCTCTTCAATTATCCATCATTTTCTGGCCTCAACTCAGGAATGGCACAATCAAGGGATGACTTTTCCCTTGGTTCAGTCTCTCTAAATGCCTACGTCTTTTCACAGCTGTGCCCGTCTTCCATGGTGCCTTTGCTGCTCCATGCCTCAGAACCTTCTACCCTCTACCTCAATTATGTGTGAATCCACACAACATTGGTCACACCCAATTGGCTTTAAGTCTACATTGTCCCAAAATTTTCAGGATTTGTTTTTTTAATCTATATAATTTCCATGATCAGCTCATAAATTTATTAAGGTTAGGACCATCATATATACTTTTTCTTTCTTTATTATTTACCTTTATGGCTTTGAACAGAGAGTTAAACTCATATTTAATGTTTAGTGAACACTAACTTGCTTACAAATTTTTACCTTCTTTCAAGCTAAAGTTATTGAAGGAGTTTGAAAAGAATTTGCTCAGATAAATGAGGGTATGGAGTTAATATTTAACAACTTAGCATATGGGGTTTGTGTATTTCATCCTCTCTCAGCTGAGCCTTACCAAAACTCAGTGAGGTAGGGAGGAATTGTTGCAGTTGTCTTCATTTTACAGAGCAAGACTAATGAGGACAGAGTCACATGCCCAAGCTGTGAAACTTGAGTGTTATGGGAGCAGAATGAGAACCAAGAAATCAGACTCCACAGTCCAAACTCTCCTAACTGTGCTATGCTGCTGCCTTCCCATCCCGGTTGATCAAATATTTTCCTGTGAAACTATCTAACAATATATGAAGGGTCTTCAAAATTTCATGGAAAATGTGCAATTGTGAAAAAGCTATGTATAGACTACAAATTTTTTGCACCAAAATCAACTGTTGAATTCCATTTCCCATAAACTTTTTAACATACCCATGTACATCTGATCCAAGGCAGGAAGTATCATACCCTGCCCTAGAAGTAGGACTGTTCATTGTAAAGAAATTTTGGACTGGGCTAATGTTATGGCACAGTAGCTACTGCCTGAGATATCAGCATCCCATATGAATGCTGGTTTAAGGCCTGGCTGCTCCACTTCATGTTCAGGTCCCTGCTAATGCATTGGGAAAGCAGCAGAAGATGGCCCCCTGTCACCCATGTAGGAGACTGGGATGAATCTCCTGGCTCTTGACTTCACCCTAGCCCATCCATGGATGTTATAGACATTAGGAAGGCCTATTTAGTGAAATAATTACAGAAACTTCCCTAATTTGGAGAAAGAAAGGGATGACCAAGTAGAGGAAGCACATAGAACTTCTCTAACAGTCATGATCAGAAAAGAGTTTCATCATGACACATTGTAGTCAAACTCTTCACAGTAAAACATAAAGAAAAGATTATAAAATATGCATGAGAAAAACATTAGATTACTTTCAGAGGACCTCCAATTAGACTCATAGCTGACTTCTCATCAGAAACCCTACAGGTTAGAAGGGAATGATGGGATATAGTCCAAGTCCTAAGAGAAAAAAAAAGTCAACCCCAAATACTACACCTTGAAAAGCTCTAATTTATGAATGAAGGTGAAATAAAGACCTTCCATTACAAACAGAAATTGAAAGAATTTGTCACCACTAGTCTAGCCTTACAAAAGATGCTTAAGGATGTGCAACACACAGAAACACAGAAAGATAGATATCATTATGAAAGAATGAGAAGGTAGAAAAACCCCCAGTAAAAGTACAAAAGAAATAAAAAATAGGATTATTTATGGAAAAATGGCAAGGCCAAGTTATTGATCAATAATCACGTTGAATGTAAATGGCCTCAACTCTCCAGTTAAAAAATAAAGACTAGTTGAATGGATTAAAAAGCAGAACTCATCTATTTGCTGCCTATGAGAAACATATCTCACCAACAAAAATACATGAAGACTGAAAGTGAAGGATGAAAAAAGATATTCAATGCTAATGGAAAGCAAAAAAAGGCAAATGTCGCCATCCTATTATCAGACAAAACAGACGTTAACACAAAAACTGTTAAAAGAGACAAAGAAGGGCACTATGTAATGATTAAGGGATCAATTAAACAGGAAGATGTGGTTATAATAAATGTATACACACCCAATTACAGGACACCTGGGCTATTTAAAAGAAATGTTAATGGATCTAAAGGGAGACATAGACACCAATACAATAGTAATGGGGACTTCCACACTCCACTTTTATCAAATGGACCAATCAACTAGACAGAAAATCAACAAAGAAACAACTGAGTTAATCGACAAATGGACCTAATGGATATCTACAGAACTTTTCACCCCACAGTTACAGAATACACATTCTTCTCAGCAGTGCATAGAAATTTCTTTAGGGCAGACTATATGGTAGGTCATAAAGCAAGTCTCAACAAAGTTTTAAAAAATCATGCAGTGCGTCTTCTTTGACCACAATGGAATGAAGCCAGAAATCAACAGCTCAAGAATCTTTAGATCATATGCAAACATATGGACACTGAACAACATGCTCCTGAATGAACAGTGCATCATAGGAGACATCAAAAAGGAAATAAAAAAATTTCTGGAAATGAATGAAGGTGGCAATACAACATATCAAAACATATTGGATACAGCAAAATAAATTTAAGAGGAAAGGTTATAGCAATCAAGCTATCAATGCAACTCAAGGACCTAGAAAAACAACAAACCAAACCCAAAATTAGTAGGAGGAAATAAATAGTTAAAACTAGAGAAGAAATAAACAAAATTAAAACAAAAAATACAAAATATCAGTGAAATGAAGTTTTTTTTTAAAAAAATAAACAAAATTGATACAACATTGGCCTAACTAAACAAAAAAAGATAGAAGACCCAAATCAATAAAATCAGAAATGAAAAAGGAAATGTAACAGTAGATATACAGAAATAAAAAATCAATAGGAATTACTACAAAGATCTGAATGCCAATAAATTGGGAATCCTAGAAGAAATAGATAGATGCCTGGACACATACAACTTACAACTTACCAGAATTGAGCCATAAAGACATGGAAAACCTAAATAGACAGTAACCAAGATGGGAATTGAATCAATAATAAAGACCTCCCTCTCAAAAAAAAAAAAAAAAAAAACAGGACCAGATGGCTTCAATAATGAAATTCTATTAGACATTTAAAAAAGAACTAATTCCAATTCCAATTCTTCTCAAGCTATTCAAAACAACTGAAACAGAGGGAATCCTTCCAAATGCTTTCTCCTTCTTTTAGGCTGCCTGCATGACCTTAATTCTTAAGTCAGAAAAAGATACAACAGAGAAAGAAATCTATAGATCAATATCCCTGATGAGCATGATGAAAAAAAAATCTACAACAAATTATTAGCTAATTAAATCCAATAATATATCAGAAAGATCATTCACCCAGACTAAGTGGGATTTATCCCTGGTATGCAGGGATGGTTCAACATTTGCATATAAATAAATGTGATACATCACATTAACAAACTGAAGAAAAAATAATATAGCTATCTCAATAGACACAGAGAAAGCATTTGATAAAGTACAATGTCCTTTCATGATGAAAATGTTAAGCAAATTGGACATAGAAGGAACATTTGTCAACACAATCAAGGCAATTCATGACAAACTCACGGCCAGCATCCTATTGAATGGGGAAAAGCTGAAAGCATTCCCACTAAGATGTGGAACCAGACAAGGATGCCCACTCTCACCATTGCTACTTGATATAGTCTTGGGAGTTTTAGCCAGAGCCATTAGGCAAGAAAAAGAAATCAAAGAAATAAAAATTGGAAAGGAGGAAATGAAACGATCCTTACTTGCAGATGACATGATTCTATATATATAGGAGATCCAAAAGACTCTGCTGAGAGACTATTGGAACTCATAAAAGAGTTTGATAAAGTGGCAGGATATAAAATCAATACAGAAAAATCAATATCCTTTGTATTCACAGACAATGCCATGGCTGAGAAAGAAGTTTAAAGATCAATCCCATTCACAATAGTTCCAAAGAGAATTAAATACTTTGCAATAAATTTAATCAAGTAAGTCAAAGATCTCTAAGATGAAATTACAAAACACCAAAGAAAGAAATATAAGAAGACATTAAAAATAGAAAGATCCCCCATGTTTACGAATCTACATCATCAAAATGTCCATACTACCAAAAGCAATTTACAGATTCCATGTGATCCCAATCAAAATACCAATGATGTTCTTCACAGATCTAGAAAAAAATGATGCTAAAATTCATATGGAAACACAAGAGATTCCAAATAACTAAAGCAATCATATATAAGAAAAACAAAGCTGGAGGCATCACAATCCCTGTTTTCAAGATATCCTTCAGGGCAGTAATAATCAAAACCGCCTGGTACTGGCACAAAAACAGATTCGTATAACAATGGAACAGAATAGAAACTCCGGAAATCAATCCATGCATCTACAACCAACTTATCTTGGACAAAGAAGCTAAAATCAATCCCAGGAACAAGGACAGTCTCTCTAACAAATGGTTCTGGGAAAACTGGATCTCCACATGCAGAAGTATGAAACTAGACCCCTACCATGCATCTTACACAGAAATCCATGCAAAATGGATCAAAGACCTAAATCTGATACCTAAACCTGATACCATCAAATCATTAGAGAACATGGAGGGAACTCTACAAGACATTGGCATAGGCAAAGACTTCTTGGAAAAGACCCCAGAAGCACAGACAATCAAAGCCAAAATTGACAAATGAGATCGCATCAAGCTGAGAAACTTCTATACTGCAAAACAATAGTCAACAAAGTGAAGAGGCAACCAACAGAATGGAGGAAACTATTTGCAAACTATGCAACTGATAAAGGGTTAACATCTAGAATCTATAAAGAGCTCATGAAATTCAACAATAACAAAACAAACAATCCAGTTAAGGAATTGGTAAAGCACTTGAACAGGTATTTTTCAAGAGAGGAAATTCAAATGGTCAACAGACACTTGAAAAAATGCTCAGGATCACTAGCCATCAGGGAATGCAAATCAAAACCACAATGAGATTTCACCTCATTCCAGTTAGAATGGCTTTTATACAGAAATCAACAAACCGCAAATGCTGGCAAGGGTGTGGGGAAAAAGGTGTTGTTGGTGGGAATGTAAACTGGTGCAGTCACTGTGGAAGACATTAAGGAGCTACCTCAGAAAGCTGACAGAGACCTACCATAATATCTACACATCCCACTCCTGGGAATTTGCCCAAACCAAGTCAGCATCTGAAAGAGTTACCTGTACCCCCATGTTCATTGCAGCACAATTCACAATAGCTAAGATATGGAATCAACCCAGATGTCCATCAACTGCTGACTGGATAAAGAAATTATGGTATATATACACTATAGGGTACTACTCAGCTATTAAAAAAAAATGAAATCCTCTTTCACAACAAGATGGAAGCAGCAGAAAACCATTATACTTAGTGAAAAAAGCCAGTTACAAAAAGACAGATATTCTATGGTTTTCCTGACCCAAGTTAACTAATAGAGTACTTAAAATGTAATGTATTAGAGTAAAATGGACATTTTGAGATTTGATGATTGTTTATAGCCCTCGTCTTTTTTGATGAAGAATGGTGGTTTTTTTTCATACTATTTGTTGAACTTTTACTTATTTAAGGTTAACTATATGATCATTAAGTAAACAGAAAATAGATCTTTGTAAAAATTAAGAGTGGGAATATGAGAGGAATGAGGAAGAAGTGTTAAAATATGGGCAGGAGGGAGGATAGGGGAGAAAGTATCACTATGCTTCTAAATCTGTATATATGAAATACATGAAACTTGTATAACTTAAATAATAAAATAAAATTTAAAAAAGAAAAAAGAAAGAAATATTTTTCTGAACACATCTAGTACATCTAAACCATAAATTGTTCAATTGGTGCAAAATAATTTACTAGGGATTACATTTTCTGTTTTCAAGTATCCATACCTTTTAAGAAATGACAAGCATTTTTATAGTGTGTAATATGTGCAAGTTGCTATACTAAGGTGTTTAATAGACATAGAAATTATCTAATTGAATGTAAATTCTGAATGAACTAAGTCCTTATATACACATTTTATAGAGGAAGCTAAGGAGCAGGGATTAATTCACCCACATAAATGGCAACATTAGGATTCCAACGGGACATATTTTCAGTCACCTTAAAAATATTACTAACTTTTATATTTTCATGAGCCAATTGTTCATTTAATGTTAGAAGATTGCAAAATATTTATGGAAGAAACAGCTTAAACTGTATATCGATTATTCCATAATTCGGGGGGCTGGCATTGTGACTTAAAGAGTTAAACTGCCACCTGTGACACTGGCATCACATTTGGTGGCCAGTTTGTGTCCCGTTTGCTCTACTCCAATCCAGGCACTTGCTAATGACCTGGAAAACAGTGCAAGATGGCCCAAGTGGGAGACTCAGGTGAAATTCCTGGCTCCCAGCTTCAGCCTGGCTCAGACCTGCCCATTGCATCCATGAAGGGTCTCTGTCTCTCTCTCTGTCTTTCTCTCTGTCTCTGTCTCTCTCTCTCACCCTGTCCTCTCTCCTTCCATCTCTGTAACTCTAACTTTCAAATAAGTAAATCTTTAAAAGAAATCATTCCATAATTTTGTTTTCTCTGTGAATTGAGATGTAAATCCATTGTTCTGTCTTAGTGACAAAACACTTTTGCACTAGGCATGTTAGTTGTGGAGTATGGGACTAGCTCTGTAGGTGCTTTACTTACAAACTACCGCTAAGCAAATTAACAACTTGGAGGACAGAAGCTAGGATCTTTGCCTGGTACCAAGCACAATTCTGACAGTAAATTAACTGGCTTTCTCCAGAATTTTTATAATTTGGAGCATTAGGATGCTAGACAACATGAAGAAAAGGAATGTTGGGGTCTGGGAGATCAAGTCACCATTAAAGAAACCTGGGTACAATAAGTTTTTTTTTTAATTATTTATTTATTTGGGTGTCAGAGTTATACAGAGAGAGAAGGAGAGGCAAAGAGAGAGAGAGGTCTTCCACCCCCTGGTTCACTCCCTAAATGGCCACAACGGCCGGAGCTGCACCAATCCGAAGCCAGGAGTCAGGAATTTCTTCCAGGTCTCCCTTGGGCCCCTGCACCTGCGTGGGAGACCCAAAAGAAGCTCCTGGCTTCAGATCGGCACAACTCTGGCTGCTGCAGCCATCTGGGGAGTGAACCAGCACATGGAAGTCCTCTCTGTCTGTCTCTAATTCCCTCTGTAACTCTGACTTTCAAATAAATAAATAAATCTTAAAAAAAAAAAAAAGAAAAGAAAAAAAGTTGTGTGCAGCCTGCCTCAGCCTGACAAGCCCACATGATGGACATGAGGCAGACACAACGTGGGAGACTTGCTAGAAAAAGTCTTTCCTTCACTTTTGATCCAGGTTCAGTTTCTCAGCTCTGAAGGTGCCTTTCTGTGCCAGGAATGTGTACATAGGTGAAGACATGATTAAGAATGGCTGAAATGGTACTCAAGAAACATGTGCAATATTTTTGTTGTTATTTTTTTTTAGAAATATCTAGAACTTTGCAGAAACTTTTTGATTTGCTAGCGAGCACTTTTATAATGAGCAATACAGAGATATGGGGACATTCAGACAGCAGCTAAGAAGGCAAATATTCTCTTTACAAGACAAAATCAGTGGTGATGTTGTATTTTTAAAACCTTGAAATAGGGGCTGCCATTGTGGTATAGTAGGTTAAGCATCTCTCAGCAGCACCACATCCCATATGGACGCCGTTTAGAGTCCCAGCTACTCCACTTCCAGTCCAGCTCCCTGCTGATAGCCTGGGAAAGCAGTAGAATATGGCTCAAGTGCTTGGGCCCCTGCACCCACGCAGGAGACCTGGAAGTAGCTCCTGGCTCCTGGCTATAGATTGGCTCGGCTCTGGCCATTGTGGCCATTTAGGGAGTAGACCAGTAGGTGGAAGACCTTTCTCTGTCTTTCCCTCCCTCTGTCTGTAACTCTGCCACTCAAGTAAATAAATAAATATTTTTTTTAAAAAAAACTTGAAATAAAATTGACATCCTCAAAAGTCCTCATCTAGGTTCTTTGATTTCCTGTTTTCAAAATCAGAAGGAGCCCTAGGAACATAGGCCTATTGGGCAAAATTGAGCTCCTCACTTAACCAGGTAGAAAGATTCCAGTGCTCCGATGCCGCCTGCCAATTGTTCACCTGCAGTAAGGGAGAAAGCCAGTGAATGGAGACATTTGTGTAAAAATAAGCAGAAATAGAAATAGAGGAAAAATTTAAAATGATGCAATGTGCGTATTAGTGGTCTAGGCAATCTATTCCCCCGGTTAAAACAGCTGCCTACATGCTCAAAACCACACCCCATTCTGACTCTGGCCCCCAAGTGGCGGGAGGGGATACAGAATACATCAGTAAGGAAGGGAAGATCATTTCCAGAGACAAGTAATGCGGAACACTTCTTGTAGGAAGACTCTTGGAAAGTTAAAGAATTCCTTAAAAGATGTAGGAAAGTGAAGAACAAATATGATTCTCAGAGATCTAACCAGATATATAACAGATATGCTGGCCTCATATAAAGTTGACTCTATCAGATCATACCAATGACCAGACATAGAGTTCATCTTTGTGATGCAATGAATTAAAGCAACAAAAAGATGCTCCCCCTTGGCTCGTCTGTACTCAGGTTTGAAACATGGAGTTTCTTTTTTTAAAAAAGAAAGATTCATTTATTTATGTATTTGAAAATCAGAACTACAGAGGGAGGGAGACACACAGAGAGAGAGAGAGAGAGAGAGAGAGAGAGATCTTCCATCTGCTGGTTCACTCCCCAAATGGCTGCAATGGCCATGGCTAAGCCAAGCCAAAGCCAGGAGCTTCATCCAGGTCTCCCACATAGCTCAGGGACCCAAGCACTTGGTCCATCTTCCACTGCTTTCCCAGGCATATTAGCAAATAGCTGGATCAGAAGTGGAGCTGATGGGATTGAACCAGCGATCATATGGAATGCCAGCACCACAGATGGTGGCTTTACCTGCTTCACCACAAAGCCAGCTCTGGAAAGTGTGGCTTTAAGTCCTATTTTTATTCTATTGACAGGTAATGACTGTACATCTTTATGGGTATAGTGTGATGTGTTATATATTGTTCAAGTTAAGATACTTAGGTTATCCCTCATCTCAAACACCATTTCTTTGAGCTGAGTACATTCAAAATCTTCTCTTTGGACTATTGTGGATTACACAATACAATACTATTAACTATAACCACCTTCTGTGTAGCAGAACATCGACATGTGTTTCTTCTATCTGGATGTGGCTGTAAAAAATCAGGAAATCTCTCTCCATCCTCACTTACTCTCCATGATCTCTGGTAACCACTATGCTGCTCATGAGATCAGTTAGCTCAGCTTTTCAGAGATTGCACATGTGAGTGAGATCCTTCATGTACTTTGCTTAGAAATTCCCTCAGCTAAATATCCAACATCATCTTTACAAGTTCTGCTTGCCAACCACCACCAGAACACTGTCCAGCCAAATTTGCTGCCACCTTATAAAAAAAAGCTATCTTTCCTCCAGATTCAAATAAGATGCTCCACACTGCCTTTCTGAGATCCCACAAGAAACACTGCTATATTTCTACCCATACTTTCTTCAAGCTGATCTAGGCTTTTTCTATCATGTTTCTCAAAATTCTCCAAGCCTTTACCCATTGCCCAATTCCAAAGCCACCCACGCACATGTAGATATTTGTTGCAGCAGCATCCAACTTCCTAATGCCAGAAATAAATGTGTATCAGGCAGAGTTTATACTGAAAACAGAACGTGTGTCTGTGTGTGGGAGTGAGGTAGGGAGAGAGGGGGAAATGTTTATGTGATATGGGAACCAGTAAGTTCAAAATCTATAGGGCAGACCAGCAGGTTGGAAACTCTAAGTCTACAAATGACACTGAAGTCTACAGGAAAAAGTTATTCTACTTCAGGGAAATCTATTTTCTTTTAAAGTCTTTCAGCTGATTGGATGAGGTCCGCTCAGATTATATTATATATATTCTTTACTTAAAGTCAGCTGCCTGTAGATATTAACGATGCTTCAAATCACTTTCACATACTTAATTAAGTAAATTTGTGAAATTATTCGTCAGCATTCTCCAGAGAAAGACTCTTAGAAGCAAAACTATATTCAAGAGTCTTCAGAATCTATCTGTATCCATCTATATACAGAAATTGTCTCATACGGTCATGGAGGCTGAGGAGTCCCATGATCTGCTATCTCCAAGCTGAAGAACCAGAAAAGCCCATGACAAAATTCAGCTCAAATCTAAAGTCCTAATAAGTTGAGGAAAGGGGATGATGTGTAATTCCCAGACTGAGTCTGAGAACTCAAGAACTAGGAATACCAGTGTTCAAGGGAAAGAGAACAGAGAGATCTCATTCAAGCAGAGAGAACAAATTTTCCCATCCTCTGTCTTTTTGTTCTATCCAGCCCCTCAACAAAGCAATGCTCAACCAAATTGGTGAGGGTGATCTTCTTTATTCAGTCTACTGATTCAAATGCTAGTGTCTTCCAGAAATGTGCTTACAAATACACAAGTAACAATGTTTTTACCAGCCATGAAGGCATCCCTTAGTCCAGTAAAGTTGATATATAAATTTGATCATCACAATAGTCTAAAGTAACAAATACAACTAGACATCACAGAACAAGTCATTAATGGGGTTTGAAGTTGCATAAAGGATTTCATTCTCCCTGGCTTGCACAGTCCTTTGATACAGAAAAGTACTTACAATATTAATTGATTTGATTGCCAAATCTAATTTAAAAACATACTTACATACAGTCATGCATGAGACTGAGTGTTTCATATTGCTTATAAAAATATAGTGAATCTCAAAGAATCATCATTTAACATTATTATCCTTTTGTATTGCTTCTCCTCCTATGAAGGTACCACAGAAAGTTCATAGAAAATGCATATCATGGAAAAATGCATGGATTTCAAAATGGTTTTTACTGAAAATAATATTTAATGCTGTTTCTCCCTGAACTTCTTAAAATACCCCCATTTTCTCCCCCTTGGTTCCTTAAGTGGTATCCATAAGGAATGGTTATATCCTTGGCATTACTGCCCAGAATACTATACCTGAAGCATTCCTTTACATTCAAATAAATCACCACATAGAGAAAAATTTTTCTCTATTTCTCAAGTTAAGTTGTAAGTACTAAAAAGACTATAGTCATTAATGCATTGTCTTAGGACATTTCCTATGCTACTTTGGGAAGAAAACATAGGGAACTGGGCTCCCATTTGTATATACATTTTTTAAGATAGTGTCACCTGGGAACCCTCCCATTAATTTTGTGATTTCAGTTTGATTATCAACTCAATTTAGGATGTATGGGATATAAACATCCTCCTGATAAATTTAAATAAACATTTTTAGAGACTATATGGAAAGGGATGTTGACAAGGTTAGGGAGGACCACTTGTTATGTGGGGTAAATTAACTTCCTCTGGTGAGTTCTCTATTCATCCCTGTCTCTCAGTTGCATAGACTCAAATACACCATTTATTCAATGGCCTGGACTTGATTTGCTTCTGAAGCTAATTCAAACTAAGTTTGCAAGAAAACAATTTATAAAACCAGAAAGTGAATGTATTCAAAATAAAACCACACTAACGCAATAAGATGCTGACATTCACCTGACTGTCCCATTCTTACTTTGTAGAAAAGCCTCATGAACATCTAATTCTCAGAAGATTGCTTGGTGACCATAGAATGAGATACAGAGAAACTGAAAGAATGAGGCTTTGCTAAATGGATGCTTCAGTTTCTACAGTGGGAATTTATCTATCAAAACTAAATACTTCTACGTAATTCCACTTCTCCGGAAAGGACTTTGAACAACACATTGTCTACATCTGTATCTATTACTATTTCTATGTTACTAAGTATGATGGCCTTCAGGTACAATCTAATTAACTTAGTCTTCAGATATGTTAACTTTTTCAATATGGTTTATATCTATAATGCTGGCCTGTGAGCCAATCATTTTCTTTAACAATCATAATAGTTTTTATAGTGACCCCTCCTGGGTATATGATAAAATTACACTTTATAGATTCCTTGAACCAGCCATGTGACTGATTCTGACACATTAAGTTTCAAGTGGAAATGTTATATGTTATTTCTAGACAAGAACATTTGCATATCACTCTAAGACTCTCTAGAGTTCTCTTTATTTCCCAGGATACACAATTTGACAATATTCCCAGAAGAGTCTGTTCTGGGTCACAAAGAAAAGAAAATGTATAACACAGACCTCAAGATAACTTGTGAAGGCTACATATAATGAGCCAGAAACAAACCTTGATGTTTAAACTTTGGAGTTGTTTTCACTAGAGTAAAACCTTGCATATCCTAACTAATAAAATGCATAACATATTTACAATATTTTGGTTAGAAATTTTGCTTCTCCTTTTTAAAGTTTTTAGCAATTACCTCACTGGTGCTTTTCTACACATACGAACTATGAAACCTTAAATAAATAAATTCTAGGGGACAGCATTGTAGCATAGTGGATAAAGCTGCCACATGCAATGCAGGTACCATAAGGATGCTGGTTTGTGTCACAGCTGCTCTACTTCTGATCCAGCTCCCGGCTAAACACCTGATAAAAGCAGCAGAATATTGAAGCAAGTGCTTGGGCACCTGCTACCCACCTGGAAGAAGCTACTGGCTCTTGGCTTCAGCCTGATCCACCCCCAATCTTTGTGGTCATCTGAGGAGTGACATAGTGTTTGAAAGATCTATCTCTGTTTCTTTCTCTCTCTGTTACTCTGACTTTCCAATAAATAAATAAATGTTAAACAAATAATAAATAAACAAATTCTATACATGAGGATACTTCAAAAAATAATCATGGAAAATGGTATTAGAAAATAAGTTTATTTTGGCATAAAAAGTTTTGAAATCCATTCACATTTTTCATAACACACATTTCCATGAATTTTTTTGAAGACCACTTATGCATATACTTCAAATATCTATGACATCAACATAAACTTATCTTTTAATTCCATTTCTCAGTTTGAAGTACCTTGGCATAAAATGTTCATGAAGCTAAATGATACTGACCCAACTGACCATATCTTTGTGGATATACCCTTAATTTCCATGAAAGATCCATTTCTTCAAACACTTCAATCCAGTCATTATTAAAAAATAATTTAAGGTTTTCAAACCAGGATTTATTTACCATGTTTTCTTATCAAAACAATTAAGAAGGATCAGGTACTATATCAAGTGAGCAGTTTATTTGTCTGGTTTAGTGTCTGGTATGTTTTCTTAAGTGGCGGTTGTGTTGATTACAGAAGTTGATAAAGTAGTGAGGTTAGTTTCATCATAGTTCCCCTTCTCTTCCAGGCATGAGATTGGACTACAATCCAGACCCTCATACTAGGTAAAGCATCACAAATCCTGATAATACAACGATTCAGTGTCCAGTGAAGAAGAATTTTATGTGCATGAAAATAATTAGGAAAGGACACTCAAATTCCTTTATCCCGTGCCTTTCCTCTGCTGGAAGCTCAGTATTGCCGTCTTTTTCTCTTCTATTTCTGTTTGCAGAAGGAAAATGAATGTAGAAGTCACCGTTAAGAGAACTTTCCATACCAAAGAGTCTAATTTGCTACAATGAGTCAGATTACTATACTTGCTCTTTTTTTAGGACTTGGAGCTTCATGCACATGCAAAGGGAGCACATGCAGACTTGCAAGTACTACAGAAATGTGATTTGTTGTTTATAGGGATCAATAACTCATAAGTTACAAATATAATCATGATATACATCGTCTTCAATGTATAACTTTCAATATGATCATGTTTAAAGTCACAATTATATAAAGAAAATTAGTTTCTTCTTGTAGTTTCTCTCTTTCCTTTGATGAAGTTCCTTTGAGGTGACTGACTTATACGCTCCAGAAATTGAATCTATAAATAGCAATCTCTACAGAAGAAAGCATTTCTGGGCTTATGGCCCTGGGAATGCTGCCACCAAGTCCCCAAGTCCTTTGCTTCGGTGTGTCTGTTCAGCATCCAGCCAATACTGGCAGCATGCAAAAGACATCCCCTGTCCTATTACCACACTGTGGCCTTTAAGAGTCAAGGATTATTTTAAGCTTTTTACTGGGGATTTATATACTAAACACTGCTCTTTCATAATTATAATACTAATTTAGGATTAAAATGAGCGAAGGGTCCAGAAAAATCTTAAATTATAAGGCAACTTTAAATAATGTAATCTGTAAATCAAAAAGAAATCTGTTTTACAGTATTTCTGACATTCATTAAAGGAATTAGGCTCCATAAGCCAATAGCTACAATAGGCATCATTTGAGCATTTATTATAAATCAGAGAACATCACACCCAAAACCCCATGAGAAATGTAAGATTTTTGTCTCCATCTTAGAAATGAGGGGCTTGGGGATTAGAATAAGTAAATAATTGACCTGGGATATCAAAATATTTGAAACTACTGGCTTTTTTCCAAATTCTTGATCATAAATCCTAATTTACATTGTTTCAAATAGGTATGAAAGATAGATACCAAATAATCTCACTTGTATGTGGAGTCTAAAAATGTCAAACTCACTTCTGTGAAGAATTAGGCTTGTCAGGGGCTGAAAGTGGGCAAAATGTGAAGATGCTGATCAAAAGACACAAATGTTCAGTTATAAGCAAGTTATGGATATCTAATGTATATAATGGGTGTCAACGAATGTGCTAATTCATTATAATAACATCGTTGTGTGTATATACCTACACACACACATATACACAAATTTGTTTGATTTGTTGCCATTACTACTGCAATATACCCAGTCTTCCTGACTGATACAATCTTGAAGACTCAAAATTTCGAATGAGCATCTACTAAATGTTTTCACTGTGAGATTATGAAGATAAATCAGAAATACTTAATCATCAAGTGATTTACAACCTGATAAAATTTAGAGCCATATAGGGCAGTAGTTTCCATACCTGAATGTGCATTTGCATTGCCTATGGATGTAAGGACACTCCTATATAACTACTGACTCTTTAGACCAAAGTGAAATGAGTTACAGCCAGGCATAAACTCCAAAAGCATTGTTATTTTAGCTAAGATTGAGACCAATTGATAAAGACCAGTTGTTACCACATGCTTTTGATCACAGCGCACCTTCAAATGGCATCCTATTCAGCAGTTTAAGATGTGAAACTGGATACACATGTCTGCCCTGGCTGAGTGAAGCTCAGCTTTAGATTCCCCTCACACTAGGGTGAGTCTGAGATCCTGTTAAGAAAACCTCAAGAAACTGTGAAAAACACAGTTTTAAATGGTGGCCAACAGTTGGATAGAAATGGTAAATGCCATCAGAGTAAAATACTGTGTTTGAAGGATTCAGATAAGCTCTGTATGGGGGAAGAGACATTTAAGACAAACTTTGAAAAAACCATAAGGCTTCAATAGGTAACAGTAGTAGAGCAGGAGTGGGGAAAGGGTACACGTTGGTCTTCTTTCAATGACTATTTGAGGAGTCCCACTTATTCAGAAGCCACTGAGCCTAGCTTCCATAATAGCAGATACTTAATCTGTTTTGTTTGCTGTTGTATTCCCAGCAAATGTATCACAAGAGAGTGTGTATAATAAATATTCATTACATAAAATGGATGGAGTCTGTCAAGTATCATTGTGCTTGTATAACACATCTTTCATCAAAGGCACCTTTGGACTCACCTTTGAGTTGGGAGTAGAGAATACATAAAACTGCATATGGTTTAACTTTGAATATAAAAATAGAAATAGTAATTTGAAAATTTCTATTTTCACCTGGTAGCTACTGTCTCTGTCTTTATTTAAAATATTATTATGCATTTTTAATTAATTTTGACCTTTAAAATATAGCATTTGAATATTACTTACATAATTACTGAGGTTTTTGGTGATTTTTAAATAAATTTTGTGCCTCAGTTATTATCTCACGAAGTTGACCATAATCTCAATCTTGGAATAACTACCATTGACATATATTTGCACTTTGTTATAATCAAACACCCAATAAACATGCAGGATGATATTAATGTGAAATGTACTTGTACATTCACATTCCCAGATAAACAATTTGTGAGTCCTCCTGCATGATCTCAGAACAAGATTTGCTCTCAAAAAGAAACAGAGAATCTATATAGCTCCCTGTTATCTACCCCTGCACCAAGAGCTGAAGTCCCCTCAAAAATGTGTCAAGTAACACTATAAGCTGGTTTCCTCAAAGTTTAGAATGCATAAGGATGACCTAGTAAGATGATTTTAAATGTGTAAAAAAAAAAAAAGCCATACCACCACGCAACCAGACACCTCCCCTATAATCATCATTTCATGTATCTCAGATAGGATATAGAAGCATGCAGAAATTCAAGGGATCCTATATCAAGGGAGTCAATCAGTCATGCTTTGAAAAAGGTTGCCAGCTCTGTTCTGCTACCATCTAATTCATGTGTTAATACCAGTGGAAATTAGTTGGAAGCCATGTTATTGAAAGTGATGGACAGCTGGTTAGGATTGTTAACTCCAAAACATCAGTGATTTGACACAATGTAAATTTATTTCTAAAAGCATATAGGGCAGCATTTGCAATAAAGGTATCCCATATCCCGTATCAGTCTCAGCTACTCCACTTCTAAAACAGCATCCTGCTAACGCACCTGGGAAGGCAGCAGATGATAACCCAAGTGCTTGGGCCACTGGAATTCATGTGAGAGACCATTTGATGAGTGAGCCAACAGATGGAAGGTCAATCTCTCTCTCTCTCTCTCTCTCTTTCTCTCTCTCTCTGTAACTCTGCAATTCAAATAAATAAAATCTTTTTGTAAGTTTAATCACCAGCAGGAGAATGGAGTGAGGGCCTACTCAAACATGCAGGAACTGGGGCTAATGAATTATCTGCCATCTTCCGTTTGTAAGGTTTCTCCCAGGACCCTACAACCAAGGAATAGACCATCAAAGAAAGTGTGAAAGATTACATGGGAGTCTTGAGTGATCCCTGACTATACGTGGCAGACATCATTTCCTCCCATACTTCACCAAACATGGCCACACCCAAGTGCAAGAGGGCTTGGAAATACAGTCCCCCAGTCAGGGAGCTGCTTCCCAGCAAAGACTCTTTGTTATGGCTAAGGGTATCCAAACTACCAGTGGACAGCTAGTGCACTCTGCCATAGGCCTCTGTATGGAAAAATGATGGTTGTGATAAATGGACCAATCTCCATGATCTATTGATTTAGATAGGGTTAGTTTTATAAGCACAGTTTAAATTCAGGCTATAAAATTAGCTTTATTTCAGATTACTTTGAAATGTGGAATACTTTGTAATTGATTCCAGTCTTAGCATCTTTAGTCTCACAGCTGGAATGGAATTCAAAGTAGCATAGTCAAGTAGTTAAAGGGTTAATATTTTTGTTTCCCAGATAAGACATTTGAAGTTTGTGGTAGGCTGGAAAATACCCTCTCCCTGTACCCAAAAGACCCTACCTCCTAACCCTTGGAATTCATGATTATTATTTAATATGGAAAGAGGCGGGAGGGGATGTTTGGAAGTGTGATTAATTTAAGGATCTTGGGACTCTTTGGGGAGTTGTAGGTTAATCCTCTGTCTACAGTGCTGGCAACCCATATGGGCACCAGTTCAGGTCCCAGCTGTTCCACTTCCAATCCAGCTCCCTGCTAGTGGCCTGGGAAAGTAATGGAAGACAGTCCAAGTGCTTAGACCCCTGCACCCACATGGGAGACCTAGAAGAAGCTCCTGGCTCCTGGGTTTGGATTGGCTCAGCTCTGGCCATTGTGGCCATTTGGGGAGTGAGCCAGCAGATAGAAGCCCGCCCTCTCTCTCTCTCTCTCTCTCTCTGTGTGTGTAACTCTGCCTCTCAAATAAATAAATAAATTTTTTAAAAAATATTTAAAAATTTTGAGATGGGGAGAGTATCTTGATTTATCCAGATGGGCCCCAAAAAGCAATCATGCATGTCTTGATAAAAGAGAGTCACAAGTATGCTTTACAAACAGATACACCAAGACAGCAACAAGGAGAAGTTGGGACAGAGAGAGTTGAAGATATACATCTGAAGGCAGGAGTGGCACTAGCCAAGGAGAACCAGCAGCCACCAGAATCTGGAAGACTCAGGAGCAGATTCAACTCAAGAGCATCCAACAGGAGCACTGTCCCAGCAACATCTTTCTGGTAGTACTGTGATGCTGATTCTGGATTTCTGGCCTTAAGAACCATAACAGAATAAGTGTATGTTGTTTTTAGTTGCTGAATTTATGGTGGTGTATTACAGCAGCCATAGAAAACTGACAGAAAGCACAAGCATGCTGAGTGACTAAGCTAAGGACTCGCAGCTAATGAAGAATAGACGTCAAGATGCCTATCACTTTGCAGTGCTCTTTCACAACTATGCAATTTAGACTGAAGGGATTCTCAGGAGATATTCAAGGGCAAGAGTAAAAATGGGGATGAGAAGGCATACAAGATGAGAGTACAAGAAAATGGGAAGCGAGATACACAGCAGACTCATAGAATGGCGGATGTCCTAAACAGCACTCTGGCCTCAGAATCAGCCCTAAAGGCATTCGGATCTGGCTGAAAAGCCCATGAGAGTATTTCAGGCATGGAAAGTCAAGACACTCTGGCAAAAAGATCTCTGTGAGTGAGATCCCAGTGGAAAGAACAGGTCTTCAAAGAAGGAGGTACCTTTCTCTGAAGGGAGGAGAGAACTTCCACTTTGACTATGACCTTGTCTAAATAAGATAAGAGTCAATGAACTCAAAAGGCTTCCATAGCCTTGGAAACTCATGACTGGAGCATAGGGAGATTACTGATGCCATAAACAGGAGTGTCAATTTGTAAAGTCAACAACAGGAGTCACTGTGCACTTACTCCTCATGTAGGATCTCTGTCCTTAATGTGCTGTACATTGAGATTTAATGCTATAACGAGTACTCAAACAGTATTTTTCACTTTGTGTTTCTATGTGGGTACAAACTGTTGAAATCTTTACTTAATGTATACTAAACTGATCTTCTGTATATAAAGAAAATTGAAAATGAATCTTGATGTGAATGGAAGGGGAGAGAGAGCGGGAAAGGGGAGGGTTGCAGGTGGGAGGGAAGTCATGGGGGGTGGGGAGCCGATGTAATCCATAAGCTGTACTTTGGAAATCTGTATTCATTAAATAAAAGTTAAAAAAAAAGAAAATTTCATTCTAACACTTACAAGTCTTCTGTGACAGAACAAGGATGTAAACCTCAGCCATTTTAGATTCTTGTTACCCCTGCCTTCTTTCAAGAGACCAGTTCGGTCTCACTTCCTGTATTGTTCCCCACCCCACCCCACCCCACCCCCTGCATTTCTCTCCAGGTTTGGAAGCCAGCTGGCAAAACTTGAAGAACCAGTATGGAGAAGCTCAACTCCGCCTACCGTCCCCCACTCCCACCCCTAGCCCACTTAAGATATAAAATGGCCCAGCCTGTTGGGGTCTGGGCCTCTGCCACGTGTTCAGTTTGTGATCATGGCAGTTGGTTGACCTCTGTGAGTTTATTTTCTTTGAATAAATTCACTCTGGCTGTGAGTTTGTACCCTGTCTCCTCTCTGCTCGGTGCCTGTTTTCCTTACTTTTTGGTGTCCCATGTGAGGAGGCACTAATATGTGCCTCTTTTCCTTACACCCCAGCATAAACATTTGATGTCTTTCAATTTCACCATAGGAGAGCAGAGTTTCTAGGGCACTGACCTGGCAGCCATGTCCTCAGCAAGAACATGAGTCAGCTCACAGCAGTGACCATCGCGAGCCAAGACTGCATGACATGCCAGCTCCTTAGGTGTTTTCTTTTTGTCTACTCCATGGTTTGCAGGTAGAGAAGCATATTTTCCAACTGAAGAAAGATTCTGGAGTTTGTCAGATAAAATCTAGAGATTAATGGCCCTTTAAAGCTGGGATCTAATTAATTGATTAAAATGATAAATGTGGCCGAAAGCTATGACATGCTGCTCTCAGGCCACTGAGCACAAACACATCACAATAATCTTCATCAAGTCATCGCCTCCTCAGCCAGTACAGTATTTTGTCCTTGCTCTGTCCAGTTCACAAGGATAGTAGGATGCATTTCATTAAAAATCTCAGAGTCAAAGATGAGTCTCTGATTTGGAATTCAGAGCTTCCTATCCCCAGGGGAGTCTGAGGAAATAGGAAATCATCAGCTTTGTTCTTGAGTAACATGGTGCATATCAATGAAAGGGCTGTTTGACTCTCTGAGCTCCCAAATGGCCTGGTGTCCCTGTACTTGGGACTTAGCTACATCAAGGGAATCCAGAGGTGAAATAGCCCTGAGCTGGCTGTCAGAGGAACTGGCTTATGGTCTGCATCTCCAAGGTGATTTGGCAATTCACTTGAAACCTTTGAACTTCAACTTTATTACTGATAAAATGGTAAATTGAGGTCCATGAAAATTCTACCTGTATCTAAGATCTGGGATTCTGTATCTAGGTAATTAACATAATCAGGACCAAGTCACCTGGAAAGAATGCTGATATCCATACTCCTGACTACAGCCTTCACCAGGCAATAGGCAGACAGAAACTGGGTGTTCTCACATTAATAGAATGGATTGACACAGTCTTCTGCTTTGCAGATATTTGTAAGCTGTACTATCAATCTCATAAATGTATCTTTATCTGTTTCTTTCCAGCAGAGTGTGGTTGCAGTATGAATAATCAATCTATCTGTTAGAGAGAAGAGAGATCAGTATTAACTGAAGCTTGATGATATTACAGATATATGGAATTATCATCAAGAATGGCTTACTCTCTTAAAAACATAAAATTCTAAGTTTTATACTCCCTTCCCTAGATAGTATGATGATAATGTAACTTGGAACAGTAAAAACAAATAAGCAAGCAATCTCACAAATGAAAACCCAGTGAATCTGTCTCAAAACTGCTATTCTCTCAGTTGTTCCCATCAAGTTAAGGATGTCACCGTTCACCTGTTTGCTTAGGCCATTTCTTTCCATTTATAATTGCAAGAAATCAAGCTCTTGTCACTAAATTTGTTCCATCATCTGTCCCCTGCTTCTGACTTCCACCCCATCTCCTACTGTTTTACATTTCACTAACCAAGTTCCATTTTTACTATCCATTTTTCTATTCTTTGAACTCCCCAAGACTTTCATTGACTCAAGTCTTAGCCCTTGAAGTTTCCTCTCCTTGAAATGACTTTCTGGGCTGAATTCTTTTCCTGATTTCTAACAACATCAACTCCTCAAAAGAGTACTCATAACACATAGAGCAGAAACATTCCTTCGCACTCCTGCCCTCCTAATTGCTATGTGGTCTATTAGCCTGATTAGTTTCTTCACAGCTGTTAAAGCATTCTGAAATAATTTCATTTGTTTATGATTTTATATATTAAAACCACCTCCATGTCTGTAAACTTCATAAAGGAGTGGATTTTTCCCTCATTTGTTGGCGTATCTGTACTGCAGTTCTGGCAATCACTCGAAGAATACATATTAACTGAAAGGGAGAATAAGTCAAATGAGTGAATCAATGAGTAGTCAATATCAATGACGTGAGGATGAAGTTCAACGCCAAAGTTCTCTCTCAATTACCTCATTATTCTTCCACACTTCTGTTGTCAACAAACACTTGAAAACCATTTTAAAGATTTATGGAGCTACATTGAACACTGTGAGATTATAATTGGGAAAAATGATCCATGTTAATGTTTTAACTGTTTAATTGATGTTTCCTTTTCCAGTACCACTTTTTAAAATTTTGTTTAAGGTACACAATTTCATGTATTTCCTATATGCAGTTTTAGAAACATAGTGATACTTTCCACTCTACCCTCCCTCCTGCCTATGCTCCACAAATTCTTCCCCATCTGTCTCTTATTTCCCACTCTTAACTTTTACAAAGATCTACTTTCAGTTTACATCATACTCATAAGATTAACCCTACACTAAGTAGAGTTCAACAAATAGTATGAAGGAAAAATAAAACATTGTTGCTCAACAGTAGAGACAAGGACTGTAAACAATCATCAAATCTCAAAATGTGGATTTCACTCCAGTACATTACATTTTACGTACCCTATTAGTTATCACAGATCAGGGTATCTGTCTTCTTGGGACTAGCTTACTTCACTAAACATAATGGTTTAAAGTTCCATCCACTTTTTTGCAAAAGATAGGATTTAATTTTTTTCACTGGGTAGTCTTCCATAGTGTTTATATACTACAATTTATTTATCCAGTCATCAATTAGTGGATTCCTGGTTTGATTCCATAGCTTAGCTATTGTGAATTGAGCTGCAGTGAACAAGGAGGTACAGATAACTTTTTCATATGCTGATTTCACTTCTTTTGGGTAAATTCCCAGCAATAGGAATGATGGATCATATGATACATCTATTTTCAGATTTCTGAGTTATCTCCATACTGTCTTCCAAAGTGGCTGCACCAGTTTACATTCCCACCATCCGTGGATTAGGGTATCTTGTTCCCCACATCCTCACCAGCATTTATTGTTTGTTGATTCTGTATGAGAACCATTCTAACTGGAGTGAGGTGAAATCTCATTGTGGTTTTGTCTTGCATTTCCCCAAAGGCTAGTGATCCTGAGCGTTTTTTCATGTGTCTGTTGTTCCTTTGAAAAATGCCTGTTCAAGTCATTTGCCCATTTCTTAATGAGATTGTTTTTGTTACTGTTTTTTATCCAATTTGAGTGGATTTTTGTGTAATACATAAGGCGTGGGTCCAGTTTCGTGCTTCTGTATGTGGAGATCCAGTTTCCCCAGCACCATTTATTGAAGAGACTCTCCTTATTCCAGGGATTGATTTTAGCTCCTTTGTCAAAGATACATTGGTTTTAAACGCATGGATTGATTTTGAAGTTTCTATTCTGTTCCATTGGTCTATCCATCTGTCTTTGTGCCAGTACCAGGCTGTTTGGATTATAACTGCCATGTAGTATGCCTTGAAATATGATATTTGATACCTCTGGCTTTATTTCTATTTATAATATTGCTTTAGTTATTCTGGGTCTCTTGTGTTTCCACATGAGTTTTAGCATAATTTTTTCTAGATCTGAAAATAATATCATCCATATTTTGATTGAGATTGAGTTGAATCTGTAAATTGCTTTAGTAGTATGGGCATTTTGATGATACTAACTCTTCTAATCCATGAACATGGAAGATTTTTTCCACTTTTAATATCTTCTTCTATTTCTTTCTTTGATGTTTTGTAATGTTCATCAAAGAGATATTTGACTTCCTTGGTTAAATTTATTCCAAGGTATTTATTTTTTGTAGCTAATGTGAATGGGATTGATCTTAGAAATGTTTTCTCAGCCATGACATTGTCTGTGTATGCAAAGGCTATTGATTTCTGTTTGTTAATTTTATATCTTGCTACTTTACTAAACCCTTTTATGAGTTCCAATAGTCTCTTAGTGGAGTCTTTCAGTTTCCCTTTAAATAGAATCTCGTCATCTGCAAATAGGAATAGTTTGAATTCCTCCTTTACAATTTGTATCCCTTTGATTTTTTTTCTTGCCTAATGGCTCTGACTAAAATTTCCAAGAATACACTGAATAGAAATGGTGAGAGTGGGCTACTTTGTCTGGTTCCAGATCTTAGTGAGAATGCTTCTAACTTTTCCCCATTCACTAAAATGCTGACCATGGGTTTGTTATAAATTGCCTTGATTGTCTTGAGGAATGTTCCTTCTGTACTCAATTTGCTTAAGGTTTTCCCCATGAAAGGTGTTGCATTTCTTTAAATGCTTTGTCTGCATCTTTGAAATACTCATATAGCTTTTGTTTTTCAGTTTGTTAATGTGATATATTACATTTATTTATTTGCAAATGTTGAACCATCCCTGCTTACCAGAGATAAATCCCACTTGGTCCAAGTGAATGATCTTTTTGATGTGTTGTTGGATTAGATGAGGATTTTGCTTCTGCATTCGTCAAGGATAATGGTCTATACTTCTCTTTCTCTGTTGCATCTTTTTCTGGTTTAGAAATTAAGGTGATGCTTACTTCATAGGAGGAGTTTGGAGGATCTCTTCTCTTTTAATTAGTTTCAGTAGCTTGAGAAGAATTGGAGTTAGTTCTTTAAACGTATGGTAGAATTCAGCAGTGAAGTTATCCAGTCCAGGGCTTTTCTTTGTTAGAATGGTCTTTATTATTGATTCAATTTCCATCTTGGTTATTGATATGTTTAAGTTGGTGAATCAAACCCTCACCTCCTCTCTTCCTCTCTTCCAGTGTGATCTAAGCCCAGGTGTTAGCCCAGAGTGGAAATACACATCCATACTGCCATATGAATAACACAAAGGATCTGTGCAATCCTCATGTGAGCATGGATCCTGTCATAACGACCCACCCCAGTTAATCAGGGAACTCTGAGCAGATGGAGCCACTCACATTGACTTCCCAGTGTCCCAGCTACATTCTGCTGCTTCTCCTGGAATCAAAGTCTTAGCACACAAGGTTCCCACAGTCACGGGGTGCAGAGGATCCACTCTGCCTCACTTGCCTGTCCTGACCACAAAGAAGCAGAGACATTCCCTGAGCCAGCTGCCTGCAGGTGCTCCACCTAGACAGTTTGATCCCCAGAGTCTGTGATATTGAGAGGCTAGGGATACTTCACAGTCTTACCATGGGTACCCAGTCCCTATTAATCCTCCCAGCCAAAGTCAGTGGGGTACATGGATTTTTCCCTCTGCTAGAATCCCTGGATTACACACATGCACAGGAGCCACCCACTGAATGCTGCCCTTCTCTCCACCAGCTGCTGGGTGTGCACACCCAAGCTGCTGCCTGTGGTACTGCTGACAAGATGGTGTCTTATCCACACAAGAGCTTCTATGGCTGCTGCTTATGCCTAGAAATGGTGCCTACCATCTCTCACCCAGTTGCCGGGTGCGTTTTTTTGGGGGGGATGGGATGAGAGAAGCATGCCCCTTTTTTTAACTGGGTCAGTGGGAACACTCTCCCTCTTAGGGCTCAGGCCAGACTCACATCATGTTCTCCCTCTCATTATATCAGCAATGGCATGGGCTGCTGCAGCTTGATCTCACCTCGCTCTCCAAAGCTGATGCTTTCCTTGGGTCTCAGCTGCTGGGATCACATGTTGTGTCTGTGCTCATGCTGTGACTCTGCAGGTTCCACACCAACCCAGCACTCTTCTTCCTTCTGTAGAATTTCCTCTGTGGCTTTCTAACTTTGCCCTGAAAATGTACTTCCTACACATTTCTTTTTACTATACACCCCTAGCCTAGTGCAGTATGCCCTTCCCTTTTCAGTCATCTTGGAATCTTCTTATTTTCATCTCTTAACTTAGTTAAGAAGTGTTTCTAACTCAGACAGTCACTGGGACAAGTGGAAGTAAGGCTTGATTTTATTTTATTATTTTTTTGGTTCTAAGAACCATTGAAGATCACTATATATCAACAGATAAAGGTTTCAGAACAGTAACAACCAGAGTCAGAATTACAGGGACTGAGCCCTATAAGCCAGTTAGTAGGTGATGACTTTAGACAAATTATTAAAATTCTTGGCCGGTGCCGCGGCTCAGTAGGCTAATCCTCCGCCTTGCGGCGCCAGCACACCCGGTTCTAGTCCTGGTCGGGGCGCCGGATTCTGTCCCAGTTACCCCTCTTCCAGGCCAGCTCTCTGCTGTGGCCAGGGAGTGCAGTGGAGGATGGCCCAAGTGCTTGGGCCCTGCACCCCAAGGGAGACCAGGAGAAGCACCTGGCTCCTGGCTTCTGATCAGCATGGTGTGCCGGCCGCGGTGGCCATTGGAGGGTGAACCAACGGCAAAGGAAGACCTTTCTCTCTCTCTCTCTCTCACTGTCCACTCTGCCTGTCAAAGAAAAAAAAAACACAACTCTCTTACACTCCTTTCATCAGTTATAAACTGGGATAAAAGTAAGACAATTCCATAGATTTGTTGCAAGGATTAATATGATTCTACACGTTAAAGGGCTCTGTTAGTAAAAAAGTGCTGTCAAATCTCAGCTGGTGTCAAAGCACATTATCTTTGCATCAATGCTCTGTGTTGTGTGGGTCCTATCCAAGATATGACTCATTTTTTCTTCAGAACAGAATATTTTTGTGAGTTTTAATGTCTCATTGATCTGTCTCATGTTTGTATTTTAGTAATATATTCCAATAATAAAAGTCTTTAACAGAAATAACAAATGTAATGATAGAAACTTTAGATACTATCAAGAGTGGATCAGGGAGATTTATAAGAAGCATAGGCTTTGGAGTTGGTCCAGGTTCTAAACCCTGCTTCAGCCATTTATTAGCTGAATGACCTTGAATAAGTTACTTAGTTTTGAGTAAATAATCTATAGAGGGAAGATAATAATTCTCACTCCAGGGATTTGTCAGGAAGACAAAAAGAGGAAAATATGTGCAAAAACACCTGGACCCATGCCCAGCTCATTGGAAGAATTTAGAATTTGTGTTGATCTTCACTTTGCAATAGTTTATGGTGGGCAACATGGCCACTGATTCTTCATTTTTGGAGTAAAGAGGCACCAAAGAGGCATCCTTCTAGCAGCTTTGATTCCAAATGGGATGAGGAAGAATTTGGAGTGACGATCAGAGCCTGGCGTGGAAATAGTTCAAGTGTGGGGGTAATGTTCAATCAATGAACTCAAGAGAGGACCTGGAGTCTAAGGAATTAACAGGAAATAAACCAAACTCCTGTGTCATGTTTTTATGAGCAATGTTATCCCCTTAACCAGGATATAGGGAGAGCTCCTGCCTAACCTCAAGTTTCAACATTTACTGCCTCTTACCTCCCTCAGGAGCCACAGGGAAGGCTAGCAAAATCCAGGCCCTATTCAGGCCTGAACTGTCCCTAATTATTCAAGGTAAGAAAGTGCGCATCACAGCACACACCCCGCAGGAAAAGTTAGATGTTTTTGCTTCAGACCTGATGTTCCAGATCTGTTCAAAAGAGTGTTTTAGTTCAGCCAGAGACTGCTGATTTAATTGGTGGAATTAATTTCCAGTTAAGAGAACACTTTCTCTTTATTCCTCTGTGCTCTTTCTTCCAAAAAGAGCTTCATTGTTCCTCTTGATTAATTCCTAACTGTATATGTACTTAATAGAATTAAAAACACGTAGGTGTGCCATATGAGGAGGCATCAAATGAGCTATATGTTCAAATAGCATTTTTTTACTTCAAAGACAGTATAAGCTGCCAAATTTCAAGAGTCTGAATTGGCCTCAAAGACTGTAAAGCATTGCCATCATTGGTGATAAGTCAGCAGGGTTCCTGTCCAGGGACTCAGAGTGGCAAGTTTCACTTTGGTAAGTTTTACTTTGAAAAGCCCTGGAAAATGTATGACACTTCAGAGCTGGCCCAGACTGAGACTAGAGGTCACACCTTTTATTCTCCCAAGTATGTCAGTCCCTGCATGTGGATTGACCTGGAGGAGGTACTGTTATCTTGGGCAAGGTGGCTCTCCTCAGTTGAAGACAAGTTCCCAGAGATAGATTCAATCAAAAGTATTTGGCTCCTACAACTACCAGGAGCTGGGGAAAAAATGGCACAGGAAGAGTTAATTTTGAGTGAAGCACTATGTATCCACTATGCTTAATTTCTACATTTTCTCCCATGGAAATCAGTGAAATTCTTCTGTGTAAATTATATTCACCTTAGCCAGCATCGTGGCTCACTAGGCTAATCCTCTGCCTGCGGTGCCAGCACCCTGGGTTCTAGTCCCGGTTGGGGCACCGGATTCTGTCCTGGTTACTCCTCTTCCATCCAGCTTTCTGCTGTGGCCCAGGAAGGCAGTGGAAGATGTCCCAAGTGCTTGGGCCCTGCACCCGCATAGGAGACCAGGAGGAAGCACCTGGCTCCTGGGTTTGGATCGGCACAGCGCGCCAGCCGTAGCGGCCATTTTGGGGGTGAACCAACGGAAGGAAGATCTTTCTCTCTGTTTCTCTCTCTCTCTCTAACTCTGCCTGTCCAAAAAAAAAAAAAAATTATATTCACACTCCCCCTTCCCCCACCATGAATCAAGTTGCTATATGGAGTTTAAAAAGAAGAAAAAGAAAAAAAAAAAAAAAACCTAGTTCGGGTTAGCATTTTGTGGTAGAGCAGGTTAAACTGCCACTTGCAGTGCCAGCATACCATATGAGCACCAATTCTGAGGCCGGGCTGCTCCACTTTCAATCCAGTTCCTTGCTAATATGCCTGGGAAGGCAGTGGAAGATGGTCCAAGTATTTGGGCCCCTGCCAACCACTTGAGAAACCTGAATGGAGTTCTGGGCTCCTGGTTTCTGCTGGCTCAGCCCTGGCTGTTGCAGCCATTTGGGGAGTGCACCTGATAATGGAAGATTCACATTTCTCTCTCTCTCTCTCTCTCTCTCTCTCTCTCTCTCTCTCTCTGTTTCCTCCCTCCCTCCCTCCCTCCCTGTCTTTCTCTGCCACTCTGTTGTCAAAGAAGTAAAATAAATCTTTTTAAAAAAAACAGGTTGTCTCTCTGTCTCTCTCTCTCTCTCACTGTCCACTCTGCCTGTCAAAAAAAAAAAAAAAAAAAGAACAGGTTGATATGAATCATTTTAAAGATAAAATATTTTTTGTATTTTGTGAACTAAAAAATCAGTTTCCAATTATTTTTCTACTTCTAACCGAAGTCTGAGTGGGCTATGTATATATGTTATATTAGTTAGTAATAAACCATGAAGAACATACCGGCCTTCAGTAAAATTGTCACTCATTGGTATCAAGCTGCATTGATTACTTTTGAATTTTTCCTATCAAAATACAGAGCCACAATGTGGTGGAAAGGTACTTAATAGAGTTACACAGAGAAAGGAGAGGCAGAGAGAGAGAGAGAAAGGTCTTCCATCCGCTGGTTCACTCCCCAACTGGCCGCAACTGCTGGAGCTGTGCCGATCCAAAGCCAGGAGTCAGGAGCTTCTTCCGGGTCTGCCACTCAGCTGCAGGGGCCCAAGAACTTGAGCCATCTTCTACTGCTTTCCCAGGCCACAGCAGAGAGCTGGATTGGAAGTGGAGCAGGCAGGTCTTGAACCGGTGCCCATTCAATGGATTATTAAAAGTAAAAGAAGGCCCAATAAAGAAATGCTCAATATCAGTGTAAGTTGTTAAGTCATTATAGGATGTGACAACAGCACTTTAATTCCACACATACAAAACGAACTTATAAGTCCTAGAAACAAAACCAACGACCTCCAAAAAAACAGTTATAGCAAAGGACACTCAATGTTGAAACCTTTAAACAACATACTCACCCTCACCCATAGAGGTAAAATTTATTTAAATTCTATCACATGATAAAAGGTAGTTGTTTGAATAAATGTTAAGTTGCTAGTAATAGCCAAAACCTGATGAAATTTTGGCTTCTATAATCCAGTTTAGAATGTTTGCTCATCTTTTCTGTCTTCCAAAAGCTGATCAGCAATGTGTGTTGGGTTTTGGTGTGTGACCACAGGCAATATCAAGGCAGAGACACTTGAACAGTTTCTTCATGGGAACACCACGCCTGGAGATGCAAGCACTAGCAGCAGATGAAGAGCTCCTGGCACAAGGACGTGGCAAGGGCACTTTAGAACCATCTGTCGCTGAAGAAGAGGAGGGGCTGAAGAAGAAGGAGCTCCAGGTCCTTCCAATGCTTCCTTCCTGACAATCCTGACAATCCTGATGCATGTCTCCTGCCGTCATCTACCATTTTTTTATGTTCACATTGTTTCTATGCACAATTTTCTTCATTTTTTTTCAGTTTTTGTCATCTTGCAAGCATAAGATACTATCTTTAGCTCACCTCATATCAGGGATTAATCAAGGAATACAATAAGTAAAGCAAGTGTTCTTAATTATTTGTTGAGTAGTACTTGTTCTAGATAGGTAGATGAATAGCTTATTTTCAAGGTCAGTCCATGACAGATTATTAATGATAATGATTATAATGATTTTCATTAACTTTATTAAGCATTTATTATGGGCCAATTATTCTTTGAAGTATTACTACATGTAATGTAATCTTTTAAAATCCTATGATATCAATAACATTAACCTTATTTTACATTAGTAAAAATTAAGATTCCATAAAGGTTCAGTAAAGGTAAGAACACTGGTCAAGATCATAGGATTGTCAAGTAATAAAGGTAGAATCAGAACTCAGAGATGCCTTTCTCCAAAGTCTTAGCTCTTCATTTGCTATTAATTTACAAATGTATTTGTAAAACCTATTGAATGCGGCCGGCGCCATGGCTCACTAGGCTAATCCTCTGCCTGCAGCAACAGCACACCAGGTTCTATTCCAGGTCGAGGCTCTGGATTCTGTCCCAGTTGCCCCTCTTCCAGACTAGCTCTCTGCTGTGGCCTGGGAGTGCAGTGGAGGATGGCCCAAGTGCTTGGGCCCTGCGCCCGCATGGGAGACAAGGAGAAGCACCTGGCTCCTGCCTTCGGATCAGCACGGTGCGTCGGCCACAATGCGCCAGCCGCAGTGGCCATTGGAGGGTGAACCAAAGGTAAAAGAAGACCTTTCTCCCTGTCTCTCTGTCTCTCACT